>NC_135572.1:100086572-100388358 GCF_965152235.1 Eretmochelys imbricata
GCCGGCTACAACAGTGCCATGCAAATGCCTGTTCTCACTTTCAGGTGACACTGTAAACAAGAAGCGGGCAGCATTATCTTCTGCAAATGTAAACAAACTTGTCTGTCTGAGGGACTGGCTAAACAAGAAGTAGGACTGATTGGATTCGTAAGCTCTAAAGTTTTACATAGTATTATTTTTGAACGGAGGTTTTTTTGTACATAATTCTACATTTGTAGTTCAACTTTCATGATAAAGAGATTGCACTACAGTACTTGTATTAGGTGAACTGAAAAATACTATTTTTTTTTACAGTGCAAATATTTATAATCAAAAATAAATATTAACAAGCACTGTACCACTTTGTATTCAGTATTGTAATTAAAATCAATATATTTGAAAATGTAGAAAACATCCAAAAATATTTAAATCAAAGGTATGCTATTATTGTTTAACAGTGCAATTAATTGCAATTATTTTTTTTATTCACGATTAATTTTTTTAATCGCTTGACAGCCCTAGTATTATATATTAATTCTTTATACTTGTTTCTTACAATTATAGACAAACCTATTAGAATTCAAATTCTTCCTGTACGGAAATTTGGCTTATGTCAATACAGCACAAAAACTGATTAACTGATATACATATTTAGCTGTGAAATATACATTTTTCCAGAGGTTTTTATAAACAGCATTTCCTACTGTTTGAAATATTCTGATAGAGGATTGGTTTCTGTATGGCTCATCTGCTGCTGCATTGCACAGGCATAAGAGATCATGCTCAGCAACATCATTTGTCCAAAACAGCCATTTAATATGGCTTTTTTTTTAAGGTGTTTTTGTTCTTTCTCTAGACAAGTTTCCTACTAATAAACTTGAACTGCATGAAACAGATTTACACTGAACTTTATAAAGCAATTTCATATTTTACCTAATTTGTGGTTGTTTTTAATTTTACTAGTAAATATACAGTGGTTGGTCCTACAGAAACTCTCTGCAACAACATGTATAATTCATCCCGTTACAGCCATGGATGTTCAGTTACTATCAATATATTTGGGGATTTCTGTAAAATACTCAAAACTTAATTTTAGTTTAAGTGGCCTTTTTAAAATTATGTAGAACTTTATTTAGAAAGAAATAATCAATTTCAATATACAAATTTAAATTCAGCCATACTTCCTCAAACCATGCTTCACATCTAGAAATATTAACGGTTTCTTCATTAAACTCCACTTAAGATGGAACCCAAGATACATTGCCAAAACAAATGTGTATTATAACTGTAGGTTACAGGCATTGGGATTATTTTTAAAAAAAGTATATTATTATACAAACACAGTAAGGGCTCAATTGCATACCCTTAATCACAAGTGGTCTTTAATGAGATTGCTTACACAAGTAAGGACTATTTACATGAGCACCCAGGTCCTAAATACAAGAGTATCTACATTAAGGCAGAAGAATTGAAAAAAATGAGGCAAAAAATATGGAGATCCAAAAATCAAGAGAACCACAGTTATTCATATCCACAGCTTTCTTCTTTTACGTTAAGATGGAAGACTTTTTGAAAATTTGTTGATATGCTTATACAATCTCTGTAATGCAAGACTGTTCCAGCAACAGTTTGAGGACAATAAACCTTGACACACTGTCTTAACCTCAATGAGCATTTTCCATGTGATGAAAGGGGAAAAATTTTATTAGGGTAAACATATTGGAAAATGCTAATGAACATTATTGTGCACTCTGCATAGTATTTTTTTAAATTGCTTTCAACTATTATCCTGGGTTTTTTTAAATATTGGCGAAGTGCACACAATTCATTAGACCACTTTGAAATGTATTTCTTTTGGGCACTAGTTATTTTAGCACCTAAAGAGATTTAGTTTGAACTTTTCCAAAATTTCACTTTTGGACAGAGCTCAAAAGTGGAAAGCGAATGTTTCACAAGTTCACAACCAGAAAAGAAGAGGGTTTTAAAATGCAAACAGTTTTTTCCTTTAACTACAGTGGGTACAAACAGCACTTTCTATTTTATTTTCATGTAATATTTAATACACCCCCAACACACATTTTCATTGACCTAGAATCTTGAAATATGGAACCCGCATTCATTGTAGGCTAATGAGTAAAGGAAATTTCCAAATTTAATATTTGATCTCTTCCTTTTCTACCAGGAGAGATCAGAGGTCAATAGTCATGAATGTAAACTATTCAAGTACTCTTTTTAAAATACATATATATACACACACACACACATACACCCACAGCCCACTAATCAATCTCTCATGGGACTATATCCCACATTACAAATCTCTGAGCAGTTTCGTATACCGACCATTTAAAAAGAAAAAGTTAATTTTTATGTAACTCATGGTAGTGCTCTTTTTCTGGTTTGGCTTTGCAGACAATACATTCAACATACAGTATGCAGTGTGTGTAATATAATGAAGTATATGTAATGAAGACAGGAAAAAGAAATTTAAGTTCCTGATAGGCTGAGAATTTGTTCTATTAAACAGTTAAATTTTCATAAACTAAGTAAAAGCACATCAGAAAATATTTTATCTTTATAAATACAGAAATATCGGTTTGTACTTGTATATTACAAAATACTTGGCAAATATTAAAGAAAGTCTTGCAATTTTATGTAAGTCATAATGCAAAAGTATTTTTATTGTTACCTCTGAAGCCTCTGTACAAGCTGCGACACCATGGTATCTGAAATGCCTGGACAAGCCTCCTCAGCTAAATAAATAGCTTCTCTCAGTTCTTCTATGGACCCCATGTTGTCACCATATACCTGACTTTTCTCTTTCAACTAAAAAAATGACAAAACTACATTAACAATGTAATTAACAGACAAATTTGAACATGTAATATGTGTTAATTTCTATGTTTCCACAGAACTAGAATCCTGAGAATTAGTACATTCATTTTTTAAAAAAAATTATCATAAAAAGTCTACCTGTAGAAACATACTATTTGTAATTTGAGATTTTTATCACAGGTCACTAACCAAGCAGTCTAAGCCTTCACAAAAATAAGGCGGTCATGTGGGATGTGAAACCCTGAAACCAAGGATCATCTGAGGTCAGCAGCAATTCTATTTTACTATTTTAGAAGGGTGCTGTTGCGTACAAAGTAAGATTCAGTCACTGCCCTGAATTATTTACTGCTACTAATTTTGTACTACACTTTGTACTTTCATAGCATCTTCCATGTGAGGATTTCACAGCACTTTAAAATGTTAGTTCACTGAGTGTCTGTTACACAATAACTTCGAACATTGCAGCTGACCAATTCTAAAATTTCAGTGAATGTTCTAGGTCTCAAGGGACAGAATCCTATTTATTTTGGTGCAAATCAGAACACTGGAAAAAGCCTAAGTCAGAGGAAAATCAGGTCCCCCAAACTCTCTGATGCTGTAGGAATGGAATCTGCTGCTGCCTACACATGAGAAGCAGCAGCTTAACTTGCTGCATTGGGAGTGTCTGTAGCTTGGATTCTAATGGAAATCAGAGAATCTTACAGGCAGAGTGTATAAGGGGGTAAATGGGGATAAGAGTGGACTAGCAGGGAACACGTGAGGGAGAAGTGGAAGCAGGAGGGACGAGAGAGATGGGGCAGTGATGATAGGGGGAAGCAGGGACCCAGAGGGGAGTGAGGAAGTGGACTTGCTCTTAGGGGGAAGAGAGGATAGCTAAGCAGAGACCCACAAGGAAATCAAGGGGTGAGGAGTGGTGATGATGGGGGAAGCAGGGAGCCACATGTGTGGCTGTGATAGCAGGAAACCAGAATAGGGAGCGTGGAAATTGGGGAGGGGGAAAAAGCAGGGCCCCAGAGGGAGAGTAGAAATGGGATGGGGAAACTGCAGTTCTGGGAAAGAGGGGACACACACTGCCCCTGCCATGAGAGGAATGGGATAAAACACAGTCCATAACATGGCGGGGGGAGGAGAGATGGGAACAGACAGAACCCCTGGCATGAGAGATGAGGTGAGGGGAGCAGCAGGAAGCCCCTGATATAGAGGGGCATAGGAAGGTGGCACACAGGGAACTTCTGGTGGGGAATAGAAGAATGGAATGGTGTGTGCAATTCACTCAGCGTACATAAGCATCCAACCCCCTAATAACCCAACACCCCCATGAGGAAGGAAAATGCTATTCACCATTTTACAGACAAGGAGGCTATGTCGACTTTCCACTGAGTCTGAATAATCTCTGGTGCAGAGACCACTCTTCTGGGTAAGTATCTGCCTACTGTGTTCAATATGCTTTCTATGTGGCATGGAAGCCTTCCAGGAGCCTCCTCAAGAACAGGGCTCCTTTGATTAGGAAAATACTTTTGGTGCTCTCCGTTTTTTCCACCCACAAGGGAAGCACAGTTGTAAAGACTGAAACATGGTAGGGTAGGAAAGGACTACTTAAATACAGTTCTATAGGTATTTTTTAAGTAATTGACTCTACATCATGTCTGTATTCCCCTTCATATGTAAATATACTTATAAAAAAATTAAAGAACCATTCCACCGAATACCTGCATAAAATAGTTTGTTAGATTCCAGTACAAGTTCAGCATTTATACTTCAAGGCTTTGAAACTTTTAAACTCTCTTAGCCTAGTCCACCAAGCAGAAGCTGGGGAGAAGTGAGGAGCTGAATGCAGATTCGACAAAAAACCCAATAATAGGAAAAACTGGTGTACTGCAGTCCAAGCAGCAACACACACCTCCCCTCTTTATTTAATTGTCTCCCAGCTTTATTTTCTCTCCTCATTCTCTTCCATTAGTGTACGTGATGTGGTTGTGCTACACAAATGAGCATTGCTGTAAACAAACTAGGAAAGAAACAGAAGAAACAGATGAGACACAAAACCAGAATGCTACTGCTGGACCATAAGGAGAGTTAACCTACCAGTTACAGTATCCTTGGATATGCCATTCCCCAAAGAGACATATATAAATAAAGATATCAGAAATAACTAAGTTTTCAGAGGCAGCTTACCTCCACAAATAAAGGAGATATAATTGCAGATAAACACTGAGACAAAGGACGCCTGGGGGTATCTTTTTCCTTTAAGAGAAAAATGAGTGACATCTGTAATAGAGTGAGTGCGATTAACATTTACATTGTAGCTTCAAAATAACCCTAACTGAGCCTGAGCTATTTGATTTCTGAAAATGCATCCTCTTTGTTTTCTGTATTTGTTTCATAAAAAACTAGTTCTGATACACTACATATAAACATAAAAATGAATATGTAAACATGCACACATATGAACTAATTCATGTAGTACATTACGTTTTAATACCATCTATCAAAGTATGTGTAAAGTGATTACATTATGTGTGGGTGTGAATTCAATATGAAGAATCATTAAAGATTAGGTTTTTGTATGACAAAAGTGCATTACAAAACAATGCTTCTCGAAGAACGTACAGTGAAACTTACTAAAAATGTGAAGGGTCTGATCCCACTCCCTATGTCTTGACACATGCAGGTAGAAAATGCTAAGTCAACCATAATAAAACATTTAAAAACAACATCACACATATTTACAAAAAATCGAACTGTAAGAGTGAAAAAGTATTACAGGATGAAATCATGTTGATCAGAGAGCCGTTCAATACAAGCAACAACTGTAATCTACATAATTTAAAAGACTTTTTGCAGATTTTTTAAACTGTCAAAGGAGTATCTTAAGTGAAACAAAATTTGAAAAAATGTTGGATGACTGAACTAGATTAGGTATGTTTAGATGTATATCTGGCTAGTATTGCTTTTAGCATTAAACATTAATACAGTACCTTGTTACTTTCTTGTTCCTCTGGCTGGGCTCCTCCATTCTCTACATTCTTGGGGTCTTTTTCTCTGATTGTAAAGATCCAGTCCCCTGAATCACGGCCACCTGTGGCCTGGCCATCGGTTTCACTTTTAAAAAAAATACTAACACGTTTCAGAATTTTTCCTTTCCTACATTAGTAATATTAATTTAATAATGCCAAAATAAGCTTAAAACCTTCACATTTGAGAGTGAATTTAGAACACTATGCTTCTCAGGCCAGTGAAAACAAGGCATGTGATAAGAATGATTAGGTTGGGTCTTAAGTAAAGATTTTGTTTAAATATTGAACAAAGATGTTTTTCTGTATATTAAATAAAGATTAAGGAGAAAGACAAAAGTTCATTTACTACCTCCGACAATGGTTTCCCAAACTGTATGACACTAATGATATTCCTTTTCAGAAGTATGACAGATGCCAGCAGAGGGCTCCAAATTACTGGAAAGTTGGCAAAAGTTTTTGGAAAGTTTGAACACATAATTCTGTCAGTGCTCATTTAGCATTGTAGTAGGCTATGCAGAGAACCCAGACAAGAACAAAGTCAACGTCTAATGTATTTGTATTTCTTTATTTAAATGTAAAATAATAAATATACCTCTCCAAAAGTCTAGATGTCCTAACATAGTTATACAATCAATAAAATTCAACCTCAGCTGCATTAAAATCATCAGTTCCACAGTAACTTAGCCAACCACCAAGCAAATGCTCCCTTTAAGTGCACAGCAATCTGGTACGGCTGCGCATCTCAGGTGGCTGCAAGTGCAGCCAGTACCCATGCTGCCTGCCAGCCCCTCTTGCTGGAACTCATGGTGAGTCCTCTCTGCACTGCGGAAAGCCTGGGGCCAGCAGGAAGGGTAAAGAGCTTAGCGGGGTGCTGGGGGAGAGGCAGACACTCTCAGCAGGTAGGAGAGTGTGGCCCTCATAGGGTCTTGCTCTGCCTATTGGCCTCAGCACTCCTTCCGGAGCCCTTCCTTCCAGAAGCTCCTCTCTGCAGCACAGGAAGCCTGAGAACAGGGAGGGTAAGGAGTGGAGTGGGAGGGAGCCCAGTCAGCCAGTATAGGGTCCCACTCCACCTGCCAGGTCCTCCTGCTGCAACACTTGGCAGCTCCTCTCAGCCCAGCAGGGAGCTATAGTGCAGGGAGAGGGGACCTGTGCAGTTGCTGCTGATGGGGTAGGGGTGCCCAGTCCGAACCCTCCTACATGCTCCAGGCTGTGAAGGCAACTCCCTCCCGGGGGAGGGAGAGGAGAGATGAGAAGTGGGATTGGATCTGGGGCAGAGAGGGAGGGGAGCAAGGCTCAAGCAACAGAGATGGGTAACGAGTGGTTGTGGGGAGGCAGAGAACTAGGGGAGTTCCACCAGTCCTGCAATTGGGAGCCAGGAGTTAGAATCCTGCACAGGTGATATCTTTAGGGAATTCTAAGATACTTATATTGGTGCCACAAGAAAAAGTATTGATTTCAAAAGTTTGGCTGTGGCATGGTCATAAGTCATGTTACTCATTACACCACAGGAATGTAAGCTACATTTAAAATAACTTGGTGTGATCTTAAACCTCTTCAACCCAATATTTAACAGAATGGAAGATGCCGTGACTAATTACAAACTGCCTAGGCAATTTAAATGAATAGATTGGCGAGTCAAAGGTCTATCTATGTAAACATGATAAAAATATGATATGCACAACTCAATACAAAAAAAATCTAGAGGGAATGTTGCTCCTGCCTCTTACTCATCTGGGAAACACATCCTCAGCCTTTTCTAAAATCCTTCTCAAAACAGACATCTTTTGCGGCATGCCCCCGAAGTTGCCAAATTAGGCAAGTTTTGGACCAAGGCAGGGAGCAAGTTCCAGAGCCTCAAAGCCCTCCCATAGAAAGCCTTTCCACCCGCTCTCTCATAATGAGGGGATCTAGCTTGAGTGCTCCTGCTGATTACAGTTGTGGCAATACAGCACGGGAAGAGAGGCACTCTCTTATTTAGGGCTTTATAGTTTATAAACACCTTAAACTCCACCCAGACACCAATGGGCAGACGGTACAGATCCTGAAGCAGTGTTAGATGCTCCCAATACAATGCTCAGTTCAATAAGCAAGTTGCTGCATTCTGCACTCGCTTCAGTCGCCAAATATTTTAAGGTGTCACTCCCTCCCACCACACATTGAAGTAGTCTAATCTCAAATTGACAAAATCATGGATAATATTGGTAAGGTACACATCTAAGTGAAAAGATCACTATCTCATAGCCAGAGGTAGATGGTAAAATGCTGATGGGGTTACTGTTGTAATATGATCATCGAGCAGCAGCTGGGGATCTAAAAATCACCCATAAGTTGCAAACACTAGTAACTAAGTAATTAATGGCAGACAAACACCTTCAATCGAAGGGGCTGATACCTTTGAAATCTCCTATCACTGCTTCTCCCAATCCATCACCACCACCTCAGTCTTCTGTGGGTAGAGCTTCAGCCAGCTCACTCTCCTCCATGCCCCAATCTCAACTCTGGCTAAGGTGTTGCATTGCAACACTGGAGTCAGATGAGATGGAGACATACAGATGGGTGTCATTAGCATAATGAAAAACACCATACCCCATGCCTCCTTAGGGCCCCATATACATGTTGAAAAGGAGGGTGACAGAAGGAACCCCACAGCACTGCAAACTTCAGAACTGTTCAGTAAAAGGAGCAACTCAACTACTCAATGAGAGGACTCACAGATGAAAAAACCGAAAGCCCTTGAAGACCTGCCCCATCAACTCTCACCAGGGTTCATCCTTCTGATCAGCTGACAGATCAAAGGCAGCTGACAGATCTAATACCACCAGCATGGACACTTAGTCTTCAACCATATGATTAGTTCAGTATCTGTGCCACATCCAGGTCTATACCCAGATTGGCATAGATCAAGAAGATCAAAGGCATCTATATACTGAGAGAGTTGTCTCACGACAAGTTTTTACACAATCTTATCTTAGAAGGGAAGATATGATACTGGTCAACAATTAGCAAGATTGTCAGCATCAAAAGGTGCCTTCTTAAGCCAAGGCCAAACTATTACTTCCTTCAAAGCAATGGGCAGCCTATCCTCTCTAAGAGAGGTATTGGCAATCTGCATAAGCAAGGCAGCCAGTACTTCCCCACCGACCTCCACCAGCCAGGAAGGGCAGCAAGGGCATGGATCCAAAGCACAGGTTGAGGAAACAAGTTCTCTCAACACCTCCAGTACCTCAGGGAGCATCCCTATCTGGAACTGTAACAGAGAAGGCAATGTCTTTGTTCTCTCAAGACCTTGCTCTCCTACCACGGAAGCAGACAGCCCACCCAAATCTGATCAATCTTGCCCATAAAATAAAACAGGGTTACTTAACCTACAGTAAATGTAGTTCTTTGGGGGCGTTGTAGACAGTGTGGATCCTACTCTAGATATACAAGCATCCCATGCGCACAAAACTGGATTTTTTTTTAACTAGCAGAGTCTGGCAGGGCTATGCCTGTGCCCTGTGCATCCTCATGCTCTTTTGTGAGGATATAAAGGAGGGAATGGCCCTGCCCCTTCCTCAGTTCCCTTGCACTTTGAAGCCTGTGATAGCTGGGAAAAGTTAAAGGATCCACAAGGACAACAACAACTCAAAGAACTGAAGTTACCACAGAGAAACTAACAACTGTATTTTCTTCTTTGAGTACTTATCAGTATGGGTCCCAACCTAGAAGACTGATAAGCAGTATCCTCTTTGCAGACAGGAGAGGAGTCACAGCTGCATCAGTCAAAGAGTGACTGGAGCACAGCCTTTCTGAGGTTAGCATCGGCTCTTATCACTACATCAAGTGCATAGTGCTTTTACGAAGGTCAGTGGTTTACTCCAAATAGCTGCCTTAAAGCCCTTAACAATGGTACGTTTCTGAAGCAGGCCAAGGATGTCACCCAGTCAAGTGTGCTCTCACACTGAAGGAAGGGTCATATCAGCCATGTGGTAGCAAGTGGAGAAACAAATAGTGATCCACTTTGATAATCTTTAAAAAGAAATTGCCTTATCTTTACATCTACCCAATAGAGCAATAAAGAGGTGGGAAGAGAGCCTGAAAGGTTTTGTCCTGTTCAGTCCTGGAGACATCTAGAGAATGCAATTTTTTTCCTCCAAAGGAGTGTAATTTTGAGAAGACCAATAAGGGGACTGATTAGTTCAAATGTAACTCTGACACTCTGCTGCCATAGGACTGGACAGAATGCTCAGGAGAAGGGGTTAGAGGGCTGATGTCCACTATTATAGCAAGGATGCTTCTTAGGTTAGTAGTTCAGACACCTATGGCAAGAGAGTGTCCATTGCCTCTGCTGGTGTTGCTGCTGTGGATGATCCTTTTTTGATACGCTGGAGGTGTGTATAAACAATTGTAACACACTGTTTTCTCACTAAATAGCGCTCAACTATCAAACAGAAAAGGAGTACTTGTGGCACCTTAGAGACTAACCAATTTATTTGAGCATGAGCTTTCGTGAGCTACAGCTCACTTCATCAGATACATACCGTGGAAACTGCAGCAGACTTTATATATACACAGAGAATATGAAACAATACCTCCTCCCACCCCACTGTCCTGCTGGTAATAGCTTATCTAAAGTAATCGTCAGGTTAGGCCATTTCCAGCACAAATCCAGGTTTTCTCACCCTCCACCCCCCCACACAAATTCACTCTCCTGCTGGTGATAGCCCATCCAAAGTGACAACTCTTTACACAATGTGCATGATAATGAAGTTAGGCCATTTCCTGCACAAATCCAGGTTCTCTCACTCCCTCACCCCCCTCCAAAAACCCACCCCCATACACACACAGACTCACTCTCCTGCTGGTAATAGCTCGTCCAAACTGACCACTCTCCAAGTTTAAATCCAAGTTAAACCAGAACATCTGGGGGGGGGGGGGGAGGAAAAAACAAGAGGAAATAGGCTACCTTGCATAATGACTTAGCCACTCCCAGTCTCTATTTAAGCCTAAATTAATAGTATCCAATTTGCAAATGAATTCCAATTCAGCAGTTTCTCGCTGGAGTCTGGATTTGAAGTTTTTTTGTTTTAAGATAGCGACCTTCATGTCTGTGATTGCGTGACCAGAGAGATTGAAGTGTTCTCCGACTGGTTTATGAATGTTATAATTCTTGACATCTGATTTGTGTCCATTTATTCTTTTACGTAGAGACTGTCCAGTTTGACCAATGTACATGGCAGAGGGGCATTGCTGGCACATGATGGCATAAATCACATTGGTGGATGTGCAGGTGAACGAGCCTCTGATAGTGTGGCTGATGTTATTAGGCCCTGTGATGGTGTCCCCTGAATAGATATGTGGGCACAATTGGCAACGGGCTTTGTTGCAAGGATAAGTTCCTGGGTTAGTGGTTCTGTTGTGTGGTATGTGGTTGTTGGTGAGTATTTGCTTCAGGTTGCGGGGCTGTCTGTAGGCAAGGACTGGCCTGTCTCCCAAGATTTGTGAGAGTGTTGGGTCATCCTTTAGGATAGGTTGTAGATCCTTAATAATGCGTTGGAGGGGTTTTAGTTGGGGGCTGAAGGTGACGGCTAGTGGCGTTCTGTTATTTTCTTTGTTAGGCCTGTCCTGTAGTAGGTAACTTCTGGGAACTCTTCTGGCTCTATCAATCTGTTTCTTTACTTCCGCAGGTGGGTATTGTAGTTGTAAGAAAGCTTGACAGAGATCTTGTAGGTGTTTGTCTCTGTCTGAGGGGTTGGAGCAAATGCGGTTGTATCGCAGAGCTTGGCTGTAGACGATGGATCGTGTGGTGTGGTCAGGGTGAAAGCTGGAGGCATGCAGGTAGGAATAGCGGTCAGTAGGTTTCCGGTATAGGGTGGTGTTTATGTGACCATTGTTTATTAGCACTGTAGTGTCCAGGAAGTGGATCTCTTGTGTGGACTGGACCAGGCTGAGGTTGATGGTGGGATGGAAATTGTTGAAATCATGGTGGAATTCCTCAAGGGCTTCTTTTCCATGGGTCCAGATGATGAAGATGTCATCAATATAGCGCAAGTGGAGTAGGGGCTTTAGGGGACGAGAGCTGAGGAAGCGTTGTTCTAAATCAGCCATAAAAATGTTGGCATACTGTGGGGCCATGCGGGTACCCATAGTAGTGCCGCTGATCTGAAGGTATACATTGTCCCCAAATGTGAAATAGTTATGGGTAAGGACAAAGTCACAAAGTTCAGCCACCAGGTTAGCCGTGACATTATCGGGGATAGTGTTCCTGACGGCTTGTAGTCCATCTTTGTGTGGAATGTTGGTGGAGAGGGCTTCTACATCCATAGTGGCCAGGATGGTGTTATCAGGAAGATCACCGATGGATTGAAGTTTCCTCAGGAAGTCAGTGGTGTCTCGAAGGTAGCTGGGAGTGCTGGTAGCGTAGGGCCTGAGGAGGGAGTCTACATAGCCAGACAATCCTGCTGTCAGGGTGCCAATGCCTGAAATGATGGGGTGCCCAGGAGTTCCAGGTTTATGGATCTTGGGTAGTAGATAGAATATCCCAGGTCGGGGTTCCAGGGGTGTGTCTGTGCGGATTTGATCTTGTGCTTTTTCAGGAAGTTTCTTGAGCGTATGCTGTAGTTGCTTTTGGTAACTCTCAGTGGGATCATAGGGTAATGGCTTGTAGAAACTCGTGTTGGAGAGCTGCCGAGCAGCCTCTTGTTCATATTCCGACCTATTCATGATGACAACAGCACCTCCTTTGTCAGCCTTTTTGATTATGATGTCAGAGTTGTTTCTGAGGCTGTGGATGGCATTGCGTTCCGCATGGCTGAGGTTATGGGGCAAGTGATGCTGCTTTTCCACAATTTCAGCCCATGCACGTCGGCGGAAGCACTCTATTTAGAAGTCCAGTCTGCTGTTTCGACCTTCAGGAGGAGTCCACCTAGAATCCTTCTTTCTGTAGTGTTGGTAGGGAGACTTCTGTGGATTAGTATGTTGTTCAGAGGTATTTTGGAAATATTCCTTGAGTCGGAGACGTCGAAAATAGGATTCTAGGTCACCACAGAACTGTATCATGTTCATGGGGGTGGAGGGGCAGAAGGAGAGGCCCCGAGATAGAACAGCTGCTTCTGCTGGGCTGAGAGTATAGTTGGATAGGTTAACAATATTGCTAGGTGGGTTGAGGGAACCATTGCTGTGGCCCCTTGTAGCATGTAGTAGTTTAGAAAGTTTAGTGTCCTTTTTCTTTTGTAGAGAAGCAAAGTGTGCGTTGTAAATGGCTTGTCTAGTTTTAGTAAAATCCAGCCACGAGGAAGTTTGTGTGGAAGGTTGGTTTTTTATGAGAGTATCCAGTTCTGAGAGCTCATTCTTAATCTTTCCCTGTTTGCTGTAGAGGATGTTGATCAGGTGATTCCGCAGTTTCTTTGAGAGCGTGTGGCACGAGCTGTCAGCATAGTCATCCCACCATCAACCTCAGCCTGGTCCAGTCCACACAAGAGATCCACTTCCTGGACACTACAGTGCTAATAAACAATGGTCACATAAACACCACCCTATACCGGAAACCTACTGACCGCTATTCCTACCTGCATGCCTCCAGCTTTCACCCTGACCACACCACACGATCCATCGTCTACAGCCAAGCTCTGCGATACAACCGCATTTGCTCCAACCCCTCAGACAGAGACAAACACCTACAAGATCTCTGTCAAGCTTTCTTACAACTACAATACCCACCTGCGGAAGTAAAGAAACAGATTGATAGAGCCAGAAGAGTTCCCAGAAGTTACCTACTACAGGACAGGCCTAACAAAGAAAATAACAGAACGCCACTAGCCGTCACCTTCAGCCCCCAACTAAAACCCCTCCAACGCATTATTAAGGATCTACAACCTATCCTAAAGGATGACCCAACACTCTCACAAATCTTGGGAGACAGGCCAGTCCTTGCCTACAGACAGCCCCGCAACCTGAAGCAAATACTCACCAACAACCACATACCACACAACAGAACCACTAACCCAGGAACTTATCCTTGCAACAAAGCCCGTTGCCAATTGTGCCCACATATCTATTCAGGGGACACCATCACAGGGCCTAATAACATCAGCCACACTATCAGAGGCTCGTTCACCTGCACATCCACCAATGTGATTTATGCCATCATGTGCCAGCAATGCCCCTCTGCCATGTACATTGGTCAAACTGGACAGTCTCTACGTAAAAGAATAAATGGACACAAATCAGATGTCAAGAATTATAACATTCATAAACCAGTCGGAGGACACTTCAATCTCTCTGGTCACGCAATCACAGACATGAAGGTCGCTATCTTAAAACAAAAAAACTTCAAATCCAGACTCCAGCGAGAAACTGCTGAATTGGAATTCATTTGCAAATTGGATACTATTAATTTAGGCTTAAATAGAGACTGGGAGTGGCTAAGTCATTATGCAAGGTAGCCTATTTCCTCTTGTTTTTTCCTCCCCCCCCCCCCAGATGTTCTGGTTTAACTTGGATTTAAACTTGGAGAGTGGTCAGTTTGGACGAGCTATTACCAGCAGGAGAGTGAGTCTGTGTGTGTATGGGGGTGGGTTTTTGGAGAGGGGTGAGGGAGTGAGAGAACCTGGATTTGTGCAGGAAATGGCCTAACTTCATTATCATGCACATTGTGTAAAGAGTTGTCACTTTGGATGGGCTATCACCAGCAGGAGAGTGAATTTGTGTGGGGGGGTGGAGGGTGAGAAAACCTGGATTTGTGCTGGAAATGGCCTAACCTGACGATTACTTTAGATAAGCTATTACCAGCAGGACAGTGGGGTGGGAGGAGGTATTGTTTCATATTCTCTGTGTATATATAAAGTCTGCTGCAGTTTCCACGGTATGTATCTGATGAAGTGAGCTGTAGCTCACGAAAGCTCATGCTCAAATAAATTGGTTAGTCTCTAAGGTGCCACAAGTACTCCTTTTCTTTTTGCGAATACAGACTAACACGGCTGTTACTCTGACAACTATCAAACAGTGGGTCTTCTATGATGGACTGTACTTCACAGGGAATGACTGAAGCCTGGAGCAATGAGGCCCTTCTCATGGTCATGGCTGTGGTCATGGTTCTGGGCTGGCTGCATATCAGGAGCATGCACAGCAGCCTATAGGGATGTTTTCACCACTAGCTGTCCCTCCTGCAGAATGCCCTTGATATCCTCTGTAGCTTCGTAGGGACCTTTACAACTAGTATCAAGACTCTGTGTCATGTGAGAAAACCATACTTCACTAACATGGCCTGAAAATTAGCTATCCTCAGGTGAACAGTAGGCAACAAGTACAATTTCTTCCCAAAGAGATCCAGTTGTTTTGAATCTTTCTACTTGGGAGTTCTCTCGGTTGAGAAGGACTTCTCCTGTACTACTGAAATCAGTATTGATCCAGGATTAGGACAGGTAATAAAAATTCTCTAATCCTGATGGGGACACATGGGTAGTGTGTCTCTGTCCATTCTGCTGTTAGAAGTGCAGTGGTCAGCATCTGCCATAGTGCCTAAAAGGGGTCCAGAACCCCATCATTTCTCAGAAAGGCAATGCGTGCTGGGCTCATTGCAGAAAAAAACCTCAAACAGTGATTTCTCTGCAATGACAGAGATTTCAGTCTCCAGTGTGTCTACTATCTGCAAAGAGGTATTGAAAGGCCTTAAAATCATCTGGTGCTGGCGCCGGGGCCAAGGCCATTGCCTCCTCCTACACTTCTTTAGGAGGTGAAGTGGAGCACTGGTGGGTCTGCACCTTGGATCCCTGCTCCTCCTGACAGTCATATGTCTGGGGTCTCACCAATGATGTGGCAGAGGGTGATCTTCTCCTCTTCCTCTTTGGGGGTTGCACAGTTCTTTAGAGCTTTAGCCTGTTTTCCACAAGTAGTCCCAAAAGGGCCACAGTGGCATCCCAAAAGGGCCACAGAGGGGATAGCCAGTATTCGAACTGAAGTTTACCCCTGGAGGAGAGGGGCTAGATCAAAGGCTACTGTGGGCCACACCAGCAAGTGGATGAACTAGAGACAGCCGATTCCCCCGGAAGAGGGGAGAAAGCAGGACACCGCCGTCCAGGGAGTGACGCAGGTCTTAGAGGTAGAACAGAAATGATGGCGGTGAGATACCACTAGAGGAAGGCGCACCAGCAACCAAGAGCTAATGCCCAGCACGGCCACCAGGAGGAGCCAAGGTGGTGAGTTCCACCCCATCACTGCCCATGAGGAAATTAATAATTTTGTCTTCAGAATAGGGTTTGAATAGTATGCAGTAAATGAGACATGGAATCACACATTGAACAATTAGAAAAAAACACGATATTGAACAGGTCAGAGAACCACAAACACAGTTACATGTGGGGCAGAGAAGACTGTCCATGACCACTACAAGATATTGTATCCTTGCTTTGCACTGTTCATGTTTTTCAAATAATGTGTTAATACACATTGCTTTAAAGCTGTTAGTGACATGACAAATATGCTGCCACCTTACTCTGTCGTGGGCTGTTGCTTTCCAGTTGCTGTGGTTAACCTGACATGCTTTTAAGTTTGATTTCATTGTGTCTTTATATTGTTTGTACTGGCCACCATGAGAAAGGAGTTTGTAGCTGACCATAAAATATATTCTCAAGTATTCTCAAGTCAGCAGACCAGTCAGTTGAACTTTCATGAGCATGCTCTGAATGCCAGATAGCCAATGATTAAGAACTTTGATATTGAGAATCCTGTCCAACCATTTGACCATGCAGACAGACTGAAGACATTTTGAGACATTTACATTTACACTGAACAAGGCACGAGAAAGCATACAGTATCAGAAAATCCTGCACTCGCAGAGAGATTGAATAAATAATTTCACTTTAATATTTTTATTGTCTTTATAAAAACTTGAATACAAAATACAATTAGCTTTTTCAATACAAATTATTTGTTTAGGAGTACCCATCAAATGGCAGAATTTCTCAATTCAAATTACCTGTTACCTATTATCTTCTCCTTTCCATCAATCACAAAAAGGAGGAAGGCACTAGTAGTACTTTATTCTGTTTAGGTTCTTATACTACGTTCATCATAGCAGCACCTGAACATCTTCACAGCAGTACTCGTAGAGAGTTTATTCTCCATGAGTTCCCCTCTAACATCTACTCATGGCTTCAGTGGATGTACCTACAGTGCCACCAGGAGCAACTATTAATACCCTCTGTTCAGGAGCCGAGCCAACCCAACTTTCTCCACTTCTCCCTAGGGAAAGGACGTCCCACCAAAAGGCATATTTTCTGAAGGAATTTCTAAAAGTTAAGACACCAGAAAATGATCCTCCTCCTTCTCTTTCTATGTCTCAGAGTGAAGAAAGCAGATTTCCCTTCACCATCATGACCTTAAGTATATCAATTCCTATAGACCTAATGACCCTGTTGCCAATATTTGGAAGCCTTAATTGTGAATGTCCATACTTTAAAACTGAGCATCCATCCAAATCAGGTCTGGGGAAGTGCAAATCAGGTCTGGGGAAGTGCAAACCATGTCCCAAAGATCCCTAACAAATCATTCAGCAAAACCAAGAAAGATCAGACTTGATATTCCTGCTATTTCTAAGATAAGAAATAAGCAGAACAACACCTCCCCCATCCCCGCTTTTTTAAATCTACTTTTAGGACCTCTTTAGACAAGAACATCAAAGAAGTAGAAGAGAGCAAACCCTCATTTTTTCTCCTTTACAAGTCCCATTTATCTCTAAACTTCTTGGTTAATTCTTGATTTTTAAAACATCAGGAATGTACTTGCACATTCTTTAGCTTTCAGTTGCTGATACGCACTCTCAATCTTAACTTCAGGTTAACAGAACTGGTTTAATTTGGTCATGAACATAATTTATTTGTTGTACTTTCTAGCATGACAGAAAAGAGTGTGTGCTGAGCACTGTATGACTGAAACTAACAGTTTGAGATGCCAGAGCAGATGGAGCAAACTGCAGCATAAAATATTACAAAACACTCCCTCAACAAAAAAATTATATATTTTATAATTAGTCTTCTTTCACCTTTCTGGGCTTGAAAGCCCTCAAAATATTCCAATTAAGTTTTTAACTTCACATGCCTGGTGAGCCCAACATTTTTTAAATAAAGAACATCAGCTAACTAGACAAGATGATACACAACTGCTTAAGAAAATTCTCCTCCTCTATTCCTGTGTTTACAATTATGTTATAGATTCAACAAACTTACGCATCCGATTCTTCAGAGCTGGAGTCATCATGACTCTGTTCAGACTTCCACCTCTTGTGCCTATCAATGAGCTCTGCCAGGTAGGATGTTTTCTTTGCATTTCGTATTATGAATTTGTGTTTCAAGAGCTCCTTTGCTGTCGGTCTCTTAAAAATAAAAATTAATTGTAAGCTACAGTCTAACTTGTTTCTCTATATTTGAAACAGTTGAGATGACTCACATATCGTGATTTGAAAAACAAAAGAGGAAAACTCATGACAAATAATATAAACAGAAACTTTGATGGCTTAATACTAAACACAGAAACAAAGAAATGTAGGGCGGGACGGGACCTAGAGAGGTTATCTAGTCCAGTCCAGCACCAACCATACCTACAACCATTCCTGACAGGAGTTTGTCTAATCTGTTCTTCAAAACTTGCAATGACAGGTTGAAGCTTATTTCAGTGCTTAATTATTCTCTAAAGTTAGAAAGTTTTTTCTAATATCTAACCTATACCTCCTTTACAAGCTGATTATTTCTTGTCCGACCTTCACAACAATTGATCACCAGCAGTGCAAGCAGGCCGCTACACCGTACCAGCAACCTATTTATAGCCGGTATGGCATACCAGAAAGACACAGCAGCAGCCCAGCCGGAGGAGAGAGCTGGGAGTTCTGCTCCTTTCCCTGCTGGGAGGAGCAGTGGGGAAAGGAGCAGAATGCCGGCAGCTCCTCCGGCTGCTGCCCCCCCACCTCCAACCTCGCTCCCACCCCAGCCCTATCTCTGGCAGGGCTGCTGCTGTAGTATGAGGAAAGACAGAGATGCAGCTCCGTGCCTGGAAGAGCAGGGGGTGGGGCTGGGAGTTCTGCTCCTTTCCCTGCTGCCCCTCCCAGCAGGGAAAGGAGCAGAACTCCAAGCCCCTCTGCCCCCTGCCCCTGCCCCTGCCCTTCCAGGCATGGAGCTGTGTCTCTGTCTGTGTACAACAACAGCAGCCCCACCGGAGGAGAGAGGCTTGGGGAGAGGGGCTGGGAGTTCTGCTCCTCCGGCGGCTGTACTGCCCCCACCCCCCAGCCCTATCTCCAGCGTAGCTCCCCTGCTCCAGGTAACATGGGATGGATGTGAGGAGGGGACAGGAAGAGCGTAGGGGGCCCGGGCTGGGCGGTTAGGAGTCACATGGCGGGTCACTTGGGAAGGTCATGTGCGCCTGCCCCCGCCCCCCCCGACCAGTAAGACATGGGTTTTACTTGCACCACTGTTGATCACTGTCCTCTTTATAATAGCCCTTAACATATTTGAAGGCTTATCAGGTCCCCCATCAGTCTTCTTTTCTCAAGACTAAACATGCCCTGCTTAACCATTCATCATAGGTCAGGTTTTCTAAAACTTTTAACATTTTTGTTGTGCTCCAATTTGTTCATATCTTTCTTAAGGTGTGGCACCCAAAATTGGATGCAATAATCCATCTGAGGCCTCACCAATGCAGAGTAGAGTGGGATAAGTGCCTCCTAAGTCTTACATAAGACACTCTGTTAATACACCCCAGAATGACATTAGCCTTTTTTGCAACTGCATCACATTGTTGATTTATATTCTATTTATAACCACTATAATCCCAGAATGCTTCTCTGCAGTATTACTGCCTAGCTAGTATTACTGCCAACCTATTCTGCAGTTGCGTATTTGATTCAAATCCTATCTAGTTTATAAAGCTTAGATTGTGTTTTTGTTTTATTTCTTAGGTAATCTGCTTTGCTCTGTACATTTGCTACTTATAATCACTTAAAATCTATCTTAACTACAAAGGTAGTTAATACATTTGTTTTATTTTATTTTTTTTTTTACCTAAGCTAGTGTGTTTTGCTAGAAGTGTTTGAGGAACCTGCTCAGGAAAAAACCTGCTGCATTGTCCTCTCCACATTGAGGGAGGGATGGACAGGTAATAAACTTATATTGGTCAGACTTTTGACCAGGGCAAGATGGTACAGCTCTGGAATCCTAGGCTGTAGAGCTGGAGGACAGTTGGCTGGAGCCTCTCTATTGTTAGTTCATGAATGGCTGAGGAGAAGCATTCATATAACTGCAGCTGGGTGTGTCCCTGCCTGTGTAAATGTGTGTGTGAGTGCAGGACCAGGAGCGGTCTGCAGCTTCTCACAGCCTCACAGTGTGAGAGGGGATCCAGACTGGTATGTCAGAAGGCTCAGCAGTACTCCAGTTCCAGGTTTCACCACAGGGAAGTCCATCATACCTATTTTTCTGACATTGAAGCCTGAGGCAGTCTACTCTGTCTCTTCTCAGAGACAGGAGGCTGATTTGATCCCAGATCCAAGAACCAAGGCTCCTACGGCCTCCTCAACAAGAAAAGGCTCTGAGAGCCTCTGCTTTTTATGAACATATGATTTGTGAAGGTCCCCATAACAGAGCAGCACTCTGGTGAATGGGATTTCACAAGGCAGAACAAATAGATGTATAATTAACTGCTGACACATAGCAGACACACACTAATTAAATCCTCCATTCTTATCTTGATTTTTAGTAGCTGGATTAGCTGCATTAATGGTACCCCTCCATGCACATTTATTGGTTCCTTCCATCAGCTCAGCAACAACATGAGGTGGAACCACCACCATCTTGTTTATCTGGTGTTCTGTTGGGGAACTGATCAACCTAAGCCAAGTTGAAGCACTCACAGATGAAGTCTGAAAAACAGCATCACATATGTGGATGCCAACCTATGGCCCAGTAGCACCAGACACATCTGCATCATCATAGTCAAGTTTGATTTTATCCCGAACACTAGCGATTGCATTGACAGAAATCTGAGAAGGCTAGGCTCTCTCTGAACCAGAGTCAATTAGGACTTCTATGAACTCTATCGTCTGTGATGGGATAAGACTATTTTTCATAGTTCATGAGAAGACCCTGCTGCTAGAACAGGTAAAGTGCATATTCTAGACTTGCTGCCAACTTCTGCTGGGTTCTGTCACATATTAGTCAATTGTCCAGGCGGGGGTAGATGTGTAAGAAGGGTGTCTTCTGCCTTAGTTGGGACTGATATATGTAAGCCTTCTTTTAGGAGTTCATAAATTCCCAGGGACTTTAAGGTAACCCTTGAGGGAAAGGCGTGCTTCATCAGTTCTCTGGCTGAAGAGGACAATTCCCTCAAAAGGCAAGTCCTCTGTCATGACCTTTATGCCATGTGGTAATCCCAGTGCCCACAGCCTTGAGACCCATCTCATACTAATGGCCTTTGCCATCAACCTTGCAGCCATATAGGAACCAGAGTCATCAGCACCAAACTATTGCTGCCAAGGTAATCTGTGCCAGGACTGTTGATGTGGGGGCTGTCAATCCAACTGGGGACTTTGTCAATGTTGAGGTGGCCGGCATCTACATTGTTGGTGCCGACTCTGCCAGTGCTTTCTTCACCATTCCACTGTCCGATCCCACAGTGTGATGAATGCTCAAGGGAGTGCTGGCTGATGCTAATTGATGCTGGTTCTAACAGTCGCTTCTGGGTCCAAAGTGACCTGCATGAACTGCTCAAATAAATGCATCTTGTGCATAGCATCCCTGGACTTACCGTGCAGGTCCTGGAGGAGAAGGACTTGCACACAAAGCACTTATCTAAGATGTGGCTCTCTCCTAGGCAGAAAAGGCACTGACTGTGTCATCCTTAATGGAGATCAGTCCATTGCAGGACATGCAGAGTTTGAACCAAATACATTTCTTCTTCAAATAGGTTGAAAAATCCTGGATTAAGGTCTCCGAAGACTAATCGGTCAGTCACTCACTGGGTTCCATCTCACTGTCACAGGGCAGTAAGAGAGAACTGGGAAGAACCATGGCCATTCCACTGTTTATGAACTTGCACGGGAGTATGAGGTGATACAGGGTGTACACACAGACACCGCAATTCAAAAAAATCCAATCTCAAGCATTTGAAAAGCGTATGCTCCTACAATGGGATCTACACCGACAACAACAACATCTGACTGACATGTCTACACTGACATATTACAAGAAGAACACTCATTCTCATCCAGTGAAATTGGGGTAACGTCTGTAGGGCTCGGAGATGCCTGGAAGAAAGTGTTGGGGTAAGTCAAAGATGAAGAATGAGGAAATAAGATAACAGATTTTAACAGACCTACTGGATCAACAGGGAACCACACAGCTTTGCACTATGAGAATTCAAGAAACATCAAAGTTAATACTGTCTATGAGAAAGAAAACTCATTGAAACTGTTAATACACCTGTATCACAAAGACACTAAGTAGTAACCTTTAACACATTCTAGAGGAAACAGAGTACAAATTCCCTGTCTTTCCACAAAGCCAAAGGGCTGAAGAAACAATATGAACACAAAGCAAAGGGGCTTTAGGGGAAGAAACAGGCAACCCAAGAAATCACTACGTGTATTGGAGAACCTACCAGGAAGAAGGCAAAGTAACTAAACAGGATACACAGTACTATCCTAAACAAAGCCAAAGGACTGGCTAAGAGCTGAAGCCTGCCAAGATATCAGTTCTGACTCAAAGCTCCTTTCCTGAGGCACTGGCTATTGGTCTGTTTTTGTGAGTTATGGTAATTCCCCCCTTTTCACAGACTGGACGCATAGACTTAACTAGATCAGATTTTCTCCAATATAATTTGCTCTGCACTGAGAGTTGACTATTCTAAACTTAAAAATAACATTCAAATACAGTCCCAAATTTGAAAGTGAGCATACATATGTAAAAAAAATTTGGCCAGTAGTTTCCTAAATCATTTTATAATGATGACCGTTTAAACAAGTATTTTCTTAACACTAAACTTCTGTTTTGTCCTACATGGACCATTAGGAGGACAAGTTAGTGACTCCATTGTTAAAGATAAACATTGTGGACTCTTCAGCACATATTTGGCCAGGGGGCTCCCTAGACAAACACCCCTTTCTCCACACACAAATGACCTCGGCCCGCGCCACTTTCCGCAGCCCCCATTGGCCGGGCACAGCGAACCGCGGCCAGTGGAAGCTGCAATCGGCCGAACTTGCGGACGCAGCAGGTAAACAAACCGGCCCGGCCTGCCAGGGGCTTTCCCTGCACAAGCAGCGGAACAAGTTTGGGAAACACTGAACTACAGAATGATAGATTTTAAGTGATTATAAGTGATAGTAAACAGATCAAAGCAGATTACCTAGCAAATAATCAGAACGCAAGCTAAGTCTAAGATATTAGATCAGTGGTTCCCAAACTTGTTCCGTCGCTTGTGCAGGGAAAGCCCCTGGCGGGCCGGGCCAGTTTTGCTGCTCCAGGCCAAGGGGGACTGAGGGAAGTGGCGCGGGCCGAGGGACGTGCTGGCTACCGCTTCCCGCAGCCCCCCATTGGCCGGGCACAGTGAACTGCATCCAGTGGGAGCTGCGATCGGCCGAACCTGCAGACGCGGCAGGTAAACAAACCAGCCAGGCCCACCAGGGGCTTCCCCTGAACAAGTGGCAGAACAAGTTTGGGAACCACTGTATTAGATAGATGGGGTTTGAATTAGCAATATCTCACCCAGACTGATGATACAAGCAGGCTTGCAGATTCTTAAGACACAACCTGCATCTGCCTTGCAGCTTAGGTTCCCCTCCCCCATTCCAAGTCCTTTGTCCTCCACAGCTTCTTTCAGGTGTTGAGTTGTGGGGCAGTGAAGACAAATCATGTCGTCACTCTCCATCTTATATAGTTTCTCCATATGGTGGGAACCCTTTGTTCCAAGCTAAATTCCCAGCCCAGTCTGTGGAAAAATAGAGGTACCAAAATGGAGATTAGTATCATGTGATCTGGTCACATGCCCTTGCGTGCTCCCGAGTCAGAGCAGCCATTGTCCATAGGCTGTCTGCAGCATTTCCAGGAAGGCTCACCAGGTGGGGGATAAGCTTCTCCTAAAGCCTATTGTTTCCCTTAATGGCCCATTACCTTGAATAGGCCCTTCACAATCAGTTGTCTAGACTGGAAGCATCTTGCCTGGTGACTGTCATCCAGTTGTAACCACATTTGAAATACAGATACACAGTCACTACTCATAACTTCAGATACAAAAAATGATACGTGAACACAAGTAGGATAATCATATTCAGCAAACCATAACTTTTTCATAGACGCCTCACATGCAATATTTTGTACAAGATGCCTCAAAATTATGTCATAATCATATCACAATTATACCACTATGATGAACATGGGGTGCAATGTCACACAGACAACACTGAGAGGTAGAGCACCATGTCAGTTTCAAGTCAGTTTTACCAAGTGTTTTAAAATTGAGACAATCAAATCCATTTGAAATTTGGCATGCCAACATTTGTGTGTATTTGGGGGTTGTGGTGTTTTGTTTTGGTAATCCTAACCTTGTTCTAAAGTATATGTAAAGCCGCATTCTAAATTTTGAGAATTAAGTTCTCATGTTCTGAGAGGGCATGAACAGCACCGGGCAGCCTTCTGTGCGCAAATTTTACACTGTGTGCAATATAAATCTGCTTGCAACTAAATTATTGCGATGTGTCACATTGAACATGATTTCACTCTCTGGGCTTGTTTAAATGAATAGTGTGCAGCAATCTGACTTGTAAATCTACAGCACATTAGCATACTAGGAACTAATTGTTCATGCGGACCCTCCTGTGCACATGAAAACTTCCCTAGTATATTCTAATTTACTCCCATTTACTGTACGGTAGCAAGGTCCATATGGACAGTTAGTGTGT
This sequence comes from Eretmochelys imbricata, assembly GCF_965152235.1. NCBI lineage: Eukaryota > Metazoa > Chordata > Testudines > Cheloniidae > Eretmochelys > Eretmochelys imbricata. The sequence goes on from NC_135572.1 coordinate 100,111,320, forward strand.
GGCACATTAGTGCACTGTCAATGTACACTCAAGCCTGAACATATAAAAAGAAACACTCAAAGCATTGCAGGGAACAGAGATCTCAGCAATTGTGTGCGTTCAGGTGATATCACCACCTAGCACATGAGAAACTAAGAACTTGTCACATAAGCTTTTCAGTTCACTTTTAAAGAAACAGCACTGTAGTATGTAGTAAAAAAAGATTATGAAAAAATGTTAGAAGTACTGTACTTCGAGGCTTTCAATCTAATTTATCTAAAAGTTTTCTTCACGGTGAAAGTCCTTTTTAGTACACATGGACAAAAAAAACCCTGTACATAACAGTTATATTATAACAGTTATATTCCCAATTTAGGCCTTTTTGGAAGAATTCTATGTACTAAGCTCCACAATTCATACACATTTTTAATTAAAAAATCTTTGTTGTTTTAGCTAGCAGTCAGTCATCACTATAAAATGAAATTCAGCTTTAAATAAAAATGAATTTCCTTTTAAATGTTGTCCTGACTCCCCATGAAGTAGATTTCTATTCTAAAATCTCTTGGTGTAAAAAGCTCCTTACAAGGAATTCATGCAAAACACTTAGATTCTTTACAACATGTTGATAGTTGTATGAAAAACAGAATATATTTGTAAAACTCACGAAGCTTGGCTCCTTGTTCAAGCAGGCCTCAACAAACTCTTTGAGGGGTTTACTGTAGTTTTCTTCCAGTGTTGGTGGATTGTTCTTTGGAATGAGGAACAAAACCTTCATCGGATGCAACGCTGAATGCGGTGGCTTTCCTTTTGCAAGTTCTATGGCTGTTATGCCTAATGACCAGATGTCTGCCTGTAACACAAACAATATTTATAGATATATGGGAGGCCAAGGGGAGCATGTGAGGAAGAAAGAAACAGCTGATTTTACAACTTTCTTGCAAATTACTGCTTTCAAGAGTATGTTTTATTTTTGTCAAGAACCACTGGTTACCTTGTACCCACTTCCCCTATTCTGTGTCTCCTAGAAAAATGTAGTAGTTTGAACAAAACACAGAATTAACTCATCTTATGCTTCATTTACTGAATGAAAATACTATCTTGTTAAAAAAGACTGGAGTCTGAACCTCTTCCCTGGAACTCTGGGCATCTACTCTTCATATAAAATATACTCATTAGTCTCTTTTATTCAACAGCCTACTGCATCCCAAGTTTTAAGTATGGGACACAATAATTGAATAAAGTTTCTAGAAAAGGCCAAGACTACTTTCACATGGGTCAATATGATTTTTGGAACAGCGCCCTTAAGGAAGCAATACACATATGATAGTTACACCTGACTGACTAAGTACCATATCTGATTTGCATTTTATGTTATAATTAATAAAACACCACTTTCAAATCATGTTTATTTAATTAATTTAAACTCCTATCCAAACCTGAGGCCATATATAAGGATTTAAAACAGCAACAATAAAAATCCTAAAACAACTAAGATACAAAGATTTTCAGCCAAGCTGCAATACAATATAGCCCATGTAATAATGTAAAAAGTTATAACCTTATATGTCCACAATCATCATCACATAAAACCCATAACATAACCACACAAAAAGCCTACTATAGGAAATAAAACCCCAAAACTATTTATCCCAAATCCCTCACCCACCACTTCCTGCAAAATCCTGGAAGAACAAATATGCCTTGTAGCATCTTCTGAAGATTACCAGATCCAGGCCCTGAGAGATCAAAGAGAAGTATGAGAACGGAGATCCAGAGCTGAGGATTCCTTACTGCTGCTGCTAAAACATGCTGCTACGACCCCAACCCCCCTTTTAAATCAGAGGACTGTATGCTCAGATATCTCTGCTGACAGCACAGCTTCACCCAGAGAAGCAATATTTATGATTTTAAGGGCCCCAAAAATTAGGACTCTGTAAGTCAAAATGCTTTAAATTCCATCCAGAAACTAATCTGAAGACCATGCAAGTCTCAGAGCACAAGGATAATATGCTCTCCACATGCAGCACACTTAATATGCAGCTTTCCTAAATTTCAGATAGACATTAAAGTGCGGTCATGGTGTGAAAAATGACCAACTATAAAAAGGAAGTGTAGGCTTCCATGCTGCGGGGGACTGACCTCAATATTGATGCAGAAATATATTAATAAATTATAGATAGACCATAGGTGAGGCAATATCTTTTATTGGACTATCTTCTAGTGGTGAGAGAGACAAGATCTGAGCTTACCGAGAACTCTTCTTCAGAGAGACATCTCACCAACCTTGTCTCTCTAATATCTCTAATAACATGGCTACAACAAACAGTGCATTAATAAATCAAACTTGTTGGGACTTTATTGAATAGTAAAATATAGCTACCAGTAGTTATAGCCAGGATGCTTGAAAATATAACAATATCAGACTATGTACCTTATAAAATGTTCAAGCTGACCAAAGGAATTGCAGGAGCTTCTGCTTTCTGTCACCCTGGAGACCAGCAAATGTCAGGAAAATAGCCCTCCTTAGCCATAAAACCATGCTTATACACCTAAGAGTGACTTATCTAGACCAAGACACCTTCCCTCTTATATAAAAACACCAGTTTGGTAGAAATGTAATCCTTACTTCAAGCAAACAAACCATGTATAACATTCATGATTTAGGAACACACCTGATTGTGAAAAAGAATGTAGGATTGTGTTATCAGAGCAAAAAGTGGCTTTTTTTGCCCTCCCAAGAAAAACTTCTAGGTAAACCTAGGCAAAAAATTCTAGAAACTCCTCATTAAAGTGAATATTATAATTACTCTAAAAACTTCATTCAGAAAAGCTTCCTGGAAAAATGTGGAAGCTGGAAGTATGTTAAACCTTTATTTCTTAAATGTTGAAATGGCAAATAGTTTTGAATTACATATTCGTGTTTTAAACTAAATGTAAAGTGTCCAGTGTAATTTCCTAATATGATTGTTATGTACACGGTAAAAGGCTTTATGTACAAACATGGAATCTAACTACGTGTTTCATTCCTCTCTAGGGCAGATCCACACAGAGGAGGACAATCTACCACTGCTATTAATTACTCTATGAGTTCAAGTGGCAGATATCTATGTGATGGATCTGAACATAAGAACGGCCATACTGGGTCAGACCAAAGATCCATAAGAACATAAGAATGGCCATACTGGTTCAGACCAAAGGTCCATCCAGCCCAGTATCCTGTCTACCGACAGTGGCCAATGCCAGGTGCCCCAGAGGGAGTGAACCTAACAGGTAATTATCAAGTGATCTCTCTCCTGCATTCCATCTCCACTCTCTGACAAACAGAGGCTAGGGACACCATTCCTTACCCATGCTGGCTAATAGCCACTAATGGACTTAACCTCCATGAATGTATCCAGTTCTCTTTTAAACCCTGTTATAGTCCTAGCCTTCACAACCTCCTCAGGCAAGGAGTTCCACAGCTCGACTGTGCCCTGAATGAAGAACTTCCTTTTTTTTGTTTTAAACCTGCTACCCTTTAATTTCATTTGGTGGCCCCTAGTTCTTATATTATGGGAACAAGTAAATAACTTTTCCTTATTCACTTTCTCCACACCACTCATGATTTTATATACCTCTATCATATCCCCCTTTAGTCTCCTCTTTTCCAAGCTGAAAAGTCCTAGCCTCTTTAATCTCTACTCATATGGGACCCGTTCCAAACCCTTAATCATTTTAGTTGCCCTTCTCTGAACTTTTTCTAATGCCAGTATATCTTTTTTTGAGATGAGGGGACCACATCTGTATCAAGATGTGGGCATACCATGGATTTATATAAAAGGGCAATAAGATATTCTCCGTCTTATTCTCTATCCCTTTTTCTAATGATTCCTAACATTCCGTTTGCTCTTTTGACTGCCACTGTACACTGCATGCACGTCTTCAGAGAACGATCCATGATGACTCCAAGATCTTTCTCTTGATTAGTTGTAGCTAAATTAGCCCCCAACATATTGTATGTATAGTTGGGGTTATTTTTTTCATTGTGCATTACTTTACATTTATCCACATTAAATTTCATTTGCCATTTTGTTGCCCAATCACTTAGTTTCGTGAGATCTTTTTGAAGTTCTTCTCAATCTGCTTTGGTCTTAACTATCTTGAGCAATTTAGTTTCATCTGCAAACTTTGCCACCTCACTGTTTACCCCTTTCTCCAGATCATTTATGAATAAGTTGAATAGGATTGGTCCTAGGACTGACCCTTGGGGAACACCACTAGTTACCCCTCTCCATTCTGAAAATTTACCATTTATTCCTACCCTTTGTTCCCTGTCTTTTAACCAGTTCTCAAGATCAGTGAAAGGATCTTTCCTCTTATCCCATGACAAATTATTTTACGTAAGAGCCTTTGGTGAGGGACCTTGTCAAAGGCTTTCTGGAAATCTAAGTACACTATGTCCACTGGATCCCCCTTGTCTACATGTTTGTTGACCCCCTCAAAGAACTCTAATAGATTAGTAAGACATGATCTCCCTTTCCAGAAACCATGTTGACTTTTGCGCATCAATTTATGCTCTTCTATGTGTCTGACAATTTTATTCTTTACTACTGTTTCAACTAATTTGCCCGGTACTGACATTAGACTTACCGGTCTGTAATTGCCAGGATCACCTCTAGAGCCCTTCTTAAATATTGGCATTACATTAGCTATCTTCTAGTCATTGGGTACAGTAGCTGATTTAAAGGACAGGTTACAAACCATAGTTAATAGTTCCGCAATTTCACATTTGAGTTCTTTCAGAACTCTTGGGTGAATGTCATCTGGTCCCGGTGACTTATTACTGTTAAGTTTCTCAATTAATTCTAAAATCTCCTCTAGGGACACTTCAATCTGTGACAATTCCTCAGATTTGTCACCTACAAAAGATGGCTCAGGTTTGGGAATCTCCCTAACATCCTCCGCCATGAAGACTGAAGCAAAGAATTCATTTCGTTTCTCTGCGATGACTTTATCATCTTTAAGTGCTCCTTCTGTATCTCGATCGTCCGGGGCACTGCTGGTTGTTTAGCAGGCTTCCTGCTTCTGATGTACTTAAAAACCATTTTGTTATTACCTTTTGAGTTTTTGGCTAGCTGTTCTTCAAACTCCTTTTTGGCTTTTCTTATTATATTTTTACATTTAATTTGGCAGTGTTTATGCTCCTTTCTATTTACCTCACTAGGATTTGACTTCCACTTTTTAAAAGATGCCTTTTTCATCTCTCACTGCTTCTTTTATATGGTTGTTAAGCCACGGTGGCTCTTTTTTAGTTCTTTTAATTTGGGGTATACATTTAAGTTGAGCCTCTATTATGGTGTCTTTGAGAAGTGTTCATGCAGCTTGCAAGGATTTCACTGTAGTCACTGTACCTTTTAATTTCTGTTTAACTAACCACCTCATTTTTGCATAGTTCCCCTTTCTGAAATTAAATGCCACAGTGTTGGGCTGTTGAGGTGTTCTTCCCTCCACAGGAATGTTAAATGTTAATATATTGTGGTCACTATTTCCAAGCAGTCCTGTTATAGTTACCTCTTAGACCAGATCCTGCCCTCCACTCAGGACTAGATCGAGAGTTGTCTCTCCTCTTGTAGGTTCCTGTACCAGCTGCTCCAAGAAGCAGTCATTTAAAGTATCGAAAAATTTTGTCTCTGCATTTCATCCTGAGGTGATATGTACCCAGTCAATATGGGGATAATTGAAATCCCCCACTATTATTGAGTTCTTTATTTTGATAGCCTCTCTAATCTCCCTTAGCATTTCATCGTCACTATCACTATCCTGGTCAGGTGGTCAGTAATAGATCCCTACTGTTATTTTCTTATTAGAACATGGAATTACTATCCATAGAGATTCTATGGAGCATGTGGATTCATTTAAGGTTTTTATCTAGCTCAGCATCTTGACTTCTGACAGTGGACAATGCCAGGTGCTCCAGGGGGAATGAACAGAACAGGTAATCATCAAGTGATCCATCCTGTTGCTCATTCCCAGCTTCTGGCAAACAGAGGCTAGGGACACCATTCCTGCCCATCCTGGCTAATTGCCATTGATAGATCTATCCTCCATGAATTTATCTAGTTCTTTTTGAACCCTGTTTGAAGCACATCCTCTGGAATGGTGGTCAAAGCATAAAGGGGCCTGCAAATGTTTAGCATATCTGGAACATTAATACCTTCCAACGCCATCTACAACAGTGCTATGAAAAAGCCTGTTCTCACTTTCAGGTGACATTATAAGTAAAAAGCGGGCAGCATTATCTCCTGTAAATGTAAACAAATTTTTCATGTTAGCAATTGGCCAAACAAGAAGTAGGACTGAGTGGACTTGTAGGCTCTAAAGTTTTACATTGTTTTGTTTTTGAGTGCAGTTACGTAAAAAAAATTTCTACATTTGTAAATTGCACTTTCGCGATAAAGAGATTGCACTACAGTCCTTGCATGAGGTGAACTGAAAAATACTATTTCTTTTGCTGTTTTTTGCAGTGCAAATATTTGTAATAAAAAATAATACAAAGTGAGCACTGTACACTTTGTATTCTGTGTTGTAATTGAAATCAATATATTTGAAAATGTAAACACTCAAAAATATTTAAATAAATGGTATTCTATTATTGTTTAACAGTGCAATTAAAACTACGAATCATCATGATTCTTTTTACTTGTGATTAATTTTTTTAATCATTGGCAGCCCTAATTTGTTTTCACGTAGATTATGAGGTACATGATGCAAATAATTAATCATGAGCATTGGACACCAACTTTTAAAACATACACAATTATTACCCACATACACAATTATAGATTTATTTGCAAATGGATTAATGGCATAATGTCTGTGTTTTTGTTATTCTTAAACATATATTTTGTGGCTGCAAGGTATTTTTAGTGCATTTATATTTAATTTTTTAAGCAGGCTTTATCATTTTTTATTTTGATACCCATGCTTTTCTTGTTACCCATGCTCTGTGGTTCATGGGCTTTATTACTGTTTGATTACCATTAAGACCCCAGGCCAAAATGGGGGAAACCCATTTTATTTTTATTTTTGACATCAGCAAGACAAAAATAATGATTTTCCCAGATTTTTTTTTAAAGGTAAAATTTACCATTTTTTACCAGGATTGCGAATTTTTTTTTAGTCTGGATGGAATTTTTAAAAATAATGATCCTAATTTTTAATAGGAATATTCAACTCATACCATATTGTATTATGTCCTTTACCATATTAATAATATACATTTGTATTAGCATGCATGCTAGGGCCAAGGAAACATTACCCTGAAGGACACCAACAGCCTGAAAGAGGCAGAGGTGGTCCTTTTTTGGGAATTGCCACCCTATCCTGTCTGGAATTTAGCTTTTTTAAGGATACCCTCAGGGGCGTTGCTAAATTTTTAGGTGCTGCCACTCTGCATTTATTTTCTCTGAACTGTTAGGAACCCCTACCCCATGCCAATTGCTTTTAATATGTCCCTTTTTGCCCGGCCTTTGCAGAGTTTGGGCACATTATGAAGATTAAATTAATTTTTTTAGCCCGTGCGTAATGGCTGGGGACAACTTTTTGCAGTGAGGTTTTATTGTTGAGATGTCTGCTACAATAACCTTTTTAGAGTGTGGGTTGATTATTAATTACTCTTTTACATTGCTTTGAACTACATATGCCCTGAGCAAATTGATAACAGGTGGTTTTAGAAGTTATATTTTTATACCTTTTATTTTGTGTTATTTTGGGCTGCAAGTTAATAATTATTTTATTAAGGCATTATTTAATTAAACTTTTTTTATTATGAATTTTTTCAGAACCTGGGGCCTTTAAAGTGTAGGGCAAGGAACTTTCCATTCCCCCTTTTGTTGTTACTACTTGTAGTTTTGCCTCCCTCAGACCTTTTCGACCAGTGTTTGGGGTTGAAAGCGATTGTTTCAGCCTAAAATGAACTGGCTTTCCCCCTGGAACTGTCTGCTTAGGGATTTCACTCCACAAGTGAATGCACTTGGGCTTACTACAATTAAACAACAGCCTGTCAGTTCCCACCCAGCAACAACTGAACCCACCTGCATAGCCTCCAATTCCTCCCACTAACAAATCTGCTCCCCCACTAGCCTCTAGTGCATACATGAGGATGGTGCTGTTGCCACCGAAGTGGTAGGGATTCTCATAGTCGCCAGCATAGACCATTTGTAACTCAAACCATGATACATAGCCAGTTCTTATTCATTCCCATGTGTAGCGGGGTGGCTACTCCGCTCCGAAAATAGAAAGGGTTAAAAGCAGCCCTGGAGAGGGCTGAGGCTGGGGATGGCTGATTGGGGAAGCAGCCGCAGCTGGGCCACGCCCCAATCAGGCCCCAGCTGGCCTGTATAAAAAGGCTGTGAGCCAGAGGCCTAAGGAGTCTTTCTCCAAGCTGGGAGAGAGCAGGCCTGCCTGACATGGTACTGATGGTGGTGCAGTGCTGGGCGGGGATATAAAGGGAAGGGTAAACCCCTTTAAAATCCCTCCTGTCCAGAGAAAAAAATCCTCTCACCTGTAAAGGGTTAAGAAGCTAAAGGTAACCTCACTGGCACCTGACCAAAATGACCAATGAGGAGACAAGATACTTTCAAAAGCTGGGAGGAGGGAGAGAAACAAAGGGTCTGGTCTGTCTGCTGCTTTGCCGGGGATAGACCAGGAATGGAGTCTTAGAACTTTTAGTAAGTAATCTAGCTAGGTATGTGTTAGATTATGATTTCTTTAAATGGCTGAGAAAAGAACTGTGCTGAATAGAATGACTATTTCTGTCTGTGTGTCTTTTTTGTAACTTAAGGTTTTGCCTAGAGGGGTTCTCTATGTTTTGAATCTAATTACCCTGTAAGGTATCTACCATCCTGATTTTACAGGGGGGATTTCTTTACTTCTATTTACTTCTATTTTTATTAGAAGTCTTCTTGTAAGAAAACTGAATGCTTTTTCATTGTTCTCAGATCCAAGGGTTTGGGTCTGTGGTCACCTATGCAAATTGGTGAGGCTTTTTATCCAACATTTCCCAGGAAAGGGGGAGTGCAAGTGTTGGGAGGATTGTTCATTGTTCTTAAGATCCAAGGGTCTGGGTCTATAGTCACATAGGCAAATTGGTGAGGCTTTTTACTAAACCTTGTCCAGGAAGTGGGGTGCAAGGTTTTGGGAAGTATTTTGGGGGGAAAGATGTTTCCAAACAGCTCTTCCCCAGTAACCAGTATTTGTTTGGTGGTGGTAGCGGCCAATCCAAGGACAAAGGGTCGAATATTTTGTACCTTGGGGAAGTTTTGACCTAAGCTTAGGAGGGTTTTCATGCAGGTCCCCACATCTGTACCCTAGCATTCAGAGTGGGGAAGGAACCTTGACAAGGTGAATCCCCTATTTTACCTTACTGGAAAGTTAGGAGGCATATGCCACAAGGCGGAGCACTGTAGCATGGTTCTTTCTTAGTACAGCTTCCATCCCCCTCTCAGTAGTTGCGAGTTGCAGCACAAATGGCTGTCCCACCCAGGGATATGCTAAATCTGGAGCCTGAACCAAGGCCTGTTTTAACTGGACCATGGCTTCCTGCTGTAGAGGGCCCCAGTTTCATTGTATCCCCCTTTTTAATAATTTATGCAGCATGGTTGCTTTTTTAAAAAAAAGTCCTTGTTAATTTCTCCCAACATTTTATTCATACCCAGAAAGGATTTAAGAGCAATTACATTTGTGGGAGTCTGGAGTTTAAGAATCAGCTCCACTCTTTGTTGGTCAGGGGAATGCCTCTTCTTTCCCAGAGTTACTCCAAGTTAATTTACTTGGTGGGAGCACAATTGGGCTTTTGGGGGGCTTACAAAAAATTCAAAAAGTTTAAAGTTTGGGGTTTCAGGTAACACCTTGTTCAATACCTTTAGATTTTTCTCCTCGTGTAAGTGCAACCAGGATATTATTTACACAGGAAATTACACTATCCTTTTTAGGCATTCCATTCTACATCTTGATTACATGGACATGACAAATAATAGGGGCACTCTTCCAGTCCATGGGGACACTGGCAAAACACAACTTGAAAGGTAAAAGCAAATATGTAATAGCTGCTCTGATGTAAAGGGATAGCAAAGAAAGCATTGGCCAAATCCAAAACTGAAAACCACTAGGCCCCTCCTACAATGGAGGTCATCACCTCCTGATGCTTAGCCACTACAAAGGCCATCGGTAGTATCACCCCATTAAGGGAGCGGAAATCAACTACCAGCTTCCAAGTTCTGCCATCACTTTTAAGGACCAGCCAAAAGACAACATCATTGGGGCTTGACTGTTCCACTAAAATCTTGTGGAGGTGGATTACCAGGAGCACTGGGAGAGCTCTCGCCCAGCACTCACGTGCGACGACACTCACACTTCGGAGTGCTCCCGTGACAGCGCTTTGAAGTTTCCAGTGTAGCCGTGCTCTTATTTTTCCTTTGGCTTGTACCTTAGGAGACATTTTTAAAATTTCCACCACCAGGTATTAGGGGCTCTGACTCAACTCTTGAAGCCTGTCTCCTTTCTCTTTCCTTTCTTCCCCTTTGGCCCTCGCCTTCCTTTAGAGTCTTCTTTGGGAGGGCTATTGCTTTCATGGGGTTGCTTTATGCAGAGCCACAGCTCCCCTTATGGCCATGAAAATAAATGGCAATCTTTGGACCTGATTTTTTTTTTTTTTGTTAATTTACTACTTTTTTAACAACTATTTTTAAGGCAATAACTAGAATCAGTAGCAGAGTTAACATTCCTATTGCTTAGCAATCACATTTTCAAGGACAATAAAAATACTTCCAGCTGTGGCATTAACCCTTAACTTATAAAACAAAACACACAAACGCAAAAGGAAAAAGCAGTGGCTAGGGTGGGGGAGAGTGAATGGGGGGTGGGTTCATGGAGAAAGAAAAAGCGGAAGAGGAAGGTAGGGTTATGGAGAAAGAAGAAGCGGAAAGGGGAGGGACAGTTGTGGAGAAAGAAGAAGCCGGGGGAGCGGGGGCGGGGCGTGTAAAGAACGACTTAGGAACAAAGAGAAACCTAAGCCAGGAAAAACTTTAAAATATAGCTGTCAAGGTTCCTTCCCCATTCTGAACTCTAGGGTACAGATGTGGGGACCTGCATGAAAACCTCCTAAGCTTACTTTTACCAGCTTAGGTTAAAACTTCCCCAAGGTACAAACTATTTACCTTTTGCCCTTGGATTTACGCTGCCACCACCAAATGTTTAACCGGTTACTGGGAAAGAGTTGTTTGGAAAAGTCTTTCCCCCCAAAATCCTCACCAAAACCTTTCACCCCCCTTTCTGGGGAAGATTTGATAAAAATCCTCACCAATTTGCATAGGTGACCACAGACCCAAAACCCTTGGATCTTAAGAACAATGAAAGAGCATTCACTTTCTTAAAAGAAGAATTTTAATAGAAGAAAAAGTAAAAAGAATCACCTCTGTAAAATCAGGATGGTAAATACCTTACAGGGTAATTAGATTCAAAACATAAGGTTTTACCTAGAGGGGTTCTCTAAGTTACAAAAAGACACAAAAACAGGAATATCCATTCCATTCAGCACAGCTTATTTTCTCAGCCGTTTAAAGAAATCATAATCTAACACATATCTAGCTAGATTACTTACTAAGTTCTAAGACTCCATTCCTGTTCTGTCCCTGGCAAAAGTATCACTCAGACAGACCCAGACCCTTTGTTTCTCCCCCTCCAGCTTTGAAAGTATCTGGTCTCCTCATTGGTCATTTTGGTCAGGTGCCAGTGAGGTTATCCTAGCTTTTTAACCCTTTACAGGTGAAAGGGTTTTTCCTCTGGCCAGGAGGGATTTTAAAGGTGTTTACCGTTCCCTTTATATTTATGACAACAGGAAACAACAAAAAGTGGGGCTCCGTGAGCCAAAGCATCTGGGAACATGTATCCTTACCCCTATCCTGGATCTGAGAGGAGATTGGCTGTTGCCACCACATCTGCCAGAGTTGAGACCAGGGGTGCCAGCTATCCTTGCAGGCCATCCCAAGTCCGTGTTGTGGTTTAACAGGCTAACTGATTTCCCTGCTGCCCTGACCTGCTCAGGGGAGAAGGACCTGATCTGTACCCATTCTTCCCCTCCTTGGTTTATTATAGAAGCTATGGGCAGGGGCTTCTGCAACTCTTCCAGTGTTTCAAGCAAAGGACCAAATGGGAACTGCTCAGAAGGGCCCAAGGGAAAAGGAAGCTCTTGGGGATCATCCCTCTCATAATCATAATAGAAAGCATACAAGTCAGGGTCCTTCTCACACCCATCCTCAGACTGTTCGTATATAGGTTTGTTTGTCAGCCTGGGATAGAATTTTGGGTTTGACCTTTGATACTCTTATATCCTTACTAATATGTGTGAACAAAGACACTGTGTGCGTTGCTTCTGTCTGGCCAGATGGGTTTGCTAGCATAATGGGAAGAGGTAAGGAATTGAGCAGTTAAAGTGTTACAGGGCATGGTGGCAATGTAATATATGAGCACACTTTTAAGATTGCCTCAAGCCCTATCTCAAGGCAAGGCCAAACAACCAGTAGTGAGGGGCAAAGGGGAATTGGGGGGGGGGGTAATAAAACACTAAAAGACCAAAGAAATGCCTGTCCCAAGCACAACCTCACCCCTCCCCTGGGATACAAAAGAGGTGGGAAGAAGACCCCAAACCCACAACCCCACAAAACGGAACATGACTATAAATTATAAGGGGTGGGACTGTAGGCATGCATTTCAGGTATATTTGGGCCTGCTAAGAAGGAGGAGGTGGGAATGGGGACACAGGCAAGGCTCTGCGGTGTCAGAACTGGGAAGGGGGACCTGGGGTAAACGCTCAGCAGCGTCAGAGCGGGGAACAGAACACAGGGGAACAGACTCTGCCCGTGTGTAAAGCTAAGGACATGCTTGCTTGGAACCCCAATAAACATTGCATTGCCTGCACTTTGGACTTCTAGTCTTCTGCTTTCTGTCTGCGTTACAAGGACCATGGGAGGGGACGAAAGGAAAGCCCCCTAACACAGACTACGACTTCTCTAACCACTGCCACTATTCACTTCTGCTCTCCCAACATGGGTTTGAGAGCACAACTTTGTCTTTTACATTCCCATGATATGCCTGGGTCTTATCCTGGGATTCCTTCAGTAAGGCTCTAACCCTGCTTCTATCAGTCTGCTTTTTTAATCCAAATACCCCCTGCTCCAATCTGTCACACTCTCATTGTCACACACCTGCATCTACACTGCTACTATATTTGCTGTCTGAGTCAGGTTTGTTGCCCGGAGGATGTCTAACTCACTACTTTCTTTTCTATCTCAATTTTATTTTTCTTAAAGGCAGAAGTAGAAGAGTTAAACTGATTTATCTCTTTCTCTGCTACCATGGTTACCATCTGCTTACAGAGCTACAGGAACGCCCTGGGTACAGTGAAGACTCCAGGCTTCCAAAGACCATTATCATGCTCATATATATCATCAGCTTGATAATAGTGACCGTAATATAGTTAAATTTAATATCCCTGTGGCAGGAAAAACACCACAGTGGCCCAACACTCTAGCATTTAATTTCAGAAAGGGGAACGATACAAAAATGAGGTTAGTTAAACAGAAATTAAAGGGTACAGTGCCAAAAGTGAAATCTCTGCAAGCTGCATGGAAACTTTTTAAAGACACCATAATAGAGGCTTAACTTAAATGCATACCCCAAATTAAAAAACATAGTAAGAGAAGCAAAAAAGAGCCACCGTGGCTAAACAACAAAGTAAAAGAAGCAGTGAGAGGCAAAAAGGCATCCTTTAAAAAGTGGAAGTTAAATCCTACTGAGAAGAATAGAAAGGAGCATAAGCACCGGCAAATGAAGTGTAAAAATACCATTAGGAAGGCCAAAAAAGAATTTGAAGAACAGTTAGCCAAAGACTCAAAAAGTAATCAGAAGCAGGAAGCCTGCTAAACAACCAGTGGGGCTACTGGATGATCGAGGTGCTAAAGGAGCACTCAAGGACAATAAGGCCATTGCGAAGAAACTAAATGAATTTTTTGCATAGGTCTTCAAAGCTGAGGATGTGAGGGAGATTCCCAAACCTGAGCCATTCTTTTTAGGTGACAGATCTGAGGAACTGTCCCAGATTGTTCCAAAACCTCCTCTAATGATACCTCAGATTGATAAATTAAACAGCAATAAATCACCAGGATCAGATGGTATTCACCCAAGAGGTCTGAAGGCACTCAAATGCAAAATTGCAAAACTACTAATTGTAGTCTGTAACCTAACATTTAAATCAGCTTCTGTACCAGATGACTGGAGGATAGCTAATGTGACGCCAATTTTTAAAAAGGACTCCAGAGGTGATACTGGCAATTACAGGCCTGTAAGCCTGACTTCAGTACCAGGCAAATTGATTGAAACTATAATAAAGAATAATATTGTCAGACATATAGATGAACATAATTTGTTGAGGAAGAGTCAACATGGTTTTAGTAAAGGGAAATCATGCCTTACCAATCCACTAGAATTCTTTGAGGGGGTCAACAAGCATGTGGACCAAAGGGATCCAATGGATATAGTGTACTTAGATTTTGAGAGAGCCTTTGACAAGGTCCCTCACAAAAGGCTCTTACGCAAAGTAAGCTGCCACGGGATAAGAGGGAAGGTTCTCTCATGGATTAGTAACTGGTTAAAAGATAGGCAACAAAGGGTAGGTATAAATGATCAGTTTTCAGCATGGAGAGAAGTAAATAGTGGTGTCCCCCCAGGGGTCTGTCTTGGGACCAGTCCTATTCAGCATATTCATAAAGGATCTGGGAAAAGGGGTAAACTGTGAAATGGCAAAATTTGCAGATAATACAAAATTACTAAAGATAGTTAAGACCCAGGCAGACTGTGAAGAGTTACAAAAGGATCTCTCAAACCTGGGTGACTGGGCAATAAAATGGCCGATGAAATATAATGTTGTTAATTGCAAAGTAATGCACATTGGAAAGCATAATCTCAACTATACTTATAAAATGATGGGGTCTAAATAAGCTGTTACCACTCAAGAAAGAGATCTTCTAGTCATTGTGGATAGTTCTCTGAAAATATCCACTCAATGTGCAATGGCAGTCAAAAAAGTGAACAGAATGCTGGGAATAATGAAGAAAGGGATAGATAATAGGACAGAAAATATCATGTTGCCTCTATATAAATCCTTGGTACACCCACATCTTGAATATTGTGTGCAGATGTGCTCGCCCCATCTCAAAAAAGATATACTGGAATTGGAAAAGGTTCAGAAAAGGGCAACAAAAATGATTGGGGAAGGGAACGGCTTCCATATGAGGAGAGATTAATAAAACTGGGACTTTTCCAAGACTGGGCTTGGAAAAGAGACCGCTAAGGGGAGATATGATTGAGGGCTATAAAATCATGACTGGTGTAGAGAACAGATAAGGAAGTGTTGTTTACTTCTCATAATACAAGAACTAGGGGTCACCAAATGAAAATTAATAGGCAGCAGGTTTAAAACAAATAAAAGGAAGTATTTCTTCACACAACGCACAGTCAACCTGTGGAACTCCTTGCCAGAGGATGTTGTGAAGGCCAAGGCCAAGACCATAACAGGGTTAAAAAAAGAACAAGATATGTTCATGGAGGATAGGTCCATCAATGGCTATTAGCCAGGATGGGCAGGAATGGTGTCCCTAGCCTCTGTTTGCCAGAAGCCGGGAATGAGCAACGGGATGGATCATTTGATGATTACCTGTTCTGTTTATTCCCTCTGGGGCACCTGGCACTGGCCACTGTCGGAAGACAGGATACTGCGCTAAATGGACCTTTGGTCTGACACAATAGGGCCGTTCTTATGTTCTTATCAGTCAAGCTGTTTCCCAAAACCATGCCCAATGGTTCTTTCTTTCCAGATGTTCCCTTTCCTTCTGACACAATTTCTCACTCGACCAGGTCACCAGACTCAACCCTGAGTCCCAGTAATGAACTTTATAAGTAAATTGACTTGTGGACTAGGACATGGGGAAATTACAGGCTTCTACCCTGCCACGCCATCCTCCCTTCTTGCACAGCAAATCGTTTATACCAGTTGTCCTCGCCTCTCCATGTCTCCTGGCAACTGGCTCACTAAATCTGTTACCATGCGGTGTTAGGAACAAATCAATGGGGACATAGCTCCTGTGTCTGATAAATGATTGGTATAAACAAGAGTGCTTTTACCTAAAACTACTTTTTAATGGGGTTTCAAGCAGACACACACACACACACTGTCGAAGTAAGTTCAGAGCATCCCAAACATTTATATTTACCCAAAGTTTGAAATGGTTTTGAGGAATCAGCAACCAGTCTTCTGTCCAGGGGCCCTCCTTCTGTCCAGTTGCTGAGGAGTTTAGGTGCCAGAACCTTACTGAAAGAAAAGCTTTCTCTGACTGCTCCAAAGTTTATTATTTGCCTAATTTTTTATAGTTAACTTAAGCAAAGCACATAACTCATAGTGACTCTTAGTGGGTCACCAATTTTCCTAATTTTAGCGAACTACTAATTTTTTATTAAAACATTTTTAGTATTTTTAGTTATAACAACAATACAACTTATATATTAGGGACACTTAACCAAGGTTGACTGTCCAAACATTCCTTTTATTTTTATGGTATATTAATTTTTTTGTTTAATGTATTTCATTCTAATTAGCAAAACTCCAAACAAGGAGCTTTTAACCTTGCCTTTCAGAACCTAAAATTATCTCTAGCTATGTAGTATTTGGTTTTCAGCTAGCAATAGCTAAACACAGAAAAATGATTAACTGCAGTAATATCGCATTCTGGGATACATACAGTAATGTCAAATTCTGAGGTTACACATTGACCTGGATAGGAAAGCCTGACAGGCTAGGTGGACAGTCCGTAGCTCCCTGATGTTGATATATAGAGACTGGTCCTTTGAGAACCATAAACTCTGAGTTTGGAGGGGACCCAGATGAGCCTCCCACTCCAGGGCAGATGCATCCATCACCAATATCAGCAAAGGTTTAGGGCGAACAAAGCGAATGCCTGCACATACACTGACTGGGTCTGTCCACCAATCTAGAGAATACTTAAGAGGGCACATTCAGGACTGAGTTCACATGGTGACAACTTGGCAAAAAAAACAGAAGACAGTCAACTTTAAAGATTCCTCAGATGCATTCTCGCATACCTATGAATATGCAAAAAGCCATACGCCCCCAGAGCCTAATGCAGTTTTGAGCTCTTGTGACTGGGTGAGCCTTGAGATCTGCAACAAGAGATCAAATTGTTTGGAACTTTGTGTCTAGAAGGAAAGCTCTTGAATAGAATCCAGTACTGCTCCTATAAAATCTGTCTTCTAAACTGGACAAAAGAGAGATTTCTATAAATTGATCAGTAGACCCAGAGCTTCAAACGTTGACTGGATGAGAGAGACACTGAACAATAACTGAGTCCTGGACCAGCTTCTTACACTAGCCAGTCATCCAGATAAAGATAAACTTGAACTCAGCCTCCTCAAGAAAGCAGCGATCACTGTCATACGGTGAAAACCCGAGAAGTTGCTGACAGGCCAAAGGGCAGCATGGTGAAGGGCTAATGAGAGTGCTTCACTACAGATCTGAGATACATTCTGTGACCTTGATAAATTGCCACACGAAAATAGACATCTTTTAAGTTGAGGGCAGCATTCCAACCTCCAGGATCCAAAGAGGGAATAATGGAAACCAGGGTGATCATGCAAAACTTTTATCTTTGTGAGATATCTGTTCAGCTGGCACAGATCTAAAATTGGTCAAGACCTCCCTTTGCTTTTGGGATTAGGAAATAATAGTAATAAACCTTTTCCCTCTTGAGACAGTGCAGAATGTCCTCTATGGTTCCTACACAAAGGAGAGAATGAAGCTCCTGGGGGAGAAGTTCCTTGTGAGAGTGGTCCCTGAAGAGGAACAGGCAGGGAAGGGCAGAAACAAACTGGAGGGTATATCCCACTTCCACAGTGCTTAAGACCCATCGGTCTGAAGTAATCCAGGACTATGCACTGAGGAATTTGGAAAGATGTCTTACAAACATGAGGGAGACGGAATCTGGCATCCTGGAAAGTGGGGTGATGTCCTCAACTAAGTTATCAAAACATCTGTTTAGCACCACCTGGCTATTTAGATGGAGCAGGCGTTGATGCAGATGCAGAAGGAGGAAGTGGTTTATTATAACCTCTACTTTTCTTTCTTTGCAGGTCCTAACAAGGAGCAGGGGCAGAGTAACAGTGGGTCTGCTGCAGGTAAAAATGTTTCCTAGACAGGGCTGGAATATACAACCCCAAAGACTTTAAAGTTGCCCTACAATCCTTCACCCATGGAGCTTGGAGTCTGTTTCCACCAAAAAAATGAAGACTCTACAAAAGGCAGGTCTTGTATTGTTTATTGGACCTCTTGTGCAAGCCCCAGGGCCTGCAGCCAAGAGCTCTTGTGCATGGAAACTGCAGAGGCCATGATGATCCTAGGAGCTGAATCTGCTGCATCTAGTCTAGCCTAGAGGGAAGTTCTCGCTCCAGATTTCCACTCATCATATAAAGAGGAGAACTCTACTCTAGCATCCTCCAGCAATATGTCCCTAAACTTTAACATGGACTTGCAAACATTATAATCATAACATCCCAAAAGAGCCTGTTGGCTGGCAATTCTGAGTTGTAACCCCACATTAGAATAAACTTTTCTACCAAATAAATCTAGCTTCTCAGATCTTTGATTTGGGGGTTCGCCCTGGAACTCCCTTTCATTCGCTGCTAACACCAAAGGAGGGCGTGAGATGCCTCCCAAGGAAACTGCCTCATCAGGAAAAGAGGAGGATGAAGCCAGCCTAGGCTGAGGCTATTCCTCCTCTGCTAGCTGTCAAGCAGGGCCCTCCTGAACCATCTTTTCCTGCTCAGAAATGGGCCTGGTACCAGGGTCAGGAACAGGTGGTACCTAGAAAGTAGACTTCCCATGCTTCTCTGAGGTCACAGAGCAGGAACACCTCATGTATGACCTAGAAATCAGGGGGGATCCTCATGGGTTCCAACAGGGCCACTGGACCAATAGCAGAGGCAGCTCTACCGATTTTGCTGCCCCAAGCAGTCACCACCGAATTGCCACTGCCACAACAGCAGTGGAAGTGCCACCGAATTGCTGCTGCCCCCGCCCCCACAAGAGCAGTGGAGCTGCCGCCCAAAAGCCGCCGCAGCGGGAAGAGCGGTGGAGCTGCCGCCAAACTGCCACTGAGGGACACGGACTGCCGCCCCGTTCTGAATGCCGCCCCAAGCACCGGCCTGGAAAGCTGGTGCCTGGAGCTGGCCCTGACCAGTAGGAAGACCCAGTGACTCCCTGACCACATGTCTGATCCTCTTCCAGCTGGAGGATTTCAAAGAAACCTAGGGAAGTAACACCTAAGTGGGGAGTAGTGTGACTGGCTCCAAGGCTGGGAAATGTAAGAGCCAATCTCCAAATCAGAGGAGTACAAATCACCTTCTGCTGATCAACGGGGAGCTGCTCCTGATGGTGCCAGAAACTAGTGCCCAGTCAGTGAAGAGTGGAGAGCAGCCAACGCTGCAGGCATCCCATTCAACAGTACCAACGGGCATGAAGTTTGAGACACTGGAGGTTGTTGCAGTACCAACTACTGCACCAACAATACTGGTGACCCTCTGGGGTCATCCCATTCAACTGTACCTGGGGCGTGATCTCCTGCAGTGCCAGGGACACCATCACAGATAGGCTCCGCAGATCTCTGCCACAAACACCTCTGATGCGGTGGATGCCAAGATGGTCTCGGGTCACTGTGGTACTGTGGTCAAGTCCAGGTGCCCCTTCAGGACCTGGACTTGACATTATTTGCCTCAGGGCTGGAGTCAACATTGGTGATTTTGGAGCTACCAGAGAAGAGTGCTTGGATTTTGGTTGCACTCTACTCTCATCCCTCTGCTTAGAGAATTTTGATGCCAGAGACCTTCCTCTCCCAGTTGTCTGTTTAGAGGTCTTACGCCTCTTTTTAGATACTGGAGAGGGTGAGCAGTGCCAGGAAGGGTAAATGAAAATAAAGGAGTATATTTGCACAGATAAAATGTATATCTGTATTTGGCACAACATTTATTAGACTAGTTTTCAAGACCACTGCCTTATATCCAAAGTCTGTTTCCCAATATGGTAAAGAAATACATAGTTCAACACATGTTACATTTGCTTTATGTAGAAGGTCTGGAGTGTGATCAGCACTTTCTACAGACATCTGTCTACACAGAATTTTCAAATCTGTGTCCGAATAGTGTGGTAACTCAAAAGCACAGCTGAAATCAGTTTAAATGCAACTATGTATTATTACCTGAAAAAAAATGTTTACAATTAAGTTAAAGTCACTGGAGTAGCTCTGAGGGAAAAAAGGAAAAATAAAAGACTCTAAGTGCATGAGCAACAGCAGTAATACAGGAAGTGGCTCAGGTGAGCCTCAGACTGCAACCATGTAATTCACAGCCTGCACAAAGCATTTAGTTTATCTAATAAATAAAATTGGAAGAGAAGGGGCTCTGGGTAATTCCCTAGAAAAGTCTATTCTAATCTTACCTTTGAGTCATATGCTGACTGTTTTATTACTTCAGGTGCCATCCAGAATGGAGTTCCCACAAAAGTATTTCTCTTTATCTGTGTATCTGTTAGTTGTCCTGCTACTCCGAAGTCTGCTAATTTTACCTCTCCTTGTTCAGATAGCAAAACATTGGCAGCTAGCAAAGAAAAAAAGGCAGTTTAAAAGTTTACATTTTTCATGTTTCAAAGGTTTTCCTTATCTCTACTGTTTGAACATTTAACCAAAACTATTTTAAAAAAATGATTAAATAACTTACCCTTAATATCTCTATGGATTTTCTTTTCTGAATGCAAGTAATCGAGTCCTTTAAGTATCTCTCTTAATATTGTAGCAATCTGGATTTCATCGAGACAGCCAGGCTCTAACTAGGAGAAACACGCAAAAAATATTTGTAAATACCTGTAAACTACAAATGAGATGACACAGAAACAGTAGGAAAAAATAAACAGTAGGAAAAAATGCCATATGTGCTTGTGAATAAGTAAAAGTAGTTAACAATGTTTTATGTTTTATTGCTTTTGATGCTAATTTTCTCTCTCCTTCATTCATAGTGTAATCACCTGCTCCTTCTTCTCTCCCTCTCCTTCTCCCCCTCCCCTGTTGTGCATAAATCTGCTCACCCAGGGGAAAGAGTTACCTGCATTCTAATAAATTGAGATGTTCAAGTGTTCAATTCCTAGTCACAACAGCAGGTGGCAATTTTCAAGTTTTGCTACTTCCTTTTTGCTGACCAACCCCCACTACCGGACCAAATATGAGTGTATGGCATGAGGATTTAACAGGGATAAGAAATAGAGGACAGCCTGGCAACACAGAGCTGACTAGGAGGTAAGGTATGAGAGCAATGAAAATGAGATCAGCAGAGCACTAGGTGAGCAGCAGGGCAAACTGGGGCCAAGCTGGTAAGGAAGAGCGTGTCCATCGAGCCCAAACTACCTGGGGATCCAAGCCACAGTGGGAGACCTAGACACAAGAGGAAACCAGGCTTGGCAGGAGATTTGACCACACTGGAGACAGCCTGGTGCCTTATTATACATCAGAGTGAGAAAAGGGAAGGGAAGAGGGGACAAAAATTTAGGACAGTATGGTGGTGGTGACCAGGAAGATATTTGTCATTCAGGCTGTCAGTCTACTTCCCATCTTAAAAATAGGGATGTAAAAGTTTAACCGGCTAACTGATGAGCCCAGTCTTATTGGTTTCAGTTAATGATTAAAACTCATCTGCCCCCCATGCTTGGGGTCCTGGCTGCTGGCCCTACACCTGGGGTCCTGGTGGCCGGGACCCCACACCCAGGGTGGGAACCCAGGTGCGGGGAGGCAGCGGAGCCCCATGTAAAACGTGGGAGTCCTCCCCCACACACCACCCCTAGTTCCCCGCCTTTGTGAACTCCTTAATGGTTAACCATTTAACCGATAGAATTTTAATCGGTTAAATGGTTACTATTTTTAAACCGTAATTACATCCCCACTTAAAAAAAAAAACAAACAAAAAAATCCCAAATGAAATTAGAAATTTGGAATGATTTCATATGTTCATTGTAAAACAAATAAAAAACCTTAAAACGCACAAAAACCGTGTATGTGAGAGGATTCTTTTCCCCCCTTTTACACTTTCAGTGGTCTACAGACACAGTATTACCTTATAGCATGCATGCAGTGGGTTTTTCAAGTCATATATAAAACAACAAATAGTAAGTGTAAATGAAAGAAGAGCTACCCATTGCTCCCTTATGCAACCTCCCCTCAAATTTTTCACTGATACATTTTGCTTTCATCTACATTATTTGCAGTTAGTAAAAAACCAACATTTTTGTGGCAAAATATCACTGCCCAACTGCCATAATATAAAGGGAAGGGTCACCACCTTTCTATATACAGTGCTATAAAATCCCTCCTGGCCAGAGGCAAAATCCTTTCACCTGTAAAGGGTTAAGAAGCTAAGGTAACCTCGCTGGCACCTGACCCAAAATGACCAATGAGGGAACAAGATACTTTCAAATCTGGAGCAGGGGGAAAGTTTTTGTCTGTCTGTGTGATACCTTTGCTGGGAACAGATCAAGGATGCAAACCTTCCAACTCCTGTAAAGTTAGTAAGTAATCTAGCTAGAAAATGAGTTAGATTTTGTTTTGTTTAATGGCTTGTAAAATTCGCTGTGCTGGAGGGAATGTGTATTCCTGGTTTTGTGTCTTTTTGTAACTTAAGGTTTTGCCTAGAGGGATTCTCTACGTTTTGAATCAGATTACCCTGTAAAGTATTTACCATCCTGATTTTACAGAGGTGATTCTTTTACTTTTTCTTCTATTAAAATTCTTCTTTTAAGAAAGTGAACGCTTTTTCATTGTTCTTAAGATCCAAGGGTTTGGGTCTGTGTTCATCTGTACCAATTGGTGAGGATATTATTATCAAGCCTTCCCCGGGAAAGGGGGTATAGGGCTTAGGGGGATATTTTGGGGGAAGACATCTCCAAGTGGGCTCTTTCCCTGTTCTTTGTTTAAATCACTTGGTGGTGGCAGCATACTGTTCAAGGACAAGGCAAAGTTTGTACCTTGGGGAAGTTTTTAACCTAAGCTGGTAAGAATAAGCTTAGAGGGTCTTTCATGCAGGTCCCCACATCTGTACCCTACAGTTCAGAGTGGGGAAGGAATCTTGACACCAACCAGCTCTAATATTTCTAAACTGCATTTTTAAAATATCCATATTTGTAGCAGTAAACATGCAACAACCTGCAGTTTTCAAAAAGCTTTGCTTTCCCTGTTGAATGTTCAAGTAAAATGCCAAATTGGATCTATCAATATCAAGAACAAAATTTCGCTAAGTTCAAAGAATTCATAGAAACATATGGCTAGAGGGGACCTCTTGAGGTCATCTATACCATCCTCCCCTATGCTGAGGCAAGGGATACCTAAACCATCCCTGACAGGTATTCTTCCAACCTACAACCTTGCTTGGCAACTTATTCCAATACTTAATTATCCTTATACTTAGAAAGTTGTTTCTAGTATCTAAGCTAAACTTCCCTTGCTGCAGATTAAGTTGATTACTTCTTGTCCTACCTTCAGTGGACATGGAAAACTAATTTGTACTCATGAATGAGATAGATGTATTGAATTAATGAAACTTGAAATGCTAATAAAAATAAGGCTAAAGTCAAAAATGTATTTTATTCATTTGTCAATTGCAGTTTACTTTTAAGTATTTATGATACCTTTAAATGCACTACTAAATGTACTTTAGTATATATTACATAATTACATTTGAGTAATACAAGATATCGTAACAGCATCAGATATTACAATTTTAGAAAATAAGACTGGGCATACTGGGTCAGACCAATGGTCCATTTAGCCCAGTATCCTGTCTTCCGACAGTGGCCAACGCCAGGTGTTTCAAAGGGAATGAACAGAACAGGCAATCATCGAGTGATCCATCCAGGCGTCCACAGCTTCTGGCAAACAAAGGCTAGGGACACTCAGGGCATGGTGTTGCGTCCCTGCCCATCCCAGTTAATAGCTATTGATGGACCTATCCTCCATGAATTTACCTACTTCTTTTTTTAACCTTGTTATAATTTTGGCCTTCACAACATCCTGTGGCAGCAAGTTCCAAAGACTGAGTGTGTCTTATTGAAGAAGTACTTCCTTTTGTTTGTTTTAAATCCACTGCCTATTAATTTCATTGGGTGACCCATAGCTCTTGTTTTATGTGAAGGAGTAGATAACATTTCCTTATTCACTTTCTCTATACCAGTCAAGATCTTATAGATCCCCTATCATATCTCCCTTAATCTTCTCTTTTCCAAGGTGAACAGTCCCAGTCTTCAGAGTAACAGCCGTGTTAGTCTGTATTCGCAAAAAGAAAAGGAGTCCTTGTGGCACCTTAGAGACTAACCAATTTATTTGAGCATGAGCTTTCGTGAGCTACAGCTCACTTCATCAGATGCATACCGTGGAAACTGCAGCAGACTTTATATATACACAGAGAATATGAAACAATACCTCCTCCCACCCCACTGTCCTGCTGGTAACAGCTTATCTAAAGTGAGCATCAGGTTAGGCCATTTCCAGCACAAATCTAGGTACCTCTCCTCATACGGAGGCCGTTCCATACTCCTAATCATTTTATTGCCCTTTTCTGTACCTTTTCCAATTCCAATATATCTTTTTTTGAGAGAGGGCAATCAGATCTGAATGTAGTATTCAAGATGTGGCATACTTTGCATTGATATAGAGGCATTATGATATTGTTTGTTTTATGATCTATCCCTTTAGTAATTGTTCCTAACATTGTTAGCTTTTTTGACTGCTGCTGCACAGTGAACACATGTTTTCAGAGAACTATCCACAATGACTCCAAGATCTCTGTCTTAAGTGATAACAGCTAATTTAGAAACTATCATTTTGCCTTTATAGCTGGGATTAGGGTTTCTAACGTTCATTACTTTGCATTTATCAATATTGAATTTCATCTGCTACTTTGTTGCTCAGTCAGCCAGTTTTGGGAGATCCCTTTGTAACTCTTCACAGTCAGCTTTGGACTTAACTTTCATGGAGGAAAGGACCATCAATGTCTATTAGCGAGAATGGGCACAGATGGTGTCCCTAGCCTCTGTTTGCCAGAAGCTGGGAATGGGGGACAAGGGATGGATCACTTGATGATGAAAACACTGTTTTGTTCATTCCCTCTGGGGCACCTGGCATTGTCCACTGTCGGAAGACAGGATACTGGGCTAGATGGACCTTTGGTCTGACCCACTATGGTTGTTCTTATGTTCTTGAGTAATTTAGTATTGTCTGCAAACTTTACCACCTCACTGCTTAACGCCTTTTCCAGATTTTTATGAACAGCACTGGTCCCAGTACAGATCCGTGGAGGACCAAGCTATTTACCTCTCTCTGCTGTGAAAACTGACCATTTATTCCTACCCTGTTTCCTATCTTTTAAACAGTTACTTATCCATGAGAGAACCTTTCCTCTTATTCCATGACTGCCTACTTTGCTTAAGAGCCTTTGGTGAGGGACCTTGTCAAAGGCTTTCTGAAAGTCCAAGTACACTATATCCACTGGATCACCCTTGTCCACACGTTCGTTGACCACGTCAAGGAATCATAGAAGATTTGGGTCGGAAGAGACCTCAGGAGGTCATCTCGTCCAATCCCCTGCTGAAAGCAGGACGAACACCAACTAAAGCATCCCAGCCAGGGCTTTGTCAAGATGGGCCTTAAAAATCTCCACCACCTCCCTAGACAACCCATTCCAGTGCTTCACCACCCTCCTAGTGAAATAGCGTTTCCTAATATCCAACCTAGACCTCCCCCACAGCAACCTGAGACCATTGCTCCTTGTTCTGAGAACAGCCGAACTCCATTCGCTTTGGAACCTCCCTCTTCAGGTAGTTGAAAGCTGCTATCAAATCCCCTCTCACTTTTCTCTTCTGCAGACTAAATAAGCCCAGTTCCCTCAGCCTCTCCTTGTAAGTCATGTGCCCCAGCCCCCTAATCATTTTTGTTGCCCTCCGCTGGACTCTCTCCAATTTGTCCACATCCTTTCTGTAGTGAGGGCCCGAAAACTGTACGCAATACTCCAGATGTGGCCTCACCAGTGCCCAATAGAGGGGAATAATCACTTCCCTCGATCTGCTGGCAATGTTCCTACTAATGCAGCCCGATATGCCATTAGCCTTCTTGGCAACAAGGGCACACTGTTGACTCATATCCAGCTTCTCGTCCACTGTAATCCCCGGGTCCTTTTCTGCAGAACTGCCGCTTAGCCAGTCGGTCCCCAGCCTGTAGGAGTGCATGGGATTCTTCCGTCCCAAGTGCAGGACTTTGCACTTGTCCTTGCTGAACCTCATCAGATTTCTTTTAGCCCAATCCTCCAATTTGTCTAGGTCACTCTGGACTCTATCCCTACGCTCCAGCATATCTACCTCTGCCCCCAGTTTAGTGTCATCCACGAACTTGCTAACAGTGCAATCCATCCCAACATCCAGCTCATTAAGGCATCATTAAGGAATTCTAATAGATTGCTGAAGCATGATTTCCCTTTACAAAAGCCAGGTTGTGATTCTTTGCTGCAGGGAGAACCAATTTTTGTATGGACTAGATAAAAAGCATGTCGTTCTGTGAAGTGTTTTATAGCAAGGTTCTATTGTATTTAATCACAGAAAATATACACATCTAACACCCACAATGCAAGATTGTTTCAAAGGACATATCTACCAACACTGCAAGGGAAGAGGGAAATTACAGCACTACATCCATTCAATGAGACTACAGACAGGGTGCTTTGTTTTTTAAAAAATGTGTACACTAAGAAACAAATGTACGAGTACCATGAAGAGCCAGCAGACAGTAACACCCTTCAGTCATTAATATTCTAGGGTTGGCTGAAGGTCAGAGTTTTGAGATGAAAGTTTTCATATCTCATTACTAACATCCTGAGTTACCTAGCCTTTTTGCACATGAGGTCATTTCATGGAAAATGTATTTTAATTCATATATGAACACAAACATTTTCTTCTAACTACTGGGAATTTCTGCATGAAAACAGGGCTTTTGTTTCTTAATACATCTGATTATGCTGCTTTATTTCTCTACTGAAGCAATAATCCTGTGTTTGACAGCACAACTGCTATAGCAATAATGATGTCCCACTAGGATTTCAGGTGAATTATAAACAGCAGAAATATTCAAGAAATGCATTAATGAAATTTTAACTAAGTTTACTAAATTAATGTAGTTCATAACTAGTTTACTTACTAGATCAAGAGCAGAGCCTCCACCAAGGTATTCCATTATTATCCATAATTTTGTATCCTGCAAAAACAGAACAGATTAAATTAGTAGCTTCACACTTTAGTTTCTTTCATGATTTGCTTCACACATTTTGCTGCAAAATGAATTCTGTAGCATTATTACAGTAAAGATGTAATGGCACAGAATTTCACTCAACTATAATCTGTAATGGCAGAAAAATACTGCCTCTGCTCCACATTTTTATTTATTTGATGATAACATACACTGACTTCATTCCATTTTATTCATTTTTTTCCATCTTAGATTTTACATCCTTATTTCCATACACTGTCTTGTCCTATATCTTCTAGGAACATAGGAACTACCATATCTGAATAGACTAGTGGTCCACATGAAATAGTCAGGTATTATGTTTCCATAACAGCCAAACACAGATGGATCAGAGGAAGGTGTAGACACCTTAACATTGCTACAGTATACCACTCAGGGGAGTAGGAGATTTCTCTCTAATGCAAGCTAATGAAAACCATCTGGAGCAGTAGGGAAGCCCTAGCTAGTTGAACTACACATATAAAGAAGAGTATTACAAGTGTCTAATCCAGTGTTTCTCAACCTGAAAAGTAGGGGGCACAGGACAGAAGAGAGGACTTGTGAACAATGAAAATAAAACAATACAAATATGCTCCAGAGGCTTGAGACAAAGTAGCTTATGGTTTCCCAAGAGTCATGTACTGTCCCTCCCTGCTCTTATAACAGCCCTTAACGTAGTTCATTGCAGAAGTAGCTAATATTCTTTGACCCCCCCCAAAAAGTAGTTAACACCAATTAAAGATGCCCAGTGGTATA
This sequence comes from Eretmochelys imbricata, assembly GCF_965152235.1. Taxonomy (NCBI): domain Eukaryota; kingdom Metazoa; phylum Chordata; order Testudines; family Cheloniidae; genus Eretmochelys; species Eretmochelys imbricata. Next base: position 100,139,516 of record NC_135572.1, read on the forward strand.
TTGTGCCTTCCCAGAAGAAGTTACTCACCTGATGCAATAATGATGGTTCTTCGACATGTGTGTCCCTATGGGTAAGGGGTTCTCAAACTGAGGGTTGGGACTCCTCAGGGAGTCGCAAGGTTATTACATGGGGCAGGCAGGTGTCGTGAGCTGTCAGCCTCCACCCCAAACCCCACTTTGCCTCCAGCATTTATAATGGTGTTACATATATTTAAAAAGTGTTTTTAATGTATAAGGGGCGGGGGTCGCATTCAGAGGCTTGCTGTGTAAAAGGGGTCACCAGTACAAAAGTCTGAGAACCCCTGCTATGAGTGCTCCACTGTAGGTGCACTTGCATCCCTGCACTGCTGATTGGAGAAAAGTGCCAGCACAGCCTAATCCCCTTGAGGTCCTTCTCCACCGCAGAGTCATTGACAAGAACTCTGAAGCAGAGGGCAAGAGGGTGGGTTATAGGTCACCCATAGGGACACACATCTTAAAGAACCATCGTTACTGCACAAAGTGAGTAACTTCTTCTTTGAGTAGCGTCCCTATGGATACCTCACTGTAGGTGACTCCTGAGCAGTATCCCTACCAGAGGGCTGGGGCTTCGGGGTCGGGTCAGTTACAGATAACAATACTGTGGAGCCAAAAATGGCATTGGAGGCAGAGTCCCCAGTGATTGCATAATGTTCTGCAAAGGTGTGGATTGACATCCATGTTGCCGCTCTACAGATTTCTGAGATAGGGACATTCTAGAAGAAGGCGACTGATAAGGAGTTCGGCCTCGTGGACAGCGTGCAAATACTATCTGGTGGGGTCATGTTAAAGATCTGATATCATCTAAGGCAGTTTGAGACCTATTTGGAGAGTCTCTGGGCTATACTGCTTAGTCCTTAGATCTGTCTGCAATAGAGAGGAAAAGTTTAGGGGATTTCCTGAAAGCCTTCATCCTATGCAGGTAAAAGGCTAGGGCTCTCCTGACATCTAGTGTGTACAATACAGCTTCCCTGCAGTCATGGTGAGGCTTGGGGTAGAAAATTGGAAGATGAACCAGTTGGTTCATGTGAAACGGGGAGGTTACCTTAGTGATTAATTTTGGTTGTGGCCAGAGTATAACCTTGTCCCAAAAGAATACTGGGGGGATGGGTGGGATGTGCGGGATGTGCCATCAGAGCTGCTATTTCTCCTAATCTCCTAGCTGAAGTGATTGCTGTCAGGAAATCTATTTTCATTGAAAGGTATGTAAGTGAGCAAATGGCCATAGGTTTGAAGGGAGGTATAGTCAGGCCTTTCAATACCAGGTTTAGGTCCCACATGGGAGTAGGATGTCGGGGTTGTGGGAAAAGGTTTACTATACCCATAAGGAATTGTTTACTGGTTGGCACTGAATATTAGCACTGAATATTCCTCTACTTGACGGTGAAAGGCTGCTATAGCTGCTAGGTGGACCGTGCGGGAACAGAGATAGTACTGAATTTTTTAGAGTTAGTACATAGTCTGGGATCTTTGGAAGAGTCACGGGTGTCAGAGAGATATGTTGGGAGATACGCCATTTTCGAAACCTGGACCATTTACGTAGGTAAGTCCAGCATGTTGAGGACCTTCTACTATGTAATAATACCTCCTGTACCTCCTTTGAGCAGGAGCTCGTGTGTTCAACCACGAAGGAGCCAGGCTTTGAGGCAAAGAATCCCGAGGTTGGGATATAGGGTGCGTCCTTGGTTCTTCGAGAGGAAGTAAGAAGTGGATTGGAGAGAAATTGGTGGGCACGCCATGAGTTGTGACAGGTAAGGATACCAAGTCTGTCTTGGCCAAGTAGAAGCAATCAGCTCCTTCTCTTTTTATTATTAATAGGACTTTTGACAGTAGGAGAAATGGAGGAAAGGCATAGAGAAGGTCCCTGCCCCAGAGGAGGAGGAGAGAATCACCCATGGAGTGCTGTCCCATGATCGGGATCAAAAGCATGGACATTTCTCGCTCAAGCAAGTGGCAAACATGTCTGTGGTCGGTGTCCCTCACTGCCTGAATAGGTTATGAAGTACCGCTGAGTTTATCTCCTACTTGTGGTCGAGTGGGAATTTCCCACTGAGACTGTCCATTATCAAGTTCTGAGTGCCTGGAATGTAAGTGGCTGATAGTATGACATCCTGGGAGATACACCAGTTCCACAGTCTCATTGCCTCAGCATAGAAGGAGGGATGATCTGCCTCCCCCTTGCCGATTTACATAGTACATACATGCTATGTTTTCTGTTAGGACTCTCGTGTGTGATCCCTTGATCAGTCAGAGGAAATGGGCACTAGCATCCCTGAGCGCCCTTAGTTTGAGGAGGATGATGTGGAGGGATATCTCCATGGATGACCACCTGGCCTTTTGCTGTGAAGTCATTTAGATGCATGTCCCATTCTATGAGGGATGTGTCAGTGATTAGAAGCAATGACAGGGAGATTTGTGAAAAGGGGATACCCTTGAAAACATTTGCTGGGTCTTTCCACACGTCTAAGGACTTTTTGATCCTGGTGGGGTAGTGACAGACATTTGTCTAGCCTATCTGTTTGGCCTGTACACTGAACTGAACCAAAACTGGAAGCATCGCATGTGAAGCGTCACATGTGGTATTACCACTGTGGCAGCTGCCATATGACCCAAGAGTTGCAGGCAGTGCCTGGCTCATATTTGTGGGCTGTCTATATGAGTGAGGCCAAAGAGAGGAATCTGGGTTGAGGTACATAAGAACAGAAGAATGGACCTACTGGGTTGGACCAAAGGTCCATCTAGCCCAGTATCCTGTCTTCCAACAGTGGCCAGTGCCAGGTGCCCCAGAGGGAATAAACAAAACAGTGTTTTCATCATCAAGTGATCCATCCCCTGTCGCCCATTCCCAGCTTCTGGCAAACAGAGGCTAGGGACACCATTCCTGCCCATCCTGGCTAATAGCCATTGATGGACCTATCCTCCATGAACATATCTTGTTCTTTTTTTAACCCTGTTATGGTCTTGGCCTTGGCCTTCACAACATCCTCTGGCAAGGAGTTCCACAGGTTGACTGTGCGTTGTGTGAAGAAATATTTCCTTTTATTTGTTTTAAACCTGCTGCCTATTAATTTTCACTTGGTGACCCCTAGTTCTTGTATTATGAGAAGTAAACAACACTTCCTTATCTATTCTCTACACCAGTCATGATTTTATAGCCCTCAATCATATCTCCCCTTAGCAGTCTCTTTTCCAAGCCCAGTCTTGGAAAAGTCCCAGTCTTATTAATCTCTCCTCATATGGAAGCTGTTCCCTTCCCCTAATCATTTTTGTTGCCCTTTTCTGAACCTTTTCCAATTCCAGTATATCTTTTTTGAGATGGGGCGAGCACATCTGCACACAGTATTCAAAATGTGGTTGTACCAAGGATTTATATAGAGGCAACATGATATTTTCTGTTCTATTATCTATCCCTTTCTTCATTATTCCCAGCATTCTGTTCACTTTTTTGACTACCATTGCACATTGAGTGGATATTTTCAGAGAACTATCCACGATGACTAGAAGATCTCTTTCTTGAGTGGTAACAGCTTATTTAGACCCCATCATTTTATAAGTATAGTTAGGATTATGCTTTCCAATGTGCATTACTTTGCAATTAACAACATTATATTTCATCGGCCATTTTATTGCCCAGTCACCCAGGTTTGAGAGATCCTTTTGTAACTCTTCACAGTCTGCCTGGGTCTTAACTATCTTTAGTAATTTTGTATTATCTGCAAATTTTGCCATTTCACAGTTTACCCCTTTTCCCAGATCCTTTATGAATATGCTGAATAGGACTGGTCCCAAGACAGACCCCTGGGGGACACCACTATTTACTTCTCTCCATCCTGAAAACTGATCATTTATACCTACCCTTTGTTGCCTATCTTTTAACCAGTTACTAATCCATGAGAGAACCTTCCCTCTTATCCCGTGGCAGCTTACTTTGCGTAAGAGCCTTTTGTGAGGGACCCTGTCAAAGGCTTTTTCAAAATCTAAGTATAGTATATCCACTGGATCCCCTTGGTCCACATGCTTGTTGAACCACTCAAAGAATTCTAGTAGATTGGTGAGGCATAATTTCCCTTTACTAAAACCATGTTGACTCTTCCTCAACGAATTATCTGACAATATTGTTCTTTATTATAGTTTCAACCAGTTTGCCCAGTACTTAAGTCAGGCTTACAAGCCTGTACTTGCCGGGATTACTTCTGGAGCCCTTTTTAAAAATTGGCATCACAGTAGCTATCCTCCAGTCATCTGGTACAGAAGCTGAGTTAGAAGAGCTTTGGCCTGGAAGGAGTCGAGGTTGGCGTCTAGGAATTCCAGGCGCTGCACTGGAGTGAGGGTTGATTTCTGGGTGTTGATCTGTAAGCCCAATTCTGTGATTAAGTCTATTGCAGATCTGGTGACTCGGCGAACCTATTGGAAGGACCAGGCTCTGAGAAGGCAGTCAGTAGGGGAAATCATGGTCCCTTGGGAGAGCAGGTGCACAGTCAGTACTAAAGAGAATCTTGGAGAATACTCTCTGAACAGATGATAGCCTGAAGATGAGTACTCTGTACTGGTATGGGGTTTTGTCCTAGGGTAATCTGAGGAATTGTCTGTGGGATGGTAGGATTGAGATATGGAAGTAGGCATCTTGAAGGTTGTCATAAAAATAAAGGGAAGGGTAAACACTTAAATCCCTCCTGGCCAGAGGAAAAATCCTTTCTCCTGTAAAGGGTTAAGAAGCTAAGGTAACCTCGCTGGCACCTGACCAAAATGACCAATGAGGAGACAAGATACTTTCAAAGCTGGATGAGGGGGAAGCAAAGGGTTCCCTCTGTCTTTGTGTTGCTTTTGCTGGGACAAGAGCAGGAATGCCGGTCAGAACTCCTGTAAAAAGTCAGTAAGCAATCTAGTTAGATATGCGTTAGATTCTGTTTTGTTTAAATGAATGATAAAATAAGTTGTGCTGAATGGAATGTATATTCCTGTTTTTGTGTCCTTTTGTAACTCAAGGTTTTGCCTAGAGGGATTCTCTATTGTTTGAATCTGATTACCCTGTAAGGTATTTACCATCCTGATTTTACAGAGGTGATTCTTTTACTTTTTCTTTAATTAAAATTCTTCTTTTAAGAAAGTGAATGCTTTTTCATTGTTCTTAAGATCGAAGCGTTTGGGCCTGTGTTCACCTATGCAAATTGGTGAGGATTTTTATCAAGCCTTCTCCAGGAAAGGGAGTGTCGGGCTTGGGGGGATTTTGGGGGGAAAGACGTTTCCAAGTGGGCTCTTTCCCTGTTATATTTGTTAGACGTTTGGTGGTGGCAGCAATACAATCCAGGGACAAAAGGTAAAATAGATTGTACCTTGGGGAAGTTTTAACCTAAGCTGGTAAAATAAGCTTAGGGGGTTTTTCATGCAGCTCCCCACATCTGTACCCTAGAGTTCAGAGTGGGGAAGAAACCTTGACAAAGGTTGAGGGCTGAAAACCAGTCTCCCTGTACCAATGCTGGAATAATTGTTGCTAGAATGACCATCTTGGATTTTTGAGCTTTGACAAACTTTTTGAGTGCTCTGAGGTCCAGTATGGATCTCCAACCTACCTGTCTCTTGGGTATTCAGAAATAACAACCTTTGCCTCATAGATGTTGAGGTACTGGTTCTATGGTTCCTAACCGGAGTAGACTCTCTCTCGTCTTAGTAAAGTCATGAGAAGAGTTCCTGAAGAAGGATGCTGTGGAGGGGACAGGGAGGTAAAATGGATGGAGTACCCATTGCAAACAAACGATCTCCAAGACCCATCAGTCTGATGTTATGCATTCTCAGATGCTGGGGAACATTGCCAGATGGTAGCCAAATGGGAAGGAAGCACTGGTCAGCTGTAAGAGTTGGCGGGAGTGGTCTATCATCACCTCAACCATCAAAATTGGAAGTCGACAGTTGGGAAGACTGCAGGCCAGATGGTTTATGCCTAGAGAACTTGGTTTCCTTTCTCTGTGGCTGGTAATAACATTGAGTCGAATACTGGGAGGTGCATGGTTTGTGCTGTGGACTAAATTTCCTCTTTTGTCCTGACATGTAGATGACCAATGAACGGACAGAGAGAGGCATCTGTCTTCTCCGTGAAGAGCTTAGCATCTTCAAAGGGAAAGTCTTCAACGGTCGACTACACCTCCTTAGGGAATCCCAACAGGTGTAGCCGACACACACACTGCCTCACCACCACAGTGGAGATGGATCGGGACACTGTGTCGACTGTGTCAAGGGCAGACTGTAGCACTGTCTTTGCCAACAGTTTTCCCTTCTGGATGATGGCTTTGAATTGGTTGTGATGTGACTCAAGCAGGTGATCAATAAAGTTAAGTTTTGAATAGGTGACAGTCACATTTCGCCATCAGGGCTTGGTAATTGGCAATTTGAAACTGTAGCATGGCCGAGGAATAGGCTTTCCTTCCAAAGAGGTTGAAACACTTCCAATCCCTGTCGGGGGGGAGTGGATCTCATTTTGTGTTGACGGCCATGAGAGTTCACAGCATCCATCACGATGAAGTTGGGTGGAGGGCGGGAGAAGAGGAATTCCATCTCCCTAGCTGGGACATAATATTTTTTAATCAGCCCTTTTGGAAGTAGGTGCCACCAATGTTGGGGTCTGCCATATAGTTTTTGTGGGGTCCAGGAGAGCCTCATTAATAGGGAGGGCTATTTTAGAGGATGAGGTGTGTAGTACGTCAATGAGCTTCTGATGGGAGTCACACTACAGCTACCATTAGAAGAAGTCAGTATCTGCAACTCTCTTTGCCAGCTCCTGAAAAAGCTGGACATCATCGGTCAAGGACGGTGGGAGAGGCATGAGAGCCTTGTCTGGGGAGGAGGAGGATATGTTGGTCCTCAGCACCTCTTCTTCAATGCCGCCCTCCTGTTCCTCCACGATCTCTTCTGGAAGTTCCGAGGCTCTAGATGCTATGGCAGAGGGGGAGCATCTTGAGGGTTCATAGGTGAGGCTAGAAGCCCAAGAGGCGTGGGTGTGCTATGCAGGCCAAGGATCCCAGTATGGCCACTGGGATGGTGGTGCCTATAGTTGGCCATACCATGCTGGTGGTGGGGCTGTCTGAAGGTATTCTATGGGGCCTTCCTGGTAATGAGCATGTCAAAGTTCCTTCCCTACTCTGAACTCTAGGGTACAGATGTGGGGACCTGCATGAAAAACTCCTAAGCTTACTTTTACCAGCTTAGGTTAAAACTTCCCCAAGGTACAAACTATTTTACCCTTTGCCCTTGGACTTCCACTGCCACCACCAAACTTTTATCTGGGTTTATTTATTAGGAAAGCGTTGTTTGGAAACGTCTTTCCCCCCTAAATCCTCACAACCTTCGCACCCCACTTCCTGGGGAAGGTTTGGTAAAAATCCTCACCAATTTGCATAGGTGACCACAGACCCAAACCCTTGGATCTTAAGAACAATGAAAAAGCATTCACTTTCTGAAAAGAAGGATTTTAATAGAAGTAAAAAGTAAAAAAGAATCACCTCTGTAAAATCAGGATGGTAACTACCTTACAGGGTAAACAGATTCAAAACATAGAGAATCCCTCTAGGCAAAACCTTAAGTTACAAAAAGACACACAGACAGGAATATCCATTCTATTCAGCCCAACTTAATTTCTCAGCCATTTAAAAAAATCATAATCTAACGCATATCTAGCTAGATTACTTACTAAATTCTAAGACTCCATTCCTGTTCTGCCTCCGGCAAAAGCATCACACAGACAGACTCTTTGTTTTTCCCTCCCTCCAGCTTTTAAAAGTACCTTGTCTCCTCATTGGTCATTTTGGTCAGGTGTCAGCGAGGTTATCCTAGCTTCTTAACCTTTTACAGGTGAGAGGATTTTTCCTCTGGCCAGGAGGAATTTTTAAAGCTAGGATAAGAAGACTCCAGCGCTAAGGGAAGACTCTATGTCGAGATCCCGGTACCAAGAAGAGAAGACTCCAGTACGTCAGATACATGGATGTGTCTCAAGTGCCGGAATTCCAATGGTACCAATTGACTCAGTGCCACTGGCAGTACCAAGCGGGTTGGAGATCTTGCCCTCACCCACTGCTCCAGTGCTGCATGGGGATCGGTGACTGTGCTGATGATACAGCGCATATTGGCAGCATCTTCTTAGTGGAGTACTGCCTCCTGTCTTTGTCCTCTGATGCTGCTGACTCAGTGCCTGTGCCCATTGGTTCCTTATGCATGTCAACAGTACCTGCCAATCCAGATCTTTATGAGCCATGGGTACCGGACTGGGACTGTCTTGGTTCCAACAGTACCAAGGATACAGAGCGTGCCAGAGATCATTTACGGCTGGCTCAGGGCTCACTGTGGAAACTTTCTGCTCTCTTTTTTAATGACTTGTGAGAGGGGTCAGCAACTGTTTTCTTTGACTCACAGTCCCTGGATGATGAGAGCTGTGGAAAAGACTCACTTCTGCCAGGTGACTCTCAGTATGGGTCCGTGAAGGGGTGGAGGGCTGCCTCCATGAAGATAATCTTCTGTCTCAACTCCCTGTCCTTTCGAGAACTGGGTCTGAGCTGCTGGCAAAGACTATACTACTGTGGAACATGGCCTTCCCTGAGGTAGCGTATGCACTTGGAGTGCTTGTCTGCTACAGGATGACCTCTTTGCAAGAGGTACTTCTTGAAGCCCTGTGAACTGGGCATACCCTATTAGGGGAAGGGTCTCCAAAAAGCAGGGGGGGGATAAAGTTGGTGGTTTTTGTTGGTGGTTTATTCAGGAAGAAAGCAGCAGCAGAAGGTACAACTAAGAATGGGGAGACTAACTATAGAAAAGTAAAAGAAGGTAATGGTCATGAAGGGATTGCTAATAGCTTTGTCTCTAGCCAGGGGCGGTTGAGAAGGATCTGAGGGGGTTAGCCCATGTGCATTGCCTAGCCTCATGGTAGGGAACAAGGAGAAACAGCGCATGTGTTGGCCTAATGGACACTGCTACCAAAGTTCTCTGATCAGCAGTGCAGGTACTCAAGCATACCTACAGTGAAGCACCCATAAGGACACTACTCAAAGACGTATGTCAAGTTAAGCATAAAAACTTCTGAAAATCAACAAATGAAGAGTTAAGATACATGTCCACACAACTGTAACTCTGTCCCATGGAGCTGACCATAGCCACTGGGAATTATTGGCCTGCACTCCACCAGCATTCACTGCATACGTGTAGCTGTATTGAGTGCTGGAGGAATTGGCTGGAGCAGCTTAGAAGAGCTGTGATTGCAATATGAGGCCATCTGGGGGGTCTGTGCTCCTTCAAAAGGGGTATTAGCCCCTCTCCCTGACCCATGTGTGTGACCAGAGGAAAAAGATCCATGTGTATGTTGGGAGACCTAGTATGCCTTACATTGTGCAGCTCTAAGGAGTAGCAGGGCACAGGGGTCTTCCTGCCATGAGGACTGTCAGCAATGCTGTTCTATGCTATATAGGTTTACATACCACGCTTATTGTAGAATGTGAGCGCCTGCCAGTAGTGCTGCATTGAGCAAAGTGACTACACAACTGCTATGTTTGTTCTCTCGTCCTCTCTCCCGAGGGAGATGTGTGTTTAGTGGAGTGTCTTGTTTCTGTAGGGTTTTTGGGATTTTTTGTTTGTTTGTTAAATATACCTGTGTTTTTTATTAGAGAAGGCAAGTTCAAAGAAATGTGCCTTGCAGTTAGAATGGAAACTTTTTGATATTCCTTAGAGTGAGTTCATTCCAGTCTCTGACCATCCTCAGAGGAGCATCTGTCTTCTGCACAGATGAGCTTTACTTTTATTATTGAGCGTTCCATTTTGCCAGACAAGTGAAGTTGTCTGCCAAGGTCTCCATTCCGGACCTTTAGACCATCTTGCACTTAGGAGGAAGATGAGAGTGGTCGGTGTCTTTAATTAAAGGTAAGTGGAAGTATAGCATTAGATGGCATCATGTGCATAAGAATAGAGGGATGTAAAAGACCATGTAATATGTAGCAGATATGATGTCCCTTCTGTGCAGTAGATTAAGTGTTTGACAGTAGGGCAGACATAGGTAGCTCCTGTCCAGTACAGTGCAAAGACAGTGTACATGTCATGGGTGTACTGGGGCCTCACTCAAAGAAGGGAGAGATTAGGTTCCATGGAGTGTATTTCATGGTTTTCACAAATTTGAGTTTTGCTGAACCTGACATTCTAGAAGGGCACCACTGGGCAACCCTAACTGTGTGTGAAGGTTATGTTTTTTGTCAGTGAATTTCCTCAATTTTTTTAAACAGAAAGAAATGTTGCTGGTAGGAGTTCAGGGTCTTTCAGGCAGTTGTAATTACCATGTAGGTTTGCAGCTGAGTTGTTACTGTGGCCAGGTAATGATGATAATACATTACTCTTACACAGCACTTCTCATCAGTACATCTCAAAGTGCTTTAGTAAAGAGGGAAATGTTGTCATCCCCATGGTACAGATGGGAAAACTGAGGCACAGAGAAGAAGAGAAGTGACCTGATCAAGGTTATCCAGCTGACTTGTGGCATAGCTGAGAATAGATGCCAGGTTTTATGAATCCCAGTGCACTGTTCTCTCCACTAGGCCACACATTTGCAATGAGATTCCTAAATCCTCCCCTCATCTCTACCCTACACACTTTGTTATTGTGGCATGGGGATGATGGTTATGCTTTGAAATGTTTGGAATATGTAATTACTAAGACAGCCAGTGAAATTAATCTCAGACATGATCTATGCCCCCAAAATTTTAGTTTTGTAACATGGTAGTTTACTTTAAGCATATGGTATGCCTCTCCCCCTCCCCCTTTCTCCCTCACCACCCCCCACAACAGAACTCCTGCCACCATTTCAAGATTGCCTTCCCCTTCCAGTCCCATTAAGCCATTAGCACTTAGAAGCCAGGCACGGACAAAAAAATAGAATCTGTGAACTGAAGGAAAGTCTATTTGGGGGTGGGGAGAAGAGTCTATATTTCATGGAACTTCTTGATTCAAGAGACCCAAAATTTGGATTACTAATCCTATCCCATGTCCCGATGAGAGAGAGCAAACTCCAACAAAATCTGAATAAGCATGAAGATTTTAGGGTACTTAAAAGAATTGTCCTTTAAAACAGAAAAATCTTCATTTTAATTGTAGTGATTTGGAAAGTTGCTCTACACATTCATCTTCAGCATAGGAAGCTATGAGAGATATGAAGTGGCCCATTCATCTCATTGTGATGTTCTCATATCAATGAGAACACCTCTCTGGAGGTGAATGCAGCCTGAAACAATAGCTCTGAGGGGGTGAACAGATCCAATCATCTCACTGGATGTCCTCCACCGTGCTTGAGAATCTCTGAGATGCATCAAACATGTCTGTTCTCAGCTCTTCACCCTAATCTCAGTAATGTGTTCTTGCTACATGCTCCCAGCATGCCTGTCTTCATCTCCCATCCAGAAGGATAAATGCTTTTTACAATAATGATGGCTCACCTGCAGGGTAGGGAGAGGGATTTTGACATCCACCGACGAACAAATCCTGACATGCACAGGGATCAGGGAAAGGATTTGGACCCCCAAAAAGTCAAATTCCCCTCTCCCCATATCCCAGATGCAGCGCAGGGAGAGGGGCGCAGCCTCCCCCAGACTTGGGTACATACACACACATAAGGGGAATCATAGAACTGGAAGGCACGTCAAGAGATTTTCCAGTCAAGTCCCTTGCAATTTATTCCACTGCTTAACTACGTTAACAGTAAGGAAGTTTTTCCTAATGTCCAACCTAAACCTACCTTGCTGCAATTTAAGTTCATTGCTTTTTGTCCTATCCTTTGCAGTTAAGAACAATTTTTCTCCCTCCTCCTTGTAACAACCTTTTATGTACTTGAAAAATTGTTATATCCCGTCAGTCTTCTGTTTTCCAGACTAAACAAACCCAATTTTATCAATCTTCCCTCATAGGTCATGCCTTCTAGACTTTTTTGGCTGACTTAGAACAACGCTTCCTTAGCTCTCGTCCCCTATGTTCCTACTCTACTTGCGCTACACTGATGACATCATCATCTGGACCCATGGAAAAGAAGCCCTTGAGGAATTCCACCATGGATTCAACAATTTCCATCCCACCATCAACCTCAGCCTGGTCCAGTCCACACAAGAGATCCACTTCCTGGACACTACGGTGCTAATAAGCGATGGTCACATAAACACCACCCTATACTGGAAACCTACTGACCGCTATGCCTACCTACATGCCTCCAGCTCTCATCCAAACCACACCACATGATCCACTGTCTACAGCGAAGCTCTACAATACAACCGCATTTGCTCCAACCCCTCAGACAGAGACAAACACCTTCAAGATCTCTATCAAGCGTTCTTACAACCCATCTTGATTATCACTACAAAAGGTTTCCCCCACCCCGCTCTCCTGCCGGTAATAGCTCACTTTACCTGATCACTCTTGTTACAGTGTGTATGGTAACACCCATTGTTTCATGTTCTCTGTGTATATAAATCTCCCCACTGTATTTTCCACTGCATGCATCCAATGAAGTGAGCTGTAGATCACGAAAGTTTATGCTCAAATAAATTTGTTAGTCTCTAAGGTGCCACAAGTACTTCTTTTCTTTTTGCGAATACAGACTAACACGGCTGCTACTCTGAAAGCTAGTAATTTTTGTTGCTCTTCTCTGGACTTTCGCCAATTTGTCCACATCTTTCCTGAAAAGTGGCCCCCAGAACTGGACACAAGACTCCAGTTGAGACCTAATCAGCATGGAGTAGAGCAAAAGAATTATTTCTTGTGTCTTGCTTACAACAATCCTGCTAATACAATCCAAAACGATGTTTGCTTTTTTTTTTTTTTTTTTGGCAACGGTTACACTGTTGACTCATATTTAGTTTGTGATCCACTAAGACCCCCATGTCCCTTTCCACAGTACTCCTTCCTAGTCAGTCATCTCCTATTTTGTATGTCTGCAACTGGATTGTTCCTTCCTAAAATTTGTCCTTACTAAATTTCATCCTATTTATTTCAGACCATTTCTCTAGTTTGTCCAGATCATTTTATAATTTAAACCTATCATCCAAAGCACATGCAACCGCTCCCAGCTTGATATCGTCTGCAAACTCTGTAAGCGTACGCTCTATACCAGTATCTAAATCCTTGATGAAGATAGTGAACAGACCCACACCCAGAATTGATGCCTGCATGTCGCTACCAGGTATCCCCTTCCAGCTTGACTGTGAACCAGTGATAACTACTCTCTAGGAATGTTTTTCCAACCAGTTATGCACCCACCTTATAAGCTCTAGTTTATAAGAAGGTCATGCGAGACAGTATCAAAAGCCTTACTAAAGTCAAGATAGATCACATTTACCACTTCCCCCATCCAGAAGGCTTGTTAGTTATTACCCTGTCAAAGAAAACTATTAGGCTGGTTTGATACGATTTGTTTGTGACAAATTCATGCTGTTTACTTATCACCTTATTATCTTCTAGAGGAATGTGGGGCTGATAGGCACCCCTGCCTACACGGTGGATAAAAATCAATGATTTTTGGATTTTTCTTAATTTAAATCTGAATTTTTTTGATAAAATGCTTTTTGAGGAAAAAACCTATCTAAAGATAGTTTTAATTAAGATGCATTATAGCTCAAAGATATCTCATCATGGAATAGGGATTATAAATTCTAATTCTATAGTATAAGACAATATATTTATGTAATGTTGAAGCAAAGTTTTGTAAATGAGTTCCAATATTTCATGGATTAGGGACCCAATCCTTATGGGGTTCCAGGGACTTCTGTATAGATTATATAGGTTAATCTTTCTATCTACCCAACGGGACTCAATGCTCAGTCTAGAAGATACCATCAGAGATGCTTAATTTTGCAGTTCTCAAACTGTGGATTTGTGTCTCCAGAGATAACATGCTTGTTAACAGCAAAAATGTTTTTAAATAAACAACTATATAGAAATAATAGACCTCAACCCTACTGTCCCTCTGCAAATTTGTGTACCCAGAGTCAATCCTTTACCTCTCTCTAAAAGTGCAAAGTTTCAAAAAGTTTAACAAATAGAAGATTGTTGGGGGTGGAATAGATCTGGACAAGGAGAAGAAGTCTGGAGATAAATGTGAGACGCAAGAGACATATACTTGTTTTGTTAAAATATTATGTTTGCTGTTGAAGAAAAAAAATCCAGAATACTTAACGTTGTTTTAGTTAAATAAAATTTAAATGTCTGTCTGGTGATGTTCTCCTCCTAATACAGCATGGCAAGAAAATCCTCCATATATTAACGAGTAACCTGTTGAATTGGAGATATTTATGAAGTTATTGGGAGGTGAACTAGCTGCTTCAATTACCTTTGGTAAATGAAATAACAAACAATCATTCATTTTCTGATACAGTATAGCTGTAAAACTAATCTGAAAAGTTTTCAAAATAAATCACTGTTTAAAAATGTATAGTGTGTACCTTATAAAAATAAAACCTACATCTATTTCTGAGTTGTGAAGAATATGTATGAAGGTTATAATAACCAATAAGAATGTACTTTTATGTAGAAATCCATAATTAAATCCAGTCTTCCTGACTAGTGATTTATTTCATGATTTAAATCAAATCCACCCTGAACAAAACCAAAAAGCATTGCATTGCATTGCTGGACTACACTGTAGGGCTAATCATCCTAGAGCTTTTCTTGCAGGATAAAACTGAGGAGCATCCTGTCAGTTTCACACTCATTTCTGCTTAAAACCCTTTAGTGCTTAGTCTTGGTTTAACCACAGACTTAAGTCGGTATAACTGCATTGCTGAGGGGTGTGGATTTACATCGACCTAACCCTTGGTGTAGTCGGCGCTGTGTCAATGGGAGGGCTTCTCTCGTCAACATAGCTACCACTTCTCTGGGAGGTGGAGTAGATACGCCGAGAGGAGAAGCTCTCCTGTTGGCGTAGATAGCGCCTTCACTAAGCACTACAGTGGCACAGGTGCAGCGCTATATGTGTAGACAAGTCCTTAGAATGAAACTTGCTAGGCTTGTGTCAGTTTTGTTCAGTACAGAGCAGGAAGAGAACAAAACTGGCTAAATGCTTCATTCAATTTACAGCTATATCTTGGGAGTAGGAGGCATAAAGAACAAGGGAAGAGGATAGGAGCATACACACAAGGGGAAGGGGACTACAAACATTCATAGAAGGAGAAAGGCAAAGGCCAAAATAACATGTTGGAGTAGGGGATCAACAGAGCCATTGCATCTGTGCTGAGTGTCTTGGGAGCTGAAATGATAAAAGGTCAGGCTGCTGCGTGAGTCCAAAGTTTTGCATATTGTTACAGGATGTCAGCTGTCCTATAATTAAGTTTATGAACAGCTTTCTGCTTAAAGAAGAGCTTTCTTCTAAGTGCTCCAAAATCTGCATGGTTACTTGGATTGCCTTGAAATTTGGTGTGCCTCATGGGGACATATAGGTAGGGTAAGTGATCTAGATTTCGGGTCATTTGACCAAGGAGTTCTGAAGATACAGCCCCCAAGGGAAAAAAAAGGTAATTGAAGCAGATAGTTCAGCTTCCCATGACTTGATAAATATCTCCAATTCAACAGGTTAATCAATATTTGGAGGTTTTTCTTGCCAGGCTGTATTAAAAGGAGAACATCACCAGACAGACATTTAAATTGTTTTATTTAACAAAAGACAACATGTATTCTGGATTTTTTTCTTCAACAAACATACATAATATTTTAACAAAACAAGGATATGAATTTTTGAATTTAGTTAAATATTCAAGTTTTTTAAAATCAGGGTTTTTTTTGTTAAAATTGTTTTTAACTAAAATAGTTAAATGAAATATTAAAAAACAAAAATTAAATCAACTATGTCAGCCAGGTCAACATGAGAAACTTAAAATATTGGTTTCTGCAGCTAATTCAGTCGTCTTCACCTTCATTTTCCCGTTTGTTCATAATCTGGAAAAGAAAAACAAGCTTTCCTGCTTTTTCAGGTCCCAAACGAATTCTCAATTTGGAATCAATTAGTCCAAAGGAAGAAAATATTCTTTCTACAGCGGCAAAAGAAGCTACTGCCGTTAAAAGTGAGATTATCACGTCAATAGTCTCTGAATCCAAGTACTTAAGTGACTTCCACCAATTCAACAGTGTGACTTCCTTTAAAACATCAGCAGCAAACATATATTTCTTGAATGGTTCTTATTCCTAAACTGGGTCTCTTTCATGGCCTGCCGTCATTGTAGGTTTTCCCTTCTAGTGAGAGAATGGTATGGTAGATCTCAAATCAATGAAGCTTACACTCTGAAAGACTTCAAGACTTCTGGAATATGCTGCTCAAACAGTTTCACTTTTGTTTCTACTGCCTGTCCCTCCCTTCTCACATTTATCTCCAGACTTCTTCTCCTTGTCCAGATCTATTCCACCCCCAACAATCTTCTATATGTTAAACTTTCTAAAACTTTGCACTTTTAGAGAGAGGTAAGGGATTGACTCTGTGTACACAAATTTGCAGAAGGACAATAGGGTTGAGGTGTATTATTTCTCACCTCTATATATTTATTTATTTATTTAAAAACTTTTTTTGCTTTTAACAAGCATGTTATCTCTGGAGACACAAATCCACAGTTTGAGAACTGCAAAATTAAGCATCTCTGATGGTATCTTCTAGACTGAGCACTGAGTCCTATTGGGTAGATAGAAAGATTAACCTAAATAATCTATACATAAGCCCCTGGAACCGCATAAGGATTAGGTCCCTAATCCATAAACTATTGGGACTCACTTACAAAACATTACATGAATATATTGTCTCGTACTATAGAATTAGAATTCATCAGTACTTATGTTCTTTATTCCATGATGAGATATCTTTGAGTTAAAACTATCTTTAGATAGGTTTTTTCCTCAAAAAGCATTTAAATCCGATTTAAATAAAAAAAAATCCAATTTTTTTGTTTAAATCACTGATTTTTATACATCCTGGGGTTTTTTTGTTTGTTTGTTGGAGAGGATATGAGGGGAGGAAGGTGACAGGAGAACAAGGGAGAACAAAGGTGGGCTACCTACCTTTGCAAGCTTAATATAAACTTCCAGAGTCCCAAAGATTAGTTACATCTGACATGATTTCCTTTTACCATTTCCTTTTTTGTCTTTATTTAATTGATGACCCTCATGTGTACAGTTTAAACTGTTTATCCAATGTGCATGACATTTCTCTACAATGAATTTCATCTCCAGCTTGTTGACAAAACCACTCCATGATATTTGATCCTAGAAGAGTCATTCACAATCCTCCCTAGTCTCTAACCTAAACAACCGTATTAGAAAATTTTACCTCATTATTTAAAACACACCCCCAACAGAAGCACTATTCTATATCTCGTCCAGCAGAAGGTAGCTTATGATTTATGTTAAAACCACAAACCTATTTTATACCTTCAGTGCGTTTAGTTCATGAAAAAGGTATTTTTAAGCTATGCTAACGTCACCATTCTTTTTCAGGTTTTGATACCATACTGAAACTCTTTCAATTCTGTGCATCGATCAACAAATACTCAGAAAAGCTCTGGAGTAAAAATGTAAAGATATATCCTTCACAAATTGAACACTGCCATGTAAGATGGCAAGGAAAGAATTACAAAAATGCACCCTAAATGAAAAAAAGACTTATTTGAGACCTTAATAACTCATAGGCAAAACAGCAAGTATACCTGAGTCCATAGCAGTAGAACTGTAGGCAGATTCAACACCCTGTCAAAAAGTTATACAGCAAAATCTCTAATCTTTTATATTTTTCTAAAAAATTAAGTTTCTATACTTTATGTTTGTTGTCACAGTTATAGGATTAACTACACACTTCCCCTTTTTGGTCTCTCTGAATGCATACTGTGAGTTATTGGACCTTGCACCTTTACTATCTTTAGGTGGAATTTCACAATTCTAGCCCTGGACCCAGTCTAAGTGTGCAATAGTACCATGTATCCACAGTTCTTACCCTGCAAGTTCACCTGAATGCCAGAGCTTGCATTTTTAGTAAGGAGTCTGACCACTGGTATGGCGATAAGACAAAAGTATTGTTTATTTTAGCAGCAGAACAAAGATTTTAGAGAAAAAAGGATTCTAAAAATAGCAAACAGTCTATGGGCATGTCTATCTTACCTAAAGTCCCACCATCGTTTACTGGTGACTAGTCAGCCCTAACTCCTCTAGATACCCCAGATGGGTCATGTGTCTCAGTCTGGCTCCCCTGAATAAGTACAAACTCTCTCTTAGGAGAAAGAGTCCCTTTTAATTCTACTACCATTTTTTTGTTCTTTTGTGTTCTCAGGCTTTGACTCTTCCTGGTCCAAACCAGTTTTGCAAGTTGGCAGGAGGCAGAAATAAAATAATCAAAACTAATAGTTTTATTATTGTCCCTTAACTCTTAAAGTGTTTGCTGAGAAGTGGCTTACCCTGAACCTTTCATTTCTTTTCTACCTGCTTTTCCAAACAGCCTATTGAACCAAACCAAAATATTCACACAGTAAACATCTCAATAACCAAGTCAACATGCAGTATTCATAATTTGATACACAGCAACTCTAAATCCATCACAGTTGTGAAAAAAAGTGATGTCTTCTTGAACCTGCAAACCTAAACAATAACTGACACGGGCATGAACTTCCCCAGTTCATCTTGACTGTGTGCTACCTGTGAAACTTAATGACAACTTAAGTGTCAGTAAACAACTATTCCATTGTGGATTATTTCAGCAGAGACATCCAGATAATATGCTTACCCCGGCCGAAAGTAACGAGGCCCATGGGTGTATGTCTACACAGCATTTTGGAGTGAGCCTCCCAGCCTGGGCTGACAGTCTTGGGTTGGTGGGTCTCATGCTAGCGCTCTAAAAATAACTGTATAGACATCACTTTGAAGCTGTAGCATATTCTGGAGCTTGGCCTCTGAAGCCTACAGAAGGGGGTGAGCTGGAACTTCAAAGCACTGTCTATACTGCCTCTGCAGCATGTGGTGTGGGTCACTTGCCAGGATTATCTGGGTATGTATCATTTAATCATTTCTCTGGCATTACAGGGGCCTTGAGCACTGGTGCACCTTGGTCCCTCTTCTTCACAATTGTCTAGTCTCCTATAGGTCTCATTTACTTTGATCTCATTTTCATAGTTAGGTTCAGTGTGCAGATGGCTGGGTAGTGTTGGTGGCCTGTGATATACAAGAGGCCAGACTAGATGATTTAGTGGTCCTTTCTGGCCTTAAACTCCATGACTATGTCACTTTGCAAAAGCACAAAGCAACCGGAGCCAAAGGGTCAATTAAGATGGGTTTACCATTATGTTTTGTATCATCAGAGCAACATGAAATAACTGGAGGGTACATCCCAGTTTCCTGTCCTTCCTGCATACCCCACATTGTCCTGTGCTAGAGTGGATAAAAAATTATGTTATTAAATCAGATTTAGATTAAATTTATTTTTCCTTTTTAAAACAGACCTATTACATATAAATTTTGAAATTATGGCAACCTATATTAAGGTCTAAACTTACTATAATTATTAAAATAATACATTAAATAAAAGTAATACTCAAGCAGTATATTTTTGCTGCTGAAGTTTTAAAGAAAGTGAGACAACTGAACTGGTGGAAATGACTGGCTAAGCACCTGGAATGGGAAGTTACTTACCAGGTATTATAATTAGAATTCTTCGAGATGTATTGTTTATATGCATGTTCCATTGCTGGCGGTGCATGTGCCTCACGAGCTTGAGATTGGCGTCTTTTTGATCAACAATATCCATATGGCATGTATGCACCCCTCAGTCCTCATGCTCTGCAGCAAGGGCATATAAGCGCAAAGCACACTCGCCGCTACTCGGTTCCTCCTCACCGCAGACTCCCCAGCATAGGGACTTCTAGGTAGAGGGGACGGGGGGGGGGGGGTGAGTTGTGGAATATGAATAAGGACAACACATCTTGAAGAACTCATTACTGTACCCGGTAAGTAACTTCCCATTTTCCTTCAAGCGCTCATCAATATGCACATTCCATTGCTGGCAATTCCCAAGCAGTGATTGTGTTAAGGAGGTGGGATCTCAGAGTAGTTACCTAAGCAGTGAATGAAGAAACACTTTACCAAATGCGGCATTAGACCAGGAGGCCTCAGACAGGGCATTGCATCTCATGAACGTGCATAACAATGCCCAAGTAGCTGCTTTACAAGTATCTGACGTTGACAGATTTCGCAGTGATGCTGTTGATGCACCCTAGGCTCTAGTGGAGCGAGCCCTCATTGTGGATGGTGGATCTATCTTGTCCACCTAGTAGCATGTTTTGATACAGTCGTAAATCCAGTTTGATAAGTCTCTGAGATGAAAATGCAGACCCTTTCGACCTTTCTGCAATGGAGGTGAGCTGCCTTGGTGATTTTCCAAAGGGTTTTGTTCTAAATAGTAAACCAGGGCCTTCTGTTGGCTAGCGTGTGCAACGTTGCCTCAGACTTGGATGGATAAGTCTTTAGAAGAATACCAGTAGATGTATTTGCTGATTCAGGTGGAATTCTGTCGCTATTTTGGAGAAGTTTAGGGTGTGTTCTCCTGGATACTCGTCTGTGATGGTCACGGTGTACAGCAGGTCAGCCATCAGTGCCTGAAGCTCCCTTATTCTTCTGGCAGAACTTATTACAATTAAAAGTTCCATTTTTATGGAAAGGTGTAGCAGGCAAAAAAAGGAAATAGGTTCAAAGTGTGCCATGTAGGTCTGTCTTGTTAATTCTTGTCTGCTGCTTATTACAACTTCTCTAACTGGAGAGGAATAGGCCTGCTCTATCGACAACAACCATCCAGTCACCATACTTGAGAGAAAGGGACCCCCGAGGTTTGGGTGTAGGACTGTCTCTAGTTCTGAGACAGCAGGTCTGGGAGCAGAGGTAAGGTTTTGAGTTGTCCCTTCTTCTCTCTGTGTGTATAAAAGAATTCCAATGCTTAGTAGAGGATGCCAAACCATGCATCTGCCAAAGGATTTTTGTCAGGGTCCATTATAGCCTCATTGACCAGGAGAGCTTTTTATTCCTGCTGAAGAGGCCTGAAGTATGTCCACTAACTTGTGTGTCTGGTCCTGTACCTCACTGATGGGGATTTGGAGGGCCTCCGCTATCCTTTTAAATAGATCTTGGACATCCTTTTAGTCATCCAATTGTGGAGTTGTTGTTGACATGACTGCTTGATTAGGGGACAAGGAGGATAGAGTCATGGGGACCAGGTGGTCACCTTCTGGTGTTTGTTCTTCATTTCTTCCTTCTCTACCTATGGTTGGAGTGGAAGCAGGAGGGATCTTGGGAGGTCTGTGGAGTTGTGCCAGCTGTAGTCAAAAACAAGAGAGACTGGTTCCAGATGCATCTGCAAATCCATCTCTGTCAAGTACTTGTATGATGCAAAAAAAATGAGGTAATGCCTCATTAGGTGGGCTGGATCCAGATAGGTGGGCTGGATCCAGATTTTCTTGTGGGGGTATCACAATCTTCATTACAGTAAAGGAAGGGTCCTTAGTGCTCTGCCCTAGATGGCTTGGCTCCAGTGTCAGCACTGAGGCTACTGAAGTAGACAGCACCAGGATCAGTGCCAAGCTCTTTCTCAAAGGCATGATTTTCAGTGCCAGGTGAATAGGCTCTGGCACAAGTCTGAGCTTCAGTGGGAACCATTCTGAGCCACAAAGCCTCATAGGATATGCAGTGCTATGGAGAGGTTTTCCTCTTAGAGGAAAGCTTACTAAATAATCTACCACGGGGCCCCTGGCTCCTTGTGGTCTACCCAAGAATGATGTAGTCTTTGTGGCTGTGGTTTGGGCAGCCACCACAGGGGCTCCTGAAGGCAGAGAGCCAGCATTTCTGCTTTTGGGCTCCAAATCCCTGCAGAGGTTCTCGAACCTGGTTAAGAAGTGGGGCCTCATACACCTAGTCATCAGGAAAACCTGAAGGCAAGACTCCCTGTCCTTCCTGACACGAGAACTGATGAACTTAAAAATTGCATCTTTGCTGTGAATATGTGATTCTCCCAGATAGCAGAGGCACTCTGAGTGTCCATCTGAGGCTTGGATAGCTCCCTTGCATATGGGGCAACATTTGAATCCAAGAGAACCAAACAGTGTCACACCAGCAATGAGTAAAAGGAACTAACAATTGCAACAGGCAATCAGATAACTTATCTACTGTTAACTAAATTATTAAAGCAATTAACTAGTTGAAAAATTATAATTTATAATTTTCTAACAATTAAAAAAATGTAAAAATTAAGAATCTGAATACATGTAGGTTAACCTATATTCTTGCGTAAATAAATGTGTGTATAGTGTGTCCTCCTGGTTAGCAAGAAGTAGCACCAAATTTTACTAACCATTGAGGTTCAATTTAAGAAAATAACTTACATTTGTGCTTGCTAGTTAAACAAGATTAAAACTGTTTATTTAATTTGAGGTTTCCAACTTGCTGATTTAAATCATGACTCAAATAGTTTATTTAAAATCAATCGCTCCAGCTCTGCACACACATTCATAGCACAGATTCCCCTTCCCTTCTACATCGCTCCACATTTTCCTTCATAATATCCATACCCAAATTTCGGTCCCTTTTGTACCTCATATTGCTTTGTACTCTCATCCATTTAGTCTTTTTTCCTTCTCTTTCTTGGTGCAATGTGTTGTTTTTGAAAAGAAATATTATTTATGGTATTTTCATAACTGAAATTTTATCTGCCAGGAGACTATGAAGAACTAAACCTCCTTCAGAGAAAAAAATAGTTATCCACCTTTTTGTAACCATTGTTCTTCGAGATATGTTGTTCATGTCCATTCCATTGTAGGAGAGAGCAGGAAGCCAAGGACTAGAAGGAGCCCCCCACCCCATGAGCCTTGACAGCACAAGGTTCAGGTCCCAAGGGGGAATCGGGTCCCAGATATGTGAGTAAAGGTGCTCCAGACCATTCAGGAACTGCACCATCATGGGATGGGTGAAGACCAACCTGCCTTGAAATGGAGGGTGCAATGCCGAAATGGCCACCATGTGTACTTTGATCAAAGATAGTGACAGGCCCTGGAGCTTAAGGTGATGCAAATAGTCCAGGATGTCTTGCAGTGGGGCCTCTTCTGCACGAATGTAATGATCCAACAAGCGAACCACTTCCACTTTGCCATGTAGATAGCCCTGGTGGACAGTTTCCTGCTGCCCAGGAGGACCCGCTGGACACGAGAGGAACACTGCCGCTTGTCCTGATTTAGCCAAGTAGTAGCCAGGCTGTCAAGTGTAGCGCCACCAGGTTCAGATGCAGCAGATTGCTGTGGTTCTGTGATAGCAGATCTGACCAAAGAGGCAGCTGCAGTGAGGCAGCTGCCGCGAGGCAGCTGCCGAAAGACTCAGCAGCATGCCGAACCAGTGTTGACAAGGCCATGAGGATAACCATCGCTTTGTCTTGCTTCACCTTTAGCAGGAACTTGTGGATTAACAGCACCAGCGGGAAGGCGCACGTCAGTGCTCCCGACCACGGGATCAGGAAGGCATCCGACAGGGAGCCTTGTTCCCTATTCTGCAGAGAACAGAACACATGGAACTTTCTGTTCTGCCTGGAGACAAACAGGTCCACCTGGTGAGTTCCCCAGCTGCGGAAGATTAGGCTGACCACCTCCAGATGGAGGGACCATTCGTGGCGAAATGAGATTGTCCTGCTGAGGCGATCTGCCAGGACGTTCTTAGTTCCGGGCAAGTGGGCAGCTACCAGATGAATGGCCATACACAAAAGTCCCAGAGTTTGAGCGCTTCCTGACAAAGGGCTGAAGACCTGGCGCTGCCCTGCCTGTTGATTTAATACATCACAGCTGTATTGTTCATCAGGACCTGCACCACCTTTCCTTTCAGGTGGGGCAAGAAAGCCTGAGCTCTGAGCTCCCTGACATTGATATGAAGGGCTAAATCATTTTGTAGCCAGCAGCCCTGGGTGTGAAGCTCGCCCAGATTGGCTCTCCAGCCCAGATCCGACACATCCGAGTCCAGGATGAGCAACGGAGACGGGGTCGCAAAGGGAATCCTTGCAGCACTGACTTGAGATCCTGCCACCAGTCCAGAGACAAGAGGACGTGACTTGGCACCGTGACCACTCGGTCCAGAGGGTGCCTGCTGGGGATGTAGACCAAGGCCAGTCACTCTTGCAGAGGTCTCAGATGAAGGCAGGCATGGCTGGCCGCATATGTGCATATGGCTATGTGGCCCATGAGTCGAAGGTATGCATGGGCTGTGGTGAGCTGGTGACTCTTTATGTGGGAGATCAAGTCTGTCATGGCCTGTAAGCACATTTCCGGAAGGAAGGTCCTGGGTCGCATGGAATCGAGAATGGCTCAGATGAACTCTATGCACTGGACTGGTGTTAATGTGGACTTTTTTGTGTTCATTAACAGACCCACATCGCTGCAGGTGGAATGCATCAGATCGAAGGTCCTTTGCACCTGCTCCGGAGACCTGCCCTTGATGAGCCAGTCATCGAGTTACGGAAAGATCTGGACCCCTCCTCAATGCCTCAGATAAGCCGCTACCAGCACCACGCATTTCGTGAACACCCTGAGGGCCAAGGACAAGCCAAAGGGTAGCGCCATGAACTGGAAGTGGGGCCCAGGCACTATGAAATGCAGGAAACGCCTGTGTCCCATGAATATGGAGACATGAAAGCAAGGGTCCTGTAAGTAGAGAGCGGCGTACCAGTCCTCTGGATCCAGGGAAGGGATGATGGAGGCCAGGAAGACCATGCAGAACTTCAACTTCTTGAGACTTGTTGAGACCACTCAGGTCCAGAATGGGTCTAAGGCCACCTTTGGCCTTTGGGATTAGAAAGTAGTGGGAGCATAATCCTCTTCCTTCCAGGTCCAAAGGAACCTCCTTCACAGCCCCTAAACCCTGGAGCTTCTCTACCTTCTGAAAGAGGAGTTGCTTGTGAGAAGGTTCTCTGAAGAGAGAGAGGGAGGTGGGGGTGGGAGGCAGGGGCAGCCAAAAATTGCAGGGTATAGCCCTGAGCCACTTCGTCCAGGATCCAGCGATCCGACGTAACCCATGACCAGGCAGAGCAGTAGGGGAAAAGGCATTTGAGGAACAGGTGGGAAGGATCTGGGCAGTTGGTTGGTGCATTGTTCCTGAGCGCAACCTCCAAATGAGGACTTCTGGTCCCCCTGGTGTTTCACAGGAGATCAGGAGGACTAAGGGCGGCAGCAGCTAAACCCAATGTTCCTTTACCTTGCAGGCCCTTGTCAAGACACACACTCTCGAGGTGGCGGAGGAGGTCGGAACGCCTGTCTCGACGCCTGAGGAGCGTGCATTCCCAGACAGCGGAGGGTCGCCTGCTTGTCTTTTAGGCCACGCAGTCACGCATCTATTTGGTCAGAAAAAAGGCTGACACCGTCAAACTGGAGGTCCTGAATAGAGGCCTGCATCTATTGGGACAGTCTAGCAGTCTGGAGCCAAGAACTGTGTCGCATGACCCACCACTGAGGCTACCACCCAGGCAACTGAATGAACCGCGTCCCAGGCCATTTAGAGGGAACACCAAGCCACCACGGTACACTCCTCCACCAGAGCTGTGAACTCCTGGGCAGTCCCCTGAGACATGGAGTCCTTTAACTTGTGGGACACATTCCTCAAGTTCAAGTTATAGCGACCTAACAGGTCCTGGTAGTTCGCCACCTGAAACTGGAGGCTGGCCATAGAATAAATCTTGCGACCAAACAAATCCAGCCTCTTGGCCTCCTTATTCTTCAGGGTGGAACTGGTGGGCCTGTTTATCCCTCCTGTTGGTGGCCGATATAACCAACGATCCCGGTGGTGGGTGGGTGAGTGGGTGGATGTATAAGTACTCAAACCCTTTTGCGGAAACAAAGTACTACTTTTCTGCCCTCTTGGAAGTGGGCAGGATGAAGGACGTGGTTTGCCAGATGGTCTTGGCAAAGCTAAGAACACCCCCATGCACTGGGAGTGTGACGCGGACTGGGGTGGACGCTGAGAGCACATTAAACCATGTGTCTGTCCGCTCCTCCATCTCCTCTGCCTGGAGGCCCAAGTTCAATGCCACCCTGTGGAGCAGTGCCTGCTACTTCCTGAAATCATCCAGTGGGCTAGTTCTCGAAGGGCCTGCCATTGCCTCGTCCGGAGAGGAGGATGAGGATTGGACCACCAGAGGAGGTCTAGCGGTGTCCTTACCTGCCAGGGAGGGCGACCTGGGGGGGAGGGGGGAGGAAGGGTACCATTTCCTCACTCACAATGGCTACCAGAGCATCCTGCACCAAACCTGGTGCTGTCTGTGCCATGGGTGCTGACTTCGGCCTGTCCGATGCAGCAACCAAGGACTGGCAGGAGTGGGGCATCATCATGATGGCAACACCACAGGCATTTCAATAAGGCCTTTGGGTCGGCCACTGGCCCTGCTACAAGGCCGGCACCGATGCCACGGACGTGCCCTCCGGAGCCCAATCATGTTGCTGCCTGGGCGAGGGGCTGAACTCTGCCTCCAAGCCAGAAAAGTCATCACCCTCCAGTGAGCAAGGCGGGGCTGTCAAGGCTTGGGTCTGGCAGCTCACCGTCACGGCCAGTGACCAGTGCCAGGAGTGGTCCGACCAGTGTCTGGAGTAGGGAGAGCAGCACCACATCAGGGAGCAACCTCAAGGTCTCAGTGATGGTGATCAATGGCGTGCTAGGGAGATAGTCTACGTGTGGGTGAGCCCCAGCACAAAGAAGGGTATTGGCAGTGCGGTTCCAATGACTTGTAGAGGCAAGCTAGAGACCAGGGCCGATGCGAGACCAAGAATCTGGCAACCTAGGACTCTGCCTTGGCTCTGGAGACCGGTGCGCTTGCTTGTCTTGTGTGAGGCCTTGCTGGCAGGCTTGCCCTCATGGAGAGCCATAGCCAGTTCCATTGCCACACGGGTGCTGACTACGGCGGGGGCACTCTTGACTCACCAGACACTGGGAGCGGAGACAGCGTCGACTGCACCATCGGCTTGGGCCCTCTACCACTCCCTAGAGTTGGTGGTGGGTCCTTTTGGTGGGGGAGGGGTGGAGGAACTCTCTGGGGCTGAGCGCTTTTGCGGCTCTGAAGTGGGTGTAAGGCCCAAACAAAGTCCTTTGCCCAGAGTCTCCTGGTCAGGCTTGCTCGGTGGCATCTTCTTTGTTTTCTTCTTCAGCACCGGCAATGGGGATCAGTGCCGGGAAGAGCCCGGTGCCAGCGGTGCGCTACACACCAAAGCGCTGGGTGCTGTCACGGGCCGTGGCAGCTCCAAACCTGGGCATAGGACAGCCTGCATCAGGAGGGCCCTGAAAAGTATGTCATGCTCTCTCTGTGTCTGAGGACAAAAGCTCTTACGGATCCGACAGCACTCCTTTATGTGGGATTCCCCAAGGCAGCTTAGACAACTATTGTGGGGGTCACTAACAAGCATAGGATTGTTACACATAGAGCAAGGCTTAAAACCCAGAGACTGGGGCACGCCTGCCTGGGGCAAAGTCCCCACCGGGACACAATCTAACTAAACAAACAACAGCTACTTAACAACTGGCTAACAAATGATTAAACTATTTACAGCTAAAAGCACAAAGCTGAGATAGGAGACAAAACCACTGACCGCTTGCGAAGCAAGGGACAGAGGCGCTCCAACTGACCACCACAGGCAGCAAGAAGGAACTGAGAGGGTGTAGGGTGGGCGTCGCCTGATATACTGTGTTATGAGCGTGACACTCTAGAGGGCGCCATAGCCAGCCCTACGGATACTGCTAAGGCAAAAGTCTCCGACAACTGTGCATGTGGTCACGCGCACACCTACAATGGAATGGACATAAGCAACCACCTGAAGAAGAAAGAATTCCCCTCTTTCAAAATGGCTACCATTTCCCTAGTTCTCAATGAGCTAGAGGTCACATACTGCCCTCAGTTAAAATGTCCTCTTTCAAAATGGCCACCACCTCCCATTCTTCCCAATAAAAATGAAATCAAGTTACACTTACAGAACATGGAAGCCCCATATGCTGTCAGGAGGCAGAGAGAGGGTATCCTGTGGCCTCAGTCACACTGAAAAAAATGGGAGATAGTGGCCATTTGGAAAAGGCCATCTTAACTACGGACAGCTCCCATTTGCCAAGATAAAGCAGTCTACCGAGGAACAAACGGAGCCTAGATATTAATGACCCTGCCAGGTACACAGTTTTGAAGTGAGAAGATGGTGCTTCAATGCTGAAGACCTTGTTTCTTGTCTCTAGTTTGGTTGCTTACGTATGTTTATAGAAACACATTGTTAGTTCAAATAAAAACTAATCATTTCTGGATCCAATGCTAGAACACTAACAGGGCAAAATGATCATCATACAACAGCAATCGGCCGATATGCCATTTTAAAACCTCTACAATTGACCATCCCTGGGCTGAGAGATTATTTAGGGGTACCCCAGGTCCTTCAGACTGGTATCTATGGCAAGAGATATCAGTCGCAGATCAGCCAGGGAGATATCAGGATAGGTTGTTTGATCCCTCCCACCATCTGAATTACTCCTTGTGACTGGTGGGATTTGACAAAGCATAGAATTGTGGATCCCAGGATCCACAAGTGAAGGCAATGGAGTACCATTCATCGAACTAGTTTGATTTCCAAGGACATCAGCCCCAGAAGGTAGAGGACATTCAGTGCTGCTAGATTAAGAAAAGATCCAGAGAGCTGTGACTTTGGACCTTATTTCTCCTTGTAATCTTGATTTTGGCAAGCCTTCCTTTCCACTATGCTGAAGAGGGCTTTCCAACAGGGAAAAGCATTGGAAGTGGCATGGGTCAGACGTCTCTTTTCTAAGTTTATCATGAATCATATATAGGAGAGGAATAAATAACATCTGAGAGATTGCATCATGAGGGTCTGACATCAATGACCCCCTGGATCTTCCCAGTCCAAAGGAAAAGTGCTGCGGCCATGAACATGTTTAGAATCTTAGAAATGTAGGGCTGGAAGAGACCTCAAGAAGTCATCAAGTCCAGCCCCCTGAGCTGAGGCAGGACCAAGTAAACCTGTACCATCCTTCATAGGAGTTTGTCTAACGTGTTCTTGAAAACCTCCAGTGACACGGATTCCACAACCTCCCTTGGAAGTCTATTCCAGTGCATAACTAACCTTACAGTTTAAAAGGTTTTCCTAATACCTAACCTAAATCTCCCTTGCTGCAGAGTAAGCCCAATACTACTTCTCCTACCTTCAGTGGACATAGAGAACAACTAATCACAGTCCTCTTTATAACAGTCCTTAACATATTTAGGTCCTCCCTCAAGCTTTTTTTCTTAAGACTAAACATGTCTGGTTTTTTAACCTTTCCTCATAGGTCAGGTTTTCTTAACTTTTTATCGTTTTTGTTGCTTTCCATTGGACTCTACATCTTTCTTAAAGCATAGGACCTGAAACTGGTCACAATATTTCAGCTGAGGTCTCACCAGTGCCGAGTACAGTGGGACAATTACCTCCTGTGCCTTACATACAACACTCTTGTTAATACCCTCTCCCCACTCCCTCAGAATATTAGCCTTTTTCGCAATTGCACCACATTGCTGGCTTATACTCAATTTGTGCTCCACTATAACCCCAGATCCTTTTCAGTAGTACTACTGCCTTACCCAGTTATTCCCCACTATGTACTCATGGTTAATATTCTTGCTACTGAGCCTTTCTGCATGACATATTTGCACACAGCATGTGTCCCAGAAGCTTCAATTGGGTTTTCATTTGCATTACCGGTTGCTCATTAAGTCTTTGTTGTGGCAGGTATGCCTTTTGGCACTTTGGAATCTAACATTATTCCTATGAATTTGCCGCTTTGTGTGGGAATCAGTGTGGAATTGTCCTTCTTGACAA
Organism: Eretmochelys imbricata; assembly: GCF_965152235.1. NCBI lineage: Eukaryota > Metazoa > Chordata > Testudines > Cheloniidae > Eretmochelys > Eretmochelys imbricata. The sequence goes on from NC_135572.1 coordinate 100,169,404, forward strand.
TGACATCCAGAGAGGCAGAGGTCTTTGGTACAGAGTCTTTGACCTGTTGTGCAGAAGAAATTCATGTCAGCCACTCATCCAAATATGGGTACACCGAGACTCCTTGTCTCTTTAGGTGAGCTGCAACCACAGCGAGGACCTTGATAAAGACTCCTGCCAGACTGAAGACTCTACTGACAGTGTGATATTCCTATCATAAATTGCAGGAAGTTTTTGTGTGGCAGGAATATCAGGATGTGGAAGTAGGTACCCTGGATGAGAGCCATGAACCAGTCTATAGGACCAGATGAGAGGATGGAGGAGGCTAAGATGACTACCCAAAACTTGGAATGTCAAATGAAGGCACTCATTCTTGTCTTATCTAGTATGTGTCACCACATACTCTTCTTCGAGATCAAGGTGTGAGTGGGAGTAAAAGCCTTTCACTCTGAATTCTTGACTTCAGTACCAGTCCCAATGATAAAGTTTGCCAACGTTAAGAAGTGTTTCAGCACTTACAATGCGTTCCTTCATGCCAATAAAGCACTCTGTTATCTTGGGCACCATGATACTCAGTGCCAAAAAGCTCAGCATAAGTTTCCTCAGTGCCAGAGTGGTCTGCACTGAGTCTTTCAGTACTATCGCAAGGTCAGCCACTTGAATGGTACTGGGTGCAGTACAGTGCTTACTTAAGGAAGTGACTGTCTGTGCCCCTTATGTGCGAGGCTTAGAAGAAGATCTCTGTCTCCTAGAGAAGAAGCAGATTTACGCCTTTCTTGGTATGAGTCTCCTTTTGGCCCGTGCTCTGCATCAAAGTGGAAGTCACCGAGGAGCAAAGCTTGTAAGCATCCCTCGAGCTTAGGGCAGCAGATAGCATTGCAGCTCATAGGAACAAACAGAGGAGTGAGGCTGTCTAGGAGGAGGTGGTCTCATAGCTGGCTTGACTGAGTCAGACAGCATTTCCATAGAAGTCTCCATTAGATGTTCAGTCTACCTTCTCTGAATGTTAATGTGCAGTAGTCAAGCATAAGCTCTTACTTATGCACAGAAGGTATCTAGCATGACAATCGTTTATAGATATTGCTGAGTCACAGGAAGAGCAGATCCTGAATCCTGGAGCTTTGCCTTCAGCCATTTTGGCTTCCTGAACAGGACGATGGTGGCAAAACCCTATCAGTGCCCTATTTCCACAGGGAATGTCTAGGGTTTGTTTTTTTAAACCAACAGGTATGCTACCTAACTAACAACTGTAGTTAATAAATTAGAACTGTAGCTAATAAATCTCTTTCAGGTTGAAGAGACAGAGACACTGAAGAGTTCTGTCCCACAGCCCTGGGCATTAAGAAAGAACCTGATAGGTGGCTGAGGGTGCCCTATCCCTTATATACTCTGCTAAGGTGGTAACAAGAGTTTCCAGGTCAAAGGCACAACCATAACAGACACTGCTGTTCAAAAGGAATCTGATCTTATGTGCAAGAGGCGCATGTGTATCAGGAGTGGAATCTGTATGGACACCTGAAGAACCACCTCCAAATCTCTGTGATTATCTTAGCCAAGCTCTTGGGAGGGGAAACCTCCTATCCTTCTGAGTCCGTTCAGGGAAGCGTCTTAAGTCCCATCCTTCTGTGAATTCTTTTCTCGAAGTCTTCACTTTAGGTACTGTATAGCTTGTCAAGGATTTATTAAGCTTTATCTATTTTTAGGGTTTTGTTCTGCAATCCATTACCATAGTATCTAAGGACCTGCCACGTAAAATAAACTGGTAACCCACATCCTTAGTGGACTTCTTGGAGTCTCTGGCTCTTTTGCCTTTTTTAGGATATAAATAACTCTGCCTGGGATAAGTGAGCTTTGTTTTGTTTTAAAAGGGGACAGTTGATATTTGTGAAGGTCATTCTGGATGTGGTAGAAAAACTTTTTATAAAAAGTATGATTTTGCAGCATTTCCTAAAAGGTGAGCACACACTTTATTCAGGATTAGAGATATCGGTTAGATTAATGATCTCATGTCAGAAGAGGTTGAGAGGCAACAGCTAGGCCTTCAGGAGCAAGACGGCCAGCTTTATAAGCAGACAGGGCTATGGACTCCTATATCTCTTGAACCACTAAAGATAAATCCTCCTCTAGAAAGTGTTCCCTACTGCTTGACAACTCATCCAACACCTTTTGGCAACCAAACATCCAAGTTTTAGAGCAGAGCCTGAGAGAAATACCTTCTGTGCCTCATGTGGAGGTGACGGAGAATTAGGACATTGAGAAATGTAGTGTCCTCAGCCCAGGAAACTGATGTGCAGCCTTAAGTTTTGCGGAGTACAGAAAGAGTTGAACCAAGAGAGGATGCCAAGAAACCTATACTAAGAATAGTCGATTCTTTTCAGAGTGAAGCATGAACAGGAATCTAATCATTCCAAAATGGAGTAATTGGTACCCAATTAAAAATAAGGTTAAGACAGTTGACCCAGGCTCTGACACTCACTGCCATGGATTTTTCTTTTTGCCATGTAGATGTTTCCTTAAAGGCTCCAGGAGCAAAGGATATTACTTTTACAGTGCTCCAACACAATTACTCTATGAAGCAATGAACAAGATTTACCAGTAATTGGAGTTGTCCAAATACTATGCCTTCAGAAATCCACAAACTTGGAGTAATGCAACCCTTCTCCCCTGCTTTTATTTTCCCTGCTTTGTATCTCAGCATATTCCAAGACCTTACTGTAATCTTGCACAGAACATCTTCCCATCAGCCTTGTAGGAGCATGGAGAAAGAGACCAGGGTTCTGAAATCCTCATTTTTAGTTCTGTTCTTGCTGAGTTATGGGGAAAGAAATATTCATAAAAGCCTAGACAAAAGTTTTCAGCTACACACACAAATCAGAAGGAAAGCAGAGAAAATGACTCTCTCTGCCCTTCCCTTACCATCATCCCACATAAACAGATCAACCCAATAGTACAGAAAAACATCTATGATCCACCTGTACATAATCCTTCCCAGGCAACATATTCAGGAACAGAGTAAAACTGACATGGTTTACACCAGCATCAATCTGCTGCTCCTGCTCCTTTTGGCATGTTCAGAAAACTCTGTGGAGAGAAACAGAAGTCCTAATACAATCGTCTGCAAAACTGTCTCATAAGATTTCTGTGTTTTAAATCCAGGTAAGAATCATATTTAGGATTGACACACATTCTTGTTGTTCTAATGTGCTCAAGTTCAGATCTACATATCTTCTACATTGAGAAGGTAGAATTCCACAAGAGAATTAACTGGATGGTAATAAGAAGATGAAAATAACAATACTATTTTGCAATTACTCTATATTGCACTTCTCACCCTAAAGGATCCAAAATGCTATATAAACATGACAAGCTTCAACTTCTGATAATTAAGTAGTATGCCCATTTTACATATGGGAAAACCAAGCAAAAAAGGTTAAGTGAGTTGCCCAAGGCCACAAAGGATGTTAGTGCCAGATGTATAACTTGAGAGTTCTGATTGCCAACTATGTGCTCTAAACACACTCCCTTCAACAAATGCACAACTAATTCCATATTAATAAAAAGCCCTGACTCATCCCCAAAGATAACCATACTGAAAGATTTGACATAAAAAAACACTTCCTCCCATTTATGGAAGGATATGTGGTCTTGTTCCTAGTTTGTTTCATATAATGCTCTCTGGAATAAGAACAAGAAAAGCAAGACCTATAATATCCGACCTTTCTTGTGAATCATCTTAATGCAGACTTCATCTCTGGAATTAAGACTGGGATCACAATTTATTCTTCTTAGCTAACTAGCTCTTCACCACAAAGTCTATGCCCTCTAAAGGGAAGAACAGCAACGGCAACTTAAAAAGGTAAAGTCTGCTGCTACTAAGAACTTATCCAGGCAGCAATTATTATTCTGGAGGTGTAAACAGCAGCACTGGACCAAGATGCAAGTATTTCTCAAGACTGTGCCTTAGACAAGCAACATGTTCCTTCAGGGACACATTTCCCCTTAAGAGAATAAAACGCAGTGCATGCTGCTTCTGGGAGATTCAGTTGTAGAACAACTCTTTCTAGCAATCTATCTTGTACACAAAGAATTAAATGGAAGGATTTGGTATCTGGGAGTCCTCCAGAGATCCTTTATTTCATATATTGAGGGGGATGCTTATTGTTTTTTTCTCCCAATTTGATCCCAAAAGGACATGAATTCAGAGACGCTCAAGTATTGAGACAGATCCAAAACATGAAAACAAAAAAGGGGTAGGGGGGACAGGAAATAACTGACTTTTGTACAAACCACAGGAAGTATAAAGTTTCCTTTTCTCTATTTGAGAGCACATTATGAGCTGAATGAACCAGGGCTGTTGATAGTGACGTTTATTTCCATGAACCTAAATGGGGCTAGAACCAGCTGATGAGGCCTTCAAAAATTTTCAAAAGATCTGAGCAAATATTTTCATAGATGAGCCATGAACAGAAATCTGTGGGAGATGGTAAAGCTGTACTGAAGAATATTACCAAGTTGAGGTGCAGGACTGATGAGAAGTATTTGGCTCAGGAGCATTTCTGAGATGCTTACCTCCTTTGAAGTCTGTTGGCATCAGGATGAATGTTAGCTGTCCTCGGGCTGCCATCCCTTTGAGGGGAGGGAGATACAGACGAGCCCAAAGGTTCTCTTCTAAACACAAATCCTTACTCGAAGCTGGCCAAAAGGTCCCTGCAATCAAAGAAATCATTGTGGTTTTGCACGTGGCACATTTAGGTCCTTTTGTCAAGGTTTGTCAGCCTTCTAACATGTTCAGCCACAAAGAGAAAAAGAAAAATCATCTGTTGTGCAGCCAAGGCAGAACAGAGACTAGGGAAAGAGAAGGGAAAGTGGGCATTCTTAGACACTGCTGTAACCCATGTAAACATAGGCTAAAAGATCATCATACACACCTAAGCAGAACATCCTTGGTGAACGACATCTGTAAGCAAATTTTCCTTTGGAAATGTATAATCAGCTAACATTTAGACCATCTCTGCTTGAACAATCACCTTTTAAATTTCCATACACACTTACTGGTCAATGAGTCCTACAGTCTAACCTAACCATAGCAGTTAAGCTAGAATAATCAAAATTCATTTAACAAAACTACATTCAATTAGCTTCAGCAACTACAGTAGTAGTATATCATTAATCCAGTTCTAACAACATTACTTGAAAAATCACTTGCTAGAAAGCATATAATGCAAAAATAATCAAAATTCTCTCCCAAAAATTTGACACAGTGACTAGTCCACAATCCAACAACTCTCCAAAAATCAGGTTAAAATTAATTTCCTTAGAGAATTTCACCTCTCGGGGGAACTGTGCTCCTACAAAAGTAGAGTATAATAAACTTCATAAACTAGCTTTATCATAAATTATCATTTTATTTGCTGAAAAGACTTTTTCAGCCTATATAATCATCCTTTGACAAATGCTCGTGGTAAGATTAATCCTTTTCACCACAGACAATTGCCTGTACCTGCAAACTTTACTCATGCAAGCACCTCCAGTGAAGTTGACTGAAATACATGTATAGTACTTTCCAGAGTTGGCCCACCATCTAAAAAACTTTATAAACAACTAAGAAGAGGTTCCCATAACCTTCCCCCCACCATCACCTCCGCCCCGGTCTCCTTTCAGACTGACATCTGCTCTCTCTCTCTGATCTCTCTTCCTGGCAATACACCAAAAATGTAAACACAACATGGGAAATGTACTCAATATATTTTTACACGCACAAACATTTGTTCTTACTCTTCTATATCCACTCACAGAATAACTCCATAAGCTTTTCCATGTCCCAGGTCTGCAATCAGTCATCCTGACTTGTGTTTTCCCTTTACTCATTGCGTTCAGGTTGTTCTAAATCCCATTGCTTCTTTTACATTTCCACAATCAGCCTTTACTTTCCAAAACCTTTGTCCATATCCTGATAGTCTCCTGCTTTGATTACTGTAATCATCTTCTCTTTGGCCTTATCATCCAACTGGCTCTTTAGCCCCAAAACATTGCCAAATTCATCTGCTTTGCCCACAACTCTCGTCAGATGACTCTTCCTTTTATAAAATCCCAAAGAACTTCTTTTCTTTTGTAGATTAATATTTTATTGTTGTCTTTTCAATTAATTAATTTATGAAGTAGCAACACTTACAAATTGTACAGTCATTCCTCAATACACAGTATAATGGCCGTCAAAAACACACCATCATGTATTATTATTTTACACATGTAAAGATTAGTATTTTTCCCCCATCCTGCTCCTACAATTACCTTCTCTCAGATCAGTTTTAGCTGGTAGAATTCACTTGAAGACCCAAACCAAATATATTAATATGTTAATCCTGCAATGCAATCACAAAGTTAGCTGACTGATTTCGGCTACCTACTGATGAAACTGTAGCATTAAAACATGTGATGTAATAAAACAGATAGGCTTACCGAATCTCCAATTCCATGGTATCGATAACCAAGGAAAGAAATCACTTAATTATTTGTAACAAACTTGTGAAGTATATTATGATTCTCCTTCAGTGGCAGGGCAATAGTAGATAGCATGCTTAATGCTTTACTTCAAGTACGAAGGTTTGTGATTTTGAGCTGAAAGTCCCCATGCTGACAGTGCATGGGGGTGAAGGGTCATCATTACATCTATTTCCCTTATAATAAAGCACTTTACAGGCAGCACTGTTTTCTGTGGGGATACTGGATTTCCTACATCCCAGAAACAGGAATTATGTACATAACTCCTAAATTCAGATGAAATTTTGACATCACTCATGATAAATTTAGGCTGTGGGCACAAACTTTCTCTTTGTAAAACACTGTAGGAGGAGGGTCAGCAACTAAAGCTCCCTCATAGTTGAAAGTAATAGCTACCAGGAGGACTACCTTCATTTGGAGATGAGAGAGAGAATACACATAGCCATAGGCTCAAGGGGGGGGGGGGGGGGGACCATTAAAGCTAAAAGAACTCAATTTGAATCCCACATTGGGGTGGGGTCTTTCTCAGGTGGGAAGTGTCTATCTAATCCTTTCAGGACTCTAATTGTCATAGGGTTGGGAAACAGACTTTCCTTCCTCATGAGGATGGGATACAGAGATAGCTGCCATATGAAATCTCAGAGAACCAATAGAGTCTTTTACGCTTAGGTGAAGCAGATAATCCAGAACGAATGGAAGCCTGTAAAGGTCTCAGAGGTTCCTTTCTGCTGGGGCCACAAAGAGAACCTCTTCCACCAGGTATACTCACTTCAAGAGAGGGAAGGCTTTCAGCTATTTAAGAGAACATTCTGGAGTCCAAAGAAACAGTCAGTTTCCTGGGGAGTTAACCACTAAGCATCCAAGGACTCAGATGTAGGCTGAGAGGTCTGTGATGCAACACCTAGCCATGGTCCTGTGAAAGTATGTTCAAGACCTGAGGGAGACACATGGGATCTTGAATCAAAAGACTCAAAAGATCTAAGAATCAATGCTGTCAAGGCCAGGCTGGCACTAACAAAATAAAAATAGTGTGATCCTGCCTGAGTTTGCACAAAACCCATGAAACAAAGGGGATGGGGGGAAAAGCAAATAGAAGTTTCCCCTTCCAGGACAATATAAGGAAAGTGTATGACAAAGACCCCAGGCTCTGACCTGCTCTTGAACAGAACAGATTACACTTCCTCTTCGGTCAGGTTAAGAGGTTTATTTCCCACATTCCTCAAGTCTGGAAAATGGACTTTGCTACATAAGATCTGAGCAACCATTTGTGATCTCTGTTGAATGTTTTGCTAAGATGGCCTGCCGTACAGTTCTGAATTCCCTGGAAGGTGAGATGCCTGGAGTGTAATGGCATTCTTGATGTAGAAAGTCCAAAAGCTTATTGCCTCCTGGCAAAAGGGGCCTGATCTGGCACCTCCTTCTTGTTCAAATAGAACACAGCAGCAGTGTTGTCTGTGAGTACTTGTTCTGTACACTCCCTGATGTGGGGAAGAAACACCTGACAGGCCAGACAGATAGCTCAGTGCTCTCAAACATTTAGGGGAGAGAGTGAGAGATCCTCATCTGACAACATACCTTGAGCTTGGAGATCCCCTAAATGAGATCCTCATCTGAGACATGAAGGGCAAAGTTGGGGAAAAGGGAACTCGGGATGTAAAAGGTTAACTGGTAAGCATAGTCTTACAGGTTATTCCCCGCACCGGCCGAAGTGGGCCCAGCCCGGCTGGAGCAAGCCCATCCATGTTGGCCAGATGGGCCCAAACCACTTAAATGGTTAACAGTTTTAAACGACATTTTTAATCGTTTAAATTGTTAACTTTTAAAAAGGTATTTACATCCTTAAAGGGAACCCCCTTTCATACATTGGCAGAGTCCATCCACCAATCTGGGGATGACAGAACACTTGCAGGTACGTGAGCAAGTATGTCTACCAGATAAGAGGGTTGATAGACCGACCTCAATCACCTCTGCATGACTGAGGTGCAGTCTGGCATGCTGAGTCATGTATGTACAAGCTGCCATGTGACCTAGAAGTCTCAGGCAATTCCTCACTATTGTATGAAGAATACAATACATCTTGAAGTCTTGCACAAGAGCAATGTCACCTGAAACCTGGCCTGAGGTAAAAAAAAGTCTCACTCTTACAGAGACAAAAACTGCCCCTATGAATCTGATTCTCTACAGAGGGAGAAGAACTGACTTGTTCTTATTAATCAATAGGCTCAGTGGAAAAAAAGGACAGGATCTTTCTGACAGCTACCTCCACTGTCTGGATTGACCTAGAATCAACCAACCATCCAGAAATGGGTATACCTGGACACCCACTTTCCTGAGATGTGCTGCAACCTCTGCCATTCACTTTCTGAAGACTTGAGAGGCTGAGGAAGACCAAAAGGGAGGGCTGTAAATTAATGATTTTCTGGTACCCTGAACTTTAAAAATCTCCTGTGTCTCTAGTGAACAACCACAGGGAAATAGGCATCCTTTAAGTCAAGGGCAGCTGTCATGCTGTCTCGTATGTGGCTGCAGCTGAGAGAGCGAAACTCAGATCAGACTGTCATAAAATAGGGCAGACACCGAAAACTGGTGGTATTTTTCTATAATTAGATTTCACCAAGCCAGTAACAGAAGTGCACTCATGGATTATTATACTAGACTCACAATGGAGTCACAGACTGTCCCTTTAGTTCTCCAGCCCCTTTTTATCACCCAGACAAACTGGACTTTATGATGAAAGGTTATTAAAACCAAAAATCATCACACATCAGGTTCTTCCAGCCCCAAAGGGTCAGTCACGTACCCCAGGTCAAGATATATTCCAGATCTTAGCGAAGACAACACTGACAGCCAATTTCTTTAGTAAACTAACTAAAGATTTATTAGCTAAGAAAATGATGATTGTGAAGCTTGGCTGAGGTGGTGAAGTCAGAGGGTGGAAGAGAGTGGGATATTTCCCAGGGAATACCTTATTGCTAAATGATGAACTAGAACTTGGCTGAGCCCTTAAGGGTTAACATGTTGTTAATGTAGCCTAACACTCCACAAGGCAGCACGAATGGAGGGGGGGGGAGACAGCATGGTAGAGAGAGACAGAGACACACAACGTGTGTGTGTGTGTGTGAGAGAGAGAGAGAGACACACACACGCATTGCCCCTTTAAGTACGCTGACCCCACTAAATACATTGCCTTTTTAAGTAGATCAGCAAGTGAGACAGCAACTGCTGCCACTGGATCACCCTGTCCACGTTTGTTGACTCACTCAAAGAACAGACTGGTCAGTATAATTTCCCTAAATCTGGGTTGACTCTCCCCCAACATATTGTGTTCATCTATGTGTCTGATAATTCTGTTCTTTACTATAGTTTCAATGAATTTGCCTGCTGCTGAAGTTAAGCTCACCAGCATGTAATTGCCAGCACCTCCTCTGGAGCCTTTTTAAAAAATGGTGTTACATTAGCTGTTCTCCAGTCATCTGGTACAAAAGTTAATTTAAGCCATAGGTTACATTCCACAGTTAGTACTTCTACAATTTCATAACTGAATTCCTTCAGAACGTTTGGATGAATACCATCTCATTCTAGTAACTTGTTACTGTTTATCAATTTGTTCCAAAACCTCCTCTACTGACACCTCAACATGGGACAGTTCCTCAGATCTGTCACTTTAAAAGAATGGCTTAGGTGTGGGAATCTCCCTCACAATCTCTGCAGTGAAGACTAATGCAAAGAATTCATTTGCTTCTCCACAATGGCCTTGTCTTCCTTGAGTACTCTGTTAGCACCCTGATTGTCCAGTGGCCCCATTGATCGTTTGGCATGCTTCCCACGTCTGATGTACTTAATGTTTTTGCTGTTAGTTTTTGTGTCTTTTGCGAGTTGCTCTTCACATTTTTTTTTTTTTGGCATGCCTAATCATACTTTTACACTCAACTTGTTGGATTTATGCTCCTTCTTGTTTTCCTAGTTTCTCAGAAGACTTCTGAGATCTCAGAGACCCAGAAGTAAATGGCAGCATCAGCCTGACCAGCAAATAGTTGGTGAAACATTGCTTTTGAAGAAATCCAAGGTATTTGTTTTCTTTTTATTGTAACTAAGTTAAGCTAACTGGATAAGGCACTAATGAGAAGTGTAAATTTAGATAGGTTATGCAAACTTTTAGCTTTTCTTCAGTTTCCTCTGTATTTTCAATAAATCATGTTTTGAAGATGATTGACTACTGGCTGAATAATTTCATCACTACTTCCTCGGGGAGACAAAAACTCTGTAAATCTTTCAGAAGAGGTAGTGAGGGAAAAGGAGTGTCTGGAGCCAACCCCCCATTTGATGTCTAAATATAAGAGGGATGCAGACAGATGTCCTCTCCCATTTAAATGTTCCACAAAGGGCTGTAGGCAAGCATGCACACAAGCAAAGAAACCTAAGGACTACAAAGGATACAAAAAGTGGAGGGTAACTGGTCTCTGAGATAACCAGGGACCACTCAATCTTAAGGTAAGTACCAAGGCCTCAAAGCAGATTCTTTACTGGATGAAGAAACTGGTGGACACCAGCATGATGTGCTCTTGCCTTTTTGTATTATTTATAAGGCCAGACACTGCATACTAGATCAGCTGAAGGTTCCAGCTGGCCTTTAGATAGTTTCAAGTAAGTCAAGTTTCAGTAGTTAACATTATTCACAGAATTTTAAGGCCACAGGGTACCATTATGATCACCCAATCCATTCTCCTACATAACATAGGCCATAGAATTTCAGTAATTCCTTCACCAAGCCCATATTTCTGGTTGAGCTATAGCATATTTTAAGAAGTAATCCAACCTTGATTTTAAAACGTCAAATGACCCAAACCTTAGGTAATCAATTCCAATAGCTAATTACTCTGACTCAAAATTTATGCCTAATTTCTAACCTAAATTTAGCTTCTGCTTCCAGCCATTTGATATTGTTATACCTTTGTCCAGTAGATTTCAGAGCCCTCTACTACCAGAAATCTTATTCCCAGATAGGCCCTTCTAAAAGAATCAATCACCTACTAACCTTCTCTTGGATAAACTAAATAGAATGAGCTTCTTAAATCTATGGTAAGCCAGGTTTTCCAGTCCTCAAAATTGTTCTTGTTCTGAACTCTTTCCAATTTTTCCAACATCCTTTGGGAAGTGTGGACACCATTATTGGATACAGTATTCCACTAATGGTCTCACTAATGCTACCTACAACAGTAACACCACCTTCCTACTTCTGTTCAATATTCCCTTGCCTCCACATACATAGCTCGTATTAGCGCATTGTAGCCCGTAAGGCTAGCCTGCCAGCTTGCTATATTATAATAATCTGTTTTTCTTTATTGGTTTGATATTATTTTGGTTTATATTTCAGTAAATATTATTTCATTATATTTGGTTGTAATGCAAGGACCCTAGAGGCTGTATCCTGTATAATTAGCTGGAGCAAGTTAGCCTACGTGTGTGTAGCCTTTGGCATAGATAAATGGCCTACTGGTTACCCTTTTGACTTTGGGGAACTAAACAGAGAACTGAATGTGCTTACCATAATTCTGGGATGTACTGGTAACCACAAGGTACACTGCAAGAACATGGAAGTAATGGTTTGGGCCAAAGGTAACAGTTTTGAGAATGAGACTTGTTATTAATATGTATGAACATGTTATTAATATGTAAGAATGTTAGTCTATAGAATAAGTGTACCCTAAGATTTATCTGGGTGAGGAAATAAGATTTGGGCATGGAAAATTGGGCACTGACATGAATATTCAGAATAGTGCCAAGACCCTATAAGAGGTCAAACCACCATGTGGAAGGATTCCTTCTCTTAGCTATCTTTCTTTAAGTTCTCTTTTGGTTAAGCTACGAGCTCCCCTTATGCAATATAGCTTAGCTACTCAACACTCGAACCTGATCTCTACCATCCTGGGATTGAGGAACCAGGACCATCGAATTTACTGGGCATGCCAGAGACTAAACTGGTCCTCTGTCTCCCACTACCAGGTCCCCAAGAAAGGGTGTGAGTATACTAGTTTAAGTGAATCTTGTAAAAGGGATGTTACCACCAGGAACTATAGAACTGGACTACTACTCTGTCACTTTGTGGTTTGCAGCTTTGATTACTCTCGTTTTATTGTAACAAAAATATTAAAATTTTGGTTCAGTCCTCAGTGTGAATGTCCTTGCCGCACACCCCGAGAGTCCAGACAAAGCACTGATCTGTCTACATTCCCTAATTCTGTAGCCTAATTTTGGGACAAGAACTTAAGTATCAGCCCTATAAAATCAGGTTAACACAGTTAGCTACAGCACCACTTCAGGAGCTCACATTCAGTTTTTTATCCATCACGATCCCTAAATTCCTTTCAGCATCAATGCTTTCCAAAATTCAGTTCCCCATAAGTGTGACTTACATTCTTTATTCCCAGATTTATGATCTTGCATTTGGCTATACTAAAACATATTGTTCAAATAAGTCCAGATCATTCTAAGGTTACTAAGCTTCTGTAACTGTTGTTCTTTGAGATGTGCCGCACATGACCATTCCACTCTAGGTGTGTGCATGCCTTGAGCGCAGTTGTTGGAAATTTTTCCCTCAGTGGTACCCGTTGGGGAAGCTGGAGCCCCCTCTGGTGCCACATGCTCATAGCATCGCTCCCCCTCAGGTTTTCCTTTCTGGGAAACTCTGATGTACAGGGCAGGAGGGCGGGTGGTAGAATGGACATCTGCAGCACATCTCTAAGAACAGTTACTGACAGTTAGTAACCATTTTTTCTTCTTCGAGTGATTGCACATTTGTATTCCATCATCTCTAGACTGCTGAGGATGGTGTAATGGGAGGAGAACATGTGCACCGATGACCAGGTCTGCACTATGAATGCTGCTGAGGATGCTTGTGACCTTGTGGAATGAGCTGTCAGATAGCTGGAGGCGGATTCCCCAGTCAATTGTAACAAGTATGAATGCATGATGCAATCAGAACGAAATTGTCTGCAGAGATTGAGAGGTCCTTCATCTTGTCTGCTACCACTACTAACAGTTAAGTGGACTTTCTGAATGGTTTAGTCTGTTCTATGTAGAATGCCAGGGCTCATCTAACATTCAGTGACGGATGGCGCTGTTCCTCCATATTTGCATGTGGCTTTGGGTAAAAGAAAGGAAGACAGATAGTCATAAGAACTTAAGAATGGCCATACTGGGTCAGATGAAAGGACCATCCAGCCCAGTATCCTGTCTACCGACAGTGGCCAATTCCAGATGCCCCAGAGGGAGTGAACTTAACAGGTAATGATCTAGTGATCTCTCATCCATCTCCACTCTCTGACAAACAGAGGCTAGGGACACCATTTCTTACCCATCCTGGCTAATAGCCATTAATGGACTTAACCTCCATGAATGTATCCAGTTCTCTTTTAAATCTGTTATAGTTCTCGCCTTCACAACCTCCTCAGGCAAGGAGTTCCACAGGTTGACTGTGCGCTGAGTGAAGAAGAACTTCCTTTTATTTGTTTTAAACCTGACTGATTGTTATGAAATTGTGAGACAACTTTCGGTCAGAAATGGGTGAGGATATAACTGTACCTTGTCTTTAAAGAAGACTGTGTTTGGAGGCTCTGATGTTTGGACATAGAGCTCCGAAACGCTTCTGGCTGAGGTGATGGCTACTAAGAAAACTACTTTCCAGGAGAGGTACAATAAGAAGCATGTTGTCAATGGTTCAAACTGAGTTCCCAGGAGCTTTAATAAAACCAAATTCAGGTCCCTGGGAAGAACTGACTTTCTTATTTGAAGGTATAACCTCTCTAGCCCCTTCAGAAATCAGATGGACATGTCATGTGAAAACATGGATCGGTTATTCACCTGGAGGTAGAAAGCCGATACTGTTGCAAGGTGAACCTTGACAGAGAAAATAGCTAAACTGTGCTGCTTCAGGTGTAACAGATACTCGAGTATTTCCTGTAAGGATAACTATATGGGTAAGATCCCACGTTAGGATGCCCAGACTAAAAACCGCTTCCACTTTGAAAGGTAAGTAGCCCTGGTGGAGGGCTTCCTACTACCTAGTAGGACCTGACAAACTTCCACTGAGCAAGCCTGTTCTCTGCTGTTTAGCCATGAAGCTCCCAGGCTGTTGGTTGAAGGGAGCTCAGGTTCAGGTGGATCAGTTGACCATGGTCCTGAAAGATCATGGCCGGGTGTAATGGAAGCTGAACTAGAGTCACCACTGAGAGGCCTAGCAGAGTGGTGAACCAATGTTGGCGGGGCCATACTGAGATTATTAGGATGACCCAGTCCCATTCTATCTTTAGAAGTACTCTGTTTATGAGTGGGATGGGGGCTGGAGAGGAGCGCAGTAAAGATGTGCCAGCCACGATAGCAGAAAGACATCTATGACAGACCCCGGACTGTGGCCTCGCACTGAGCAGAATTGGTGACACTTTCTGTTGTACCAGGCCGCAAATAGGTCTATCTGGGAAGTCTCCCATTGCTGAAAGACATCCCTCGCCACATCTGGACAAAGGGACCACTTTGTGGTGACTAGAGAAAGTCCTGCTTAGGCAACCTGCCAGCCCATTTTTGCGCTTCCAGAAGGTAAAAGGCCTATACGTTGATTGAGCGGGCTATACAAAATTCACATAATTGAATCACTTCCTGACATAGGCAGGAAGAGGTTCCTCCTCCTTCCCTGTTGAGCGAGAACATGGCAACAGTGTTGTCTGTAAGGACAAACAATATGCACTATGCAGCAGGAAGGCCTGACAAGCTAGGTGAATTGCTCTGAGTTCTCTGACATTCATGTGGAGAGAAAGTTCCTCTGAAGACCAAAGTTCTTGAGTTCTCAGAGGCCCCAGGTGAGCTCCCCACCCCTGCCCCCAGCACTGATGTATCTGAAACCAGGATCATTGACATTTGGGGCTGTATAAAAGGAACCCCCATACAAATATTGAGTAGGTCCACGCACCAATTGAGGGAGACAAGAATCTGAGGGGGCACCGGGAGTACTGAGTCCAGATGGTGGTGGTTTGGTGAGTACACTGAGGCCAGACTTGCATACATGCACAAAGCCATGCGGCCTAAAAGCCTCAGATAAGTTCTGGCTGTTGTGATTGGATGGCCTTAGAGGTGTGTTATTAGGGACAAGATTGTCTGAAAATGACCCTCTGGGAGGTAGGGTCTGGCTTGAGTGGAGCTGAACACCGTTCCGATAAACTCTATCCTCTGTACTCAGTTAGGGTAGATTTCTCCACTTTTATCAGGAGGTCTAGGGCCTTGAATGTTGACTGGATCAGCCGAACACTGGATGCTACTTGAGCCCTTGATTAGCCAGTCATCCAGATAAGGGTAGACTTGCACCCCTAATCCCCTCAGGAAAGCTGACATTACCACCATACATTTTGTAAACACCCTCAAAGCTGCAGATAGGCTGAATAGGAGTACGATGAATTGGTAGTGTGCATGGTTCACTACAAATCTGAGGAGCTGTCTGTGACCTTGGTATACCAATATATGAAAATAGGTGTCTCTTAAATCAAGGGCAGAACATCAGTCCCCAGGATCCAGGGAGGGGATAATGGATGCCAGGGTACCTTGCAGAACTTTAATTTCTTGAGGTAGCTGTCAAGATGGCACACATCTAGAATTGGTCTGAGACCTGCCTTGGCTTTTGGGATTAGGAAATAACAGAAGTAGAACCCCTTCTCTCTTAAATTCTGCAGAACCTCTTCCATGGCTCCCACCCGAAGGAGGGATTGAAGCTCCTCAGACAGAAGTTCTCTGTGAGAGGAGTTCCTGAAAAGAGACAGGGAGGCAAGGTGGGAAGGGATAGAAGCAAACTGCAGGGTATATCCCACAGCCACCGTGCTGAAAACACCCAAGGGTCCATGATGATATGGGACCACTCTCTGATAAGGTAGGAGAGGCGGTTGGTAAACAAAGGAGAAACAGGGTCTGGCATCATAGGAACTGGTATGACATCCTCAAGTGTCCCATCAAAAGGCCTGCTTAGAACCCCCTGAATGTCTTGGTAGAGCAATCATTGACATTAAGGTAGAAGGGGTGGGGAGGCCTACATCTAAAACCCCTGCTCTTCTTCATCTGTGGTTCCTGACAGACACGTCAGGCAGAGAACCGAACAGGCTGTTGGGGCCTGTAGTGCTTCCTTGAAGTTGCTGGTGTGTATAATCCAAGGGCCTTAGACATCACTGTGACAGGGACCCCAGGGTGCAACCTGGACAGTGGGACTGCTGAGCCCTCTGAACCCACCAATCCTTGGGTTGCCTCTCACCCTGTGATAATGAGGTCAAGATACAAACGTCTGATAGGCACTGCACTTATACAGACATCCACAGGCAGGGACACACCCAACTGATTTACATGAATGATTTCCCAGTCACTCATGAAAAAGGCTCCGTGTTTGTCACAGAGATCACGGATTCCATGACTTCTTCTGTGGCTGGTGCACCTGGCCTGGGAGCCACCTGAGCAGCTCAGGCACCGACATTTATATTTTCTTCCAACCTGCTGGAAGGATCTTTGCTGTGATGTGGGGATCAGGCAGTCTCCACTGATCAAGCAGTCTCCATTGCATAAGTGCTCTCTCTAAGAAATCTCTGGGATGGCCATTGGGAGAGCAGAAGTCTCTTTAATGGGCCATCAGCACATGTCTGGCTGGTCCTTTGTTGCAACTGAAAGGTTGGCTGTGTGCATCTCCCAATCTCATAACGTATTTCAGTAACACACACAGCAAGTCTTTATAACTTCACAAACAATGATAGCACATATAATCCAACAGGATATTAATGGTGAACACATCTAGACTTTTAAAATGATACTTCACAATATGCACTTTGTACAACACATCAGAATCATATCACCATGGCGAATATGGGGGGTTCCATAGTGCTACTTTGAGGTAGTGTGTGTCACAATCGCCATGGAATCTTTTAATCCATGAAGCTTCGCATTGGTTTGTTCTGCAAAGAGCAAAGCTCCTTTGAAAGGTAGGTCCTGTAGGGTTTTGCTGGACTGAAGTCATGAACTCCTGCGCATGGCCACTGCAGAAGCCATGAACCTGGCCACCAAGTCAGCTGCATCCAAAGAAGCTTGCAACAAGGCCCTCACAACTGATTTTCCCTCGTCCACCAGCAAGGAGAACTCCTGTCTGGCTTCTTGAGTGAGGAAGTCGTTGAACTTCTGCATGGAGTCCCACATGTTGAAATCATATCTGTGCAGCAGCACCTGCTGGTTTGCAGTCCTGAGCTATTACACCCCAGTACAATAAACTTTCCTACTGAACAAATCCAACTTCTTGGAGTCCTTTGCTTTTGATGAACCTGCCACTGTTGCCAAATTTCATGCTGTAAATAAGCACCCCGACTTTCACAATAAGCCAAAAAAAGCCAACCCCTAAGAACTATCAAGTGGAGTGCCCCAAAGGTCAGTCCTGGGGCCGGTTTTGTTCAATATCTTCATAAATGATCTGGAGGATGGTGTGGATTGCACCCTCAGCAAGTTTGCAGATGACACTAAACTGGGAGGAGAGGTAGATACGCTGGAGGGTAAGGATAGGATACAGAGGGACCTAGACAAATTGGAGGATTGGGCCAAAAGAAATCTGATGAGGTTCAACAAGGACAAGTGCAGAGTCCTGCACTTAGGACGGAAGAATCCAATGCACCACAACAGACTAGGGACCAAATGGCTCGGCAGCAGTTCTGCAGAAAAGAACCTAGGGGTTACAGACGAGAAGCTGGATATGAGTGAACAATGTGCCCTTGTTGCCAAGAAGGCCAATGGCATTTTGAGATGTATAAGTAGGGGCATTGCCAGCAGATCGAGGGACATGATCGTTCCCCTCTATTCGACATTGGTGAGGCCTCATCTGGAGCACTGTGTCCAGTTTTCGGCCCCACACTACAAGAAGGATGTGGATAAATTGGAAAGAATCCAATGGAGGGCAACAAAAATGCTTAGGGGACTGGAACACATGACTTATGAGGAGAGGCTGAGGGAACTGGGGATGTTTAGTTTGCGGAAGAGAAGAATGAGGGGGGATTTGATAGCTGCTTTCAACTACCTGAAAGGGGGTTCCAAAGAGGATGGATCTAGACTGTTCTCAGTGGTACCAGATGACAGAACAAGGAGTAATGGTCTCAAGTTGCAGTGGGGGAGATTTAGGTTGGATATTAGGAAAAACTTTTTCACTAGGAGGGTGGTGAAACACTGGAATGCGTTACCTAGGGAGGTGGTGGAATCTCCTTCCTTAGAAGTTTTTAAGGTCAGGCTTGACAAAGCCCTGGCTGGGATGATTTAGTTGGTGTTGGTCCTGCTTTGAGCAGGGGGTTGGACTAGATGACCTCTTGAGGTCCCTTCCAACCCTGATATTCTATGATTCTATGAACCTCAACACTCTATGTGACTAGATCCCCACGACGTGCAGTCTGAGACTATGGTCAGTCCGCTGTGCACCGACTCTCACCCCTGCTTGCCCCCCCTTGCCCCTGCTTGCCAGGAGCCAATCAAAAAAAAAAAAAAAGAAGAAGAAGCCACAAGCAACAACAGGCAACAAACTAAAAGCCAAAAACTAGCCAACAACCAACCCACAAGCCAATTAAGCCAAAAACAAGCCCAATTTCTGCATTTTTTCACAGGTTTGGCATGTCTGGAACCTGCTTCTCTTTTGCTGGCAGCAGATATTAGCGGGAATCCTGGGAAGAGGGGGAAATGAGTGTACAGCTCATAACCCCACACACGAATAAAGTACTTTCACTCAGACCTCTTTGACGTGGGGGAGAGGGACGTGGGGGGCGGTCACAAGGCTTTAACAGGGTCCATAATGGCTTCATTGAGAGGCAGGGCTACATTTGCTGAGCTGCAGCAGCTAAAGTATCAACCAAGCTATAGGAGACTCTTTTACTACCTCCGTCTGTATGCCCAGATTTAAGGCCACTCTTTTCAACAGTTCTTAGTGTGCCTTATAGTAATCCGGGGAGGCAACATGCCCACTCCTGAAACAGACTCGGGGTGAGGCTGCACCAGCTGAAGACACTCTTCCTCCCTTTCTGCCTCAGCAGGATCCCACTGAGCCGGCTCCTATAGTTCTGTGCCAGGGTCAGTACCAGAGTGAAGACTGGTTATAGCCCAATGGCACGTTGGTGCCCTTCATTCCAAGGCCACCAAATAGGAGCACCTAGAGTAAGCTCCTGAAACTGATGGAAACCCACAAGGGGTTCCAAAAGGGCCACTGGACAAGCATAGGTCCCCAGCGGTGACCAGACCATGCACTAGATGGTACCCCTGTGCCAGGTCTATAGAAGGGTAGGAGCATCTTGGAGACAACTTCTCAAACAAGAGGAGTAAGACTCGACCTCTGACTCCAAGGATGAGTCCAGAGACCACAGAGGTACAGTTCGCACCAGCACCAGAAACCAGTGCTATCATGAAAATGTCTGCACCAAGGCCATCATAGCCAGTTTCCCTTTTGAAGGTACCGAACGATAACCTGAGGCAACAAGTGATACCAGTACCAACAGCGCTAGATGGTCTCTGGCCACAGCAAACACCTCTGGTGTGTTTGGCACCAAGATAGTATCGGTATCACACTGTATTGCAGATGAAGACAGCTCATCCAGTACCGGAGTCAACAGTGCCTGTGTAGGTCCAGGAGTCAACAATGCTGACTTCTGCAGTAGAGTAAGAGGAGTGGCCTGTCTTAGGTCAGCTCTACTCTGATCCCCAACCTGGCCATCTTCGGTGCCAGGGATCGACTCCTCTCTTCTCACTGTTTCTTGTGCCTTTTCCTAGGTGAACAGTGGCCAGATGGTGAACAGTGCCCAGATTTCGGTATGGTAAGAGGAGCACTCCTTACCAATGCTGAGGCATTCTGAGCTGAGTCAGACTGATCTAGCTCAGATGGAGGTATCAGTGCCACCTCCATGAGAAAAAACTATAGTCTGGCTTAAAGTCTCTGCAAATCTGGCAGCGATCCCCCAAGTGAGCTTCTCCCAGTCAGCCTGAGTGTAGGTCACTGAGGAGCTTACACTTGTTGCAGGAAGCACAAGGTTTGAAGGGACAAAAACTCCGCTAACTCACTAAATTACAAAATTTCTCTAAAACTACTTACAACTAACTATACAGGATCGGGCCAGATGGCTATAGGAGAGTAACAGAAGGCAGATATATTAGCCCCAGGCTAAGTAGGTCCCTTTTCCCTGGGTAAGGTAGCAGGGAAGGTTCCAGAACAATCAGGAACCTTATGGAGACAATTAAGACAGGCTGATTAGAACACCTGCAGCAAATCAAGAAGCTGCTAGAATCAATTAAGGCAGGCTAATCAGGGCACCTGGGTTTTAAAAAGGAGCTCACTACAGTTTGTGGTGTGCGTGTGAGGAGCTGGGAGCAAGAGGCACTAGGAGCTGAGAGTGAGAACGCAGACTGTTGGAGGACTGAGGTGTACAAGCATATCAGACACCAGGAGGAAGGTCCTATGATGAGGATAAAGAAGGTGTTGGGAGGAGGCCATGGGGAAGTAGCCCAGGGAGTTGTAGCTGTCGCACAGCTGTTCTAGGAGGCACTCTAGACAGCTGCATTCCACAGGGCCCTGGGCTGGAACCCGGAGTAGAGGGTGGGCCCGGGTTCCCCCGAAATCCTCCCAACTCCTGGTCAGACACAAAAGGAGTCGACCTGGACTGTGGGTTCAGAAAAACGGCCAAGCTGAGGGCTGCCGTGAAGCTCCAAGGCAAGCAAATCCACCAATAAGCACAAGACCCACCAAGGTAGAGCAGGAACTTTGTCACAACTGGTGTTGAAAGTGGGATCTGGTGTCCACAGCGCGGCGGAAGAAGGAGGGTGTTGGGGGGGGGGGAGGGAAGAGGGTTTTTTTTATTTTTTTTCCACCACAACAGAGGAGGTAGTGCGGTCACTGATACAAGCCACAGCTGCCCAGCAGGAGGCTATTCATGTCCAGGCAGCCGCCCATAAGGAGGCAGTGTGGCTGCAGCAAGAGACTAATCGCCTGCTGATGGACCAGGCTGCTCAAGACCGGGCTATGTTGCGGGAACTGGTAAACCAGGTAAAGGCCCTTACAGAGCTGAACTGTGGCCATGATGGGATGCAGATCATGCGGGCCAGCAACTGGCCACAGAAAATGACGCAGGAAGATGATGTAGAAGCATACCTTCTGGCCTTTGAGAGGACAGCCCTGCGGGAGGCTTGGCCCCAAGAACAGTGGTCTGGCATCCTCACTCCATTCCTGTGTGGGGAGGCCCAGAAGGCCTACTATGATTTGCCTGAAGAGGCTGCGGCAGACTACCCCCAGCTGAAAGCAGAGATCCTGGCCAGATCTGGGGTAATGACCGCAGCGCGGGCCCAGCGATATCATGAGTGGAGGTACCAGGAAAACAAAACCTCGCGGGGTCCAATTATATGACCTCATCCATCTTGCACAAAAGTGGTTATGAACTGAGTGAGTCCCGGAGTCCGGAGGAGATACTAGAGGTTCTGGTCATTGACCGGTACATGAGATGACTACCACCAGACCTTCGCGCCTGGGTAAGCCAGAACGAACCCTCCACCTACGCCGAGGTTGTCGCGCTTGTAGAAAGGCGAAGGATGGCAAGGGAGCTGACCCAACCAGTTAAGGAAGAAGCACCCTGGGTTAAACTAGCAGCACCAAGCCCTGGAGCTCGGGTGACTGGGACACCAGAACCCAGGTGGAAAAGGAGACGGGCTGAAGGCCCGCCAGTAGCCACCAAGAGTCAGAGCACTGAGGGGGAAGAGGATTGTGATGTTAGACTACCCAAACCAAGAGACCGGGGAATGCCTAGGGCTCATACAGATGTTATGCCTTTGGGGAGTGGGGACACATAACTGCACAGTGTCCCAACTGGAGAAAAGAGGAAGCCCTGAAAGTAGTGAGGCATCCACAGTAGACTGTCAACCCCCAACCTTCTCTGAAATATCCCCAGATTTGTTCTCCACTCCCAGACAGCGTAGAAAGATGAAAAGGGAAAGATGGGCAGCTAAGGCCTTGGGAACCCGAATACTGGCCCAAAGCCAGAGGGTCACTCTCGTAGGTAGGCGGACCCGAGCAGCTGAAAAGGAGGCCACCAAGGAGGGAGAAGCACCTGAGTCTGACCCACACCCTAACGCCTCTGAACCAGTAGAGGCAACAGAGACTGGCCCCCTAGATCTCGGGCAGATTAGCCGCAGGAGAGGAAATTTTGGACGGGACTAGGCTGAAGACCCAAGTTAGGACAACATTAGGAAGGAGGTGACCGAAATAGATGGGGTCCCAGTGGAAGGGAAAACCCACGGACCAGGACCCTACTTCATAATGAAGAAGAATCTCTTATACCAGGTTGCACCAGTACAGGGACAGAAGGTACAGCAGATCCTAGTACCTCAAAAACACCAGAATGCTGTACTAAATCTGGCCCATAGTCATCTTTTTGGGGAACATTTGGGGGTAGAGAAGACCCTGGCACGGGTCCTGCGACGATTCTTCTGGCCCGGAGTATATGAAGAAGTGCAGAGGTACTGTGCGTCCTGCCCGGAGTGTCAGCTGCACAGTTCCCGTCCCCACTTGAGGGCACCTTTAGTACCCCTTCCCATCATAGAGGTCCCCTTCGAGTGAATAGCCATGGATCTAGTGGGACCCCTGGAGAAGACAGCCCGGGGCCACCAATATATACTTGTCATTCTGGATTATGCTACTCGATTATGCTACCCCCTGCGGAACACAGCCTCTAAAACAATAGCTAAAGAGTTGGTGGGGATCTTTGCCTGAGTGGGGCTACCAAAGGAGATATTAACAGACCAAGGTACCCCATTTATGTCGAAGCTAATGAAGGACCTCTGTACACTGCTCCATATACATACCCTGAGAACTTCAGTCTATCATCCGCAGATCAATGGGCTGGTAGAAAGGTTTAACCGAACCCTCAAGGCAATGATAAGGAAAGTGGTAATTCGAGACGGGAAGGATTGGGACACCCTACCTTACTACCCTACCCTACCTTATGTTTGCAATCCGGGAGGTACCTCAGGCCTCAACTGGGTTTTCCCCCTTTGAATTATTATATGGACGCCACCCCTGTGGCATACAAGATATTACAAAAGAAATCTGGGAAGAGGAACCCAATGAGGGGAGAAATATAATTGACCATGTGTTGCAGATGCGAGAACGGATAGCCCGGGTCACCCCTATTGTATGGGAACATTTGGAAAAGGCGCAGGAGGCCCAGCGAACCCATTACAATCGCCAGGCAAAAGTCTGACAGTTCCAACCAGGGGATCGGGTGATTGTGTTGCTACCCACGGCAGAAAGCAAGCTTTTGGCCCAATGGCAAGGGCCCTATGAGGTGGTTGAAACCGTGGGGGAAGTAACCTACAAGGTACGGCAGCCAAGACGCCGGAAACAAGAACAAATTTATCCCATTAACCTCTTAAAGCCTTGGCACCAACGAGAGGCATGTGTAGTGGCCCAAGAGACCCCGATCCAAGGAAGTAGTATGCAGGAGCAGATCAGGATATCCACTGATCTGACACCAAACCAGAAGAAGGAGGTAACTGAGATGATCAACCGATACCAGGACGTGTTTTCAACCAAACCAGGCCGGACCAGCGAAGCATATCACCATATCATCACAGACCCTGGGGCAAAGGTAACTTTAAGGCGCTATCGGGTCCCAGCACCAAAAAGGGAGGAGATCAAGGCAGAGGTAAAAAGGATGTTGGAGCTGGGAGTCATCGAAGAGTCCCACAGTCAGTGGTCAAGCCTGATCGTGTTGGTGCCCAAATCCAATGGCACCACTAGGTTTTGTAATGACTTTCGCCGGCTGAGTGAGATATCCAAATTCGATGCATACCCCATAACCCGTATCGATGAGTTAGTTGACCGCCTGGGCAATGCACGATTTTTGACCACCCTTGATTTAACAAAGGGATACTGGCAGATTCCCTTTGCCAAAGATGCGAAAGAAAAGACGGCATTCTCTACACCAGAGGGTCTGTTTCAATATAAAAGGAGTACTTGTGGCACCTTAGAGACTAACCAATTTATTTGAGCATGAGCTTTATTGGTTAGTCTCTAAGGTGCCACAAGTACTCCTTTTCTTTTTGCGAATACAGACTAACACGACTGTTACTCTGAAACCTGTTTCAATATACTGTTCTTCCTTTTGGACTGCATGGGGCACCTGCCACCTTCCAGCATCTTATGGACAAGCTCCTACGGCCCCATACCAGTTATGCAGCGGCATACCTGGATGATGTGATTATTCACATCCCCGACTGGGAAACCCACTTAGGAAAGGTGGAAGCCGTTCTAGACACACTAAGACAGGCTGGCCTCACAGCCAACCCAGCCAAGTGTGCTATAGGGCTAGCCGAGGCTAAATACCTTGGCTACACTGTAGGAAGGGGCATGGTCAAGCCACAACTAAACAAAACTAGAGACTATCCAAAATTGGCCCCAGCCGAATCGGAAAAAGCAAGTCCTGGCATTCCTGGGTGTGGTGGGATACTACCGATGATTTATTACCCATTTTGCTACCAGAGCAAGTCCCCTGACAGACCTGATAAAAGCCCGAGGTCCAGACACGGTGAAGTGGACAGATCCCACAGAGAAAGCATTCATGGATCTACAGACAGCCCTCTACAGTAACCCCATGCTTATAGCCCCAGACTTCAACAAAGAATTCATTTTACAAACAGATGCATCTGAAGTAGGATTGGGAGCTGTCCTATCACAGATGGTCAGAGATGAAAAACACCCAATCCTCTACCTCAGCAGAAAACTCCTCCCGAGAGAGCAGAAGTATGCCGTGGTTGAAAGAGTGCCTAGCTGTGAAATGGGCCATGGAAACACTACGTTATTACCTTCTTGGACGACGGTTTACCCTTGTAACCGACAACGCACCCCTCCAGTGGATGCAGCGAAATAAAGAGAAGAACACAAGGGTGACCAGATGGTTCCTGTCCCTACAACCTTTCCAATTCACCATACAACACCGGGCTGGAAGCCACCATGGCAATGCAGATGGCTTGTCACGAGTACACTGCCTGACGTCCCAAGTTGCCCAACCCCATAGTGTTGAGCAGAGGGGGGGGGCGATATGTGACAGGGTCGGGCCAGATAGCTATAGGAGAATAACAGAAGGCAGATATATTAGCCCCAGGCTAAGTAGGTCCCTTTTCCCTGGGTAAGGTAACAGGGAAGGTTCCAGAACAATCAGGAACCTTATGGAGACAAATAAGACAGGCTGATTAGAACACCTGCAGCAAATCAAGAAGCTGCTAGAATCAATTAAGGCAAGCTAATCAGAGCACCCGGGTTTTAAAAAGGAGCTCACTTCAGTTTGTGGTGTGCGTGTGAGGAGCAAGAGGCACTAGGAGCTGAGAGTGAGAACGCAGACTGTTGGAGGACTGAAGTGTACAAGCATCATCACACACCAGGAGGAAGGTCCTATGGTGAGGATAAAGGAGGTGTTGGGAGGAGGCCATGGGGAAGTAGTTCAGGGAGTTGTAGCTGTCGCACAGCTGTTCCAAGAGGCACTCTAGACAGCTGCATTCCACAGGGCCCTGGGCTGGAACCCGGAGTAGAGCGTTCCCCCCAAATCCTCCCAACACCTGGTCAGACACAGGAGGAGTCGACCTGGACTGTGGGTTCAGAAAAATGGCCAAGCTGAGGGCTGCCGTGAAACTCCAAGGCGAGCAAATCCGCCAATAAACACAAGACCCACCAAAGTAGAGCAGGAACTTTGTCACAGCAGAAACATGCAAAACAGAAAAACATTGACAGGGCTTGCCAAAGCAAGGATAGCAGTTCCAGCAACCGTCACATGCTAATGTGTGTGTTATTTACCACTCCACTAATTCTTGTGTCATCTACAAACTTTATCAATGATTTTACATTTTCTTTCACATTAATGCACTGAACAGCATTGGGGGGAAAAAACAGATGCCTGTGGGACTCTACTAGAAAATTCCCAGTTAGATGATTCTCCATTTACAACTACTTTGACATCTCTCAGCCAGTTTTTAATGCCTTTAATATGTGCTACAATTATTTTTTAATCATGAATCAAGTACATTGTATAATACTAAATCAAATCTCTTACAGAAGTCCAAATATATATGAAAGTCATAAGGGAATGGATAACACTTAATAGGAGACTATGTATGCAAAAGGAGCCTAAGAACAAAAGTAATTTCTGGTCACTGACGCTATTGGGGTGCCTAAGAAAATGGACTGTAAAGCAGTGAAATGCACCTTGACGGACAGAGGGGCACTCAGGAAACCCCAGAGCATCAGAGCTCCCACCTCAAACAGTCAGCACCAGCTGCACCCAAGGGCTAAGGGGTCAAGTCAGAAAATTCCAGAATTCCCAGTCAGAACCATCCAGGGTTCTACGGCTAGAAGCCTCCTCTTTCATTTACGCTGGGAACTGCAGCAGCTGCCAATATCTTTATAAACTCCTGATGTGATCATAACTCATTCAACTCTGAAACCTAGACTAATTCCCCCCCCCCGCCTCATTTATTGTATTGCCACTGATTCTTGACCCTCCCACCCCCTTCATCCCAAGCCTGTCCTGCCATAGCAACCCTTCAGCTGGTCAACTTAATTATTCATGTCCATTATACTAATTGCCCTTGTCTCCTTTTACCCACCTTCCTTCTCTTATACCAACAGCCACTTCCCCCTGCTCACCATTCTTCTGCCCCACTTCGACCAATGAGTGCTGACCAAATGTATTCCCATTGCACTCTTTCCCTATACACACACACACACACACTCAAGATGTACCCCAGTCATGCCCCTGTATTTTGTCTGTAAATTGCATCCCAGTCATCTGTTTTAGATTGTAAACTCTTCAAGGTAGGGATGGTGTCTACTACAATATAAGGCATAACACCTTCATCTGAAAGAGTAGTTAGAGATCTTTTTTTCCTACCAGCATTGTTTCAGCCTTATATTTTCTGACTGCCTCATGAAGTTGTGCGTTCTCAAGGAGAGCATCACCTTATTGTCATCCTCATTGGGAGGAACTACATTCATGTCAAGACAATATGACCACGTGTATTCAGATCTGTTAAATAAAACCAGTTTAATGCTTGCAGTCCTCCATAAGAAGCACATTCACCACTGGTCCTGCAGGAGAAATGAACTTTATGGGAATTTGGAACATTTCCTTTGTGAATAAGGATGAGGAAAAGATTGATTTCTCCTTAAAGAGGGAAGAAGGGCTCAGAATTCTGTGAGTTAATCCCCGAGAGGAGAAATTCCTATCTTGCCCTTTCTGAAGGCGCTGTTTCACATATCCACCAACACTTAGGAGATTTCAAGAGGGGAGTGGAGAAAGACTAAAAGCAGACTCCAATTCATTTTGTTTGGCCATATGCCTTCACAGCCTTCCAGCGGCTTTTTAGACTTACTCTATACCTAAATTTGCATCAGGTCAGTGGTGGGGAATCAGGTCCAAAACCATGCATGCTGCCGTGTGGTTGAATTTCGGTGATTGGCTTTTTCTCAAGTTGCCCTAGACAACAAGACCCAGGCCACAGGAATCACACAGTGGACTGTTCTAGCGGGAATGGTCATGTATCTTCTGGATCCTAAGAGCAAATCTGTTCTCAGTATGCAAGCAACTGAAGATCCCAGAAATCCTGATTGGCTAATAAGGAGTTGGGGGTTTTTTTGTTTCTGTTTTTGTTTTTAAGGGCATTCATAGCCTCAGAAATGAAGTAGAAAATTCCTAGAATGGCAAAAGTGGACAAAAATTTTTATTTAGGATATTTTCTGCCCTTTGATTAGCTTCTAAGCCATTTTTCAAGAGAAAAATGAAAGCTTTAAGCTCCTGCATACACTCTCAGTGAAAAAAAGAAAATTGAGTAACACAAATGGGATAAAGTCAGAGAAAAATAGCACCAAAAAGTATCAAGCATAGTTGTGCTACCTTCTATGTGAAAGCATAAGAGAAACCTCAAACATGAATCTTTCTGCAGAGAAGAAATACCTTTTTGTCTTTGGCATTATTAAAACTCATCTCAGCTTATTTACTGTCAAGAAGCGGATTATTTCAAAGAAAATAAATGAAAGCCAAGAGGTGATCAGTAAAGCTTGTAATTTCAAATGAAACACCAACCAAAACCCATACAGGATATATCAGTCTTCATTTCAGGCTACTCTGCTAAATACCTTCTGCAAATAAGTTACAGGTTAAATTAATTTTTTGAGCCATTCAGGTCAAAAACAGGTCCAAGTATAAACAAATCTCAGTTTTAAAAAAACAGACTGCTACAAATCAAGGCCTGACATTAACCTGGATACAAAGCAGGTACTGAGTTATTTCTAATTGTTTTATGCAATTTTATTACATTTTCAATGCATTCTAAAATTGAACAATAATTGAAGAGTGAGAATATTCTAAGTTTAGACTGATCTAAATATACTACTGCTTGACCTCAATGTCCCCAAAGACAAGTCTGTTACTTAAACAAATTTGATTTCTTCCTGCCTTTGAGTAAAGTGGCAAAACAGACACATACACTATTTTATTCTTAAGCTGGGTCTTGAAGCAGACTCTTCACAAACTATAAACAGTTCACGCTGTTTTTAGGGTTAAAAGAAAATATTTCCCTTTCTATTGAAAACTATTCTGCTATTCTACTGATGTCCTTGTCCATAAAAATTTGATGGCTGAACAAAACCTTTCATTGTAAAACACAAAAACAAGCATCATCTTACCTTTAAATAGGATCCATAATATTTGGTTACATAAGGACTGTCACACTGACTCAGCACTGTGATTTCTTGTTGGATGTCCTCTATTTCATCTTCCGCCTCTTCGAGATCAATAATTTTTATAGCAACCACTTTCTGAGTCCGATTGTCAATTCCTTTAAAAACCTCACCAAAAGAGCCCTTGCCAATTTTCTCCAATTTTGTAAATAGTTCTTCTGGATCTGCTTTTAGATTCTGTTAAATTTACAAAAAGAAAAAGATATTCAATACTTGCAGTGTTACAAACAAAAATGTTAATGCTTCTAAAGACAAAGATTAGTGACTTTCCACAACTCATTAGATCCTATGGAATCTTTTATGTATAATGCTACTCTCCCGCCTCTAGAACTTATCTGTCTTTTCTGCATGCTTTATTTTTCTGTTTTTCCACAATTTACCGCTGTGCTCTCAACCTGTTGCTCCTCCAGTTCAGATGCAATTTGTGTTCCATTCTTTACCGGATACAAAGGTATCTTTGAATTACTGATTTTTTAGCAGATTTTTTAATGCAACCCAATTGCTACTCAGTACCTGTCAGCCTTCCTCCAAATTCTAATTTAAATGGTTACCCAAAACCTTGTCAGTTTTCTGTACCAGCAATCTAGTTTAACTTAGTCAAGTCCATCCCTTTTGAGGAAAAGGAGGGCTTATACAAAAAGTTCAATACTGCCTAATAAGTATAAGCTCCTCTTTTCTAATACTATCTGCTCATCCAAGCTGTCATTCAGGGTGGATAAAAATCAACAATTTTTTTTAATTAAACCTTTTTTTTTTATTTAAATTGAATTTTTTAAAATTAAATACAGCTTTTAAAATTTGAAATTGACAACCTATGTTAAGGTCTACACTTATTATAATCTATTAAAATACTTTGTATTAAATACAACAAGTAATATTAAACAATACACATCTGCTGACAAGT
The DNA here is from genome assembly GCF_965152235.1 of Eretmochelys imbricata. Taxonomy (NCBI): domain Eukaryota; kingdom Metazoa; phylum Chordata; order Testudines; family Cheloniidae; genus Eretmochelys; species Eretmochelys imbricata. The sequence continues at coordinate 100,199,592 of NC_135572.1, forward strand.
TTTAAAGAAAGTCAAACCACTGAACTTATGAATGTCACTAGCTAAGCACCTAGAATCAGTTTGTTAAATGCTAAACGAGTTTTTGACAATAGATAGCCTCTTCATGCATTTTCTTCATGCATGCAGTTTGTTCAACTAGTTCACTTCAATAACTAGTTCATCCAAAATTAAGAAACCAATTGGGAGCTGAAAAAGCTGAAAAGCTCGTTTTCCTCCTCCAATATATGAATAAAAACTAGGTGTGAGAGGATGAGATCTACTAGTTCTAAAATCTTGAAGGACAATTTGACCAGAAACAATCAACCCGTTCAATTCACTGTAGATAATGCTTCCTTTATTTAATATATCATTTAGTTTTAAATGCAAAACATGTTTTGATAAACTTACTTTTTGTTTATTATGTATCCAAAACATTTAAAGTAATTTTATTCAACTAAAAAAAATTTGAAAATGTGTTTTTGTGCATTTTGTGCAGGCGACCGGCTTGGCTTAACGGTGAAATCCTAGCGGATCTCAAACATAAAAAAGAAGCTTACAAGAAGTGGAAGGTTGGACATATGACCAGGGAAGAGTATAAAAATATTGCTCGGGCATGTAGGAATGAAATCAGGAGGGCCAAATCGCACCTGGAGCTGCAGCTAGCGAGAGATGTCAAGAGTAACAAGAAGGGTTTCTTCAGGTATGTTGGCAACAAGAAGAAAGCCAAGGAAAGTGTGGGACCCTTACTGAATGAGGGAGGCAACCTAGTGACAGAGGATGTGGAAAAAGCTAATGTACTCAATGCTTTTTTTGCCTCTGTCTTCACGAACAAGGTCAGCTCCCAGACTGCTACGCTGGGCATCACAAAATGGGGAAGAGATGGCCAGCCCTCTGTGGAGATAGAGGTGGTTAGGGACTATTTAGAAAAGCTGGACGTGCACAAGTCCATGGGGCCGGACGAGTTGCATCCGAGAGTGCTGAAGGAATTGGCGGCTGTGATTGCAGAGCCATTGGCCATTATCTTTGAAAACTCGTGGCGAACCGGGGAAGTCCCGGATGACTGGAAAAAGGCTAATGTAGTGCCAATCTTTAAAAAAGGGAAGAAGGAGGATCCTGGGAAGTACAGGCCAGTCAGCCTCACCTCAGTCCCTGGAAAAATCATGGAGCAGGTCCTCAAAGAATCAATCTTGAAGTACTTGCATGAGAGGAAAGTGATCAGGAACAGCCAGCATGGATTCACCAAGGGAAGGTCATGCCTGACTAATCTAATCGCCTTTTATCATGAGATTACTGGTTCTGTGGATGAAGGGAAAGCAGTGGATGTATTGTTTCTTGACTTTAGCAAAGCTTTTGACACGGTCTCCCACAGTATTCTTGTCAGCAAGTTAAAGAAGTATGGGCTGGATGAATGCACTATAGGGTGGGTAGAAAGCTGGCTAGATTGTCGGGCTCAACGGGTAGTGATCAATGGCTCCATGTCTAGTTGGCAGCCGGTGTCAAGTGGAGTGCCCCAAGGGTCGGTCCTGGGGCCGGTTTTGTTCAATATCTTCATAAATGATCTGGAGGATGGTGTGGATTGCACTCTCAGCAAATTTGCGGACGATACTAAACTGGGAGGAGTGGTAGATACGCTGGAGGGGAGGGATAGGATACAGAAGGACCTAGACAAATTGGAGGATTGGGCCAAAAGAAATCTGATGAGGTTCAATAAGGATAAGTGCAGGGTCCTGCACTTAGGACGGAAGAATCCAATGCACCGATACAGACTAGGGACCGAATGGCTAGGCAGCAGTTCTGCGGAAAAGGACCTAGGGGTGACAGTGGACGAGAAGCTGGATATGAGTCAGCAGTGTGCCCTTGTTGCCAAGAAGGCCAATGGCATTTTGGGATGTATAAGTAGGGGCATAGCGAGCAGATCGAGGGACGTGATCGTCCCCCTCTATTCAACATTGGTGAGGCCTCATCTGGAGTACTGTGTCCAGTTTTGGGCCCCACACTACAAGAAGGATGTGGATAAATTGGAGAGAGTCCAGCGAAGGGCAACAAAAATGATTAGGGGTCTAGAACACATGACTTATGAGGAGAGGCTGAGGGAGCTGGGATTGTTTAGCCTGCAGAAGAGAAGAATGAGGGGGGATTTGATAGCTGCTTTCAACTACCTGAAAGGGGGTTCCAAAGAGGATGGCTCTAGACTGTTCTCAATGGTAGCAGATGACAGAACGAGGAGTAATGGCCTCAAGTTGCAGTGGGGGAGGTTTAGATTGGATATTAGGAAAAACTTTTTCACTAAGAGGGTGGTGAAACACTGGAATGCGTTGCCTAGGGAGGTGGTGGAATCTCCGTCCTTGGAAGTTTTTAAGGTCAGGCTTGACAAAGCCCTGGCTGGGATGATTTAACTGGGAATTGGTCCTGCTTCGAGCAGGGGGTTGGACTAGATGACCTTCAGGGGTCCCTTCCAACCCTGATATTCTATGATTCTATGATTCTATTTTAATTGAATTCCAATCTCCATCCAAATGCAATTTGATACAAATCACATCTAGTTAAATAAGAAAATGCATCATTCACCATTTTCTAACATAATAAAAAGTAAAAATCTGAATTACTGTAAGTTAAACTTTATAATTGCTTAAATAAATGGGGAAGATATAGTGCATCCTCCTGGTTAGTGACAAGCAACACCAAATTCAATGCAAAAACTATATTTAGTTTCAAAGCAACATGTTTTAATGGTAATCAACCAATGAGAATCACTCTCTCTTAGGACAATAACTAAAGTACAAATGCAAAACATGATTAAAACTGATTATTTAAATCAAGGTTTCCTACTTGTTGATTTAAATTATTAAAATTGGTAATTTAAAATTGCTTTACTTTAAATTAATCCACCATGCTTTCAATTTGGTCATGCATGTGGAAATGAAAGCATTTCAAAGCATATTAACAGGTCTATTTTTTTCCCTAATAACTAGGGCCCTACCAAATTCACAGATATTAAAAATCCATCAGACCATGAAATTTGGTCTCCCCCTTATGAAATCTGTTTTTTTGTGTACTTTTACCCTACACTATACAGACGTCAAAGGGGAGACCAGAGTTTCTCAAATTCAGGGTCCTGACCCAAAAGGGAGTTGCAAGGGGGTCACAATGTTATCTTAGAGGGGGTCGCATTATTACCACCCTTACTACTGCCCTGCCTTCAGAGCTTGATGGCCAGAGAGCAGCGGCTGTTGGCCAGGCACCCTGCTCAGAAGGCGGTGCCCTGCCAGCAGCAGTTCAGAAGTATATACTATGCCACCCTTCTGTGCTGCTGCCTTCAGAGCTGGGTAGCTGGAGAATGGCAGCTGCTGACTGAGGGCATAGCTCAATACCATACCATGCCAACCTTACTTCTGCACTGCTGCTGGGGCTCCTGGCAGCAACCACTGGTCTCCAGCTGCCCAGCTCAGAAGGCAGCCGCTGCCAGCGGCAGCGCAGCAGGAAGGGTAGCAGTGCCGCAACACCCCCCCCCCACACACACACACACACAATAACCTTGCAACCCTCCCTCAACTCCTTTTTGGGATCAGAAACCCTACAATTACAACACTGTAAAATTTTAGACTTAAATAGCCAAAATCATGACATTTACAATTTTTAAAATCCTATGACCGTGAAATTGACCAAAATGGACCGTGAATTTGGTAGGGCCCTACTAATAACCTAAGACTTCAAGTATGAACTCTGGTCAAATGTAATCAGCAAGCATGTTTTCTTCACTACCTCTAGTCTTTGTACAAACACAGGCATTTCATTCATTAGTAGCATTGTCAAAGCTTTCCTAGTCATCATTTTATTGTTCACCAGCCACCAAAGGCTATCTGCAATCTATTCACCTTGACTTGGTTGAATTTCAGTTCAGCTCTCCACAAGCAGCTTTGATCTTCACTACATTCCTCACAGAGCTGTGTATATACATATTTTCTTGGCAGCAGCACTGACACATATTTAGACACAATATGAAACCAGTTCATGCAGATCTGTCATAAAGAAGCCTCAAGCCTTCAAATTCAATATATCGTTTCTCTTTACTTTGAAGTGATCGTTTCAACAGCATCAGCAACAATTACTTCCAAGAAAGATTTTGCAGAGCAAAGTTTTGTGGCCTCTCTCCCCCCTACAGTCTGCAACAGTTTTGCTTTCAATTATATGCAGGAAGGACTTATTTCCTGCAGCAGGTGGGAAACTTAAATTTAAGACAGAAGCAGGATGCAGAGAATAAACTGTGGTCAACTGTACTCAGTTGCATCTAGTCTTACTATCATTTTTTAAAAAGCAGATGTTAACTACAAATGACATTTCAAATATTTCGATCTATTATCTAGGGCTGCCATCTCTTCACAAATAAAAAACGCCATCTTATAAAATTTTGGCCATCTTATAAAATTTTCAAGGTGAATGGGGATATCGTGCAACTACAAATTTTAAGATGACAGCTACAATACTCTATTAAATATGTTCCATGGAAAATAAGACCTTGTGAATTCCAGATTAATTTCTGGAAGTTTTTACAACAAAAGGGATGCAACTTTCACTTACAGTACTATAAATTCACCTTAATTGGGGTAACTACACTCTTGGGATGTGTCCTGGTGAACACAATTCGCCTAATGATAGCAGTGACTGCTGCATTTTAAGGATTATATTAGCAAAATATGTGCTTAATGAAGATGCATTTAGCCAGTACCAAGGAGTTAAATATTATTTCACCAGGTGTAAAATGAGTTACATGGGGGGAGGGATAGCTCAGTGGTTTGAGCACTGGCCTGCTAAACCCAGGGTTGTGAGTTCAATCCTTGAGGGGGCCATTTGGGATCTGGGGCAAAAATTGGGGATTGGTCCTGCTTTGAGCAGGGGGTTGGACTAGATGACCTCCTGAGGTCCCTTCCAACCCTGAGATTCTATGATTCTATGAGTTTCAATTATTTAATTCAGAAATTTATAAATTCTAAAAAGAAAAGCAGGGAATCATTTTTATTCAGTACAGTTCTCCTAACATATACACACACCCTGTCCTCCCCATTTTCTGTCTTTCGTACAAACTTAGACTATTATTATTCAATTAAGAAATATGCTACTGATTCTTTTTCAAAAACTATGCCTCAATCCAAGCCAGTTAAACAAAAATTGAGACAATGTTACTACTAAAAGACCTGTTTAATTTGCACTAGATTTTTGTGGCAGATCTTTAAGAAGTCACAACCAAAAGAAAAACTACTGAACTAAAATGTAGCAGAGAACAGTTGTGGGATATCAACAATACCCATTACAGACACTGTCGATATTTATACAGATATAGATGTATACATACATACGCACAATTGTATCTGTGATAAATTGCATTTGTCATTCACTTTGATCACTTTGCTTCATTCTGACTATAAGTAACATTCCAAAGGCGACTGTGACCAAAAGCACCCCGTACTCAAGCCCCTCACCAGTGGTGGGCAACCTGCAGCCCATCAGGGTAATCCACTGGCAGGCCGCCAGTTTTTTTACATTTGCACGGCCACTGGCAGCTCCCACTGGCCCCGGTTCACCGTTCCTGGCCAATGGGAGCTGCGGAAAGCGGCGCGGGCCACAGGGACATGCTGGCCGCCACTTCCCACAGCTTCCATTGGCCGGGAACGGCGAACTGTGGGCGCTGAGAGCTGCCGGCAGCCGTGCAAAAGTAAACAAACTATCTGGCAGACCGCCAGCAGATTACCCTGATGGGCTGTCTGCAGCCCGCAGGCTGCCCACCACTACTCTACACCCTATTGAAATAATCTTTGTATAAAATATATGCTTTGTGAGGTACTATTTGAAAACAACACAGTGATTATTAATATTCTTGTATAATGTATGTACAAAACGCACATTAAGAGTTATGAACATACGATGAGATGATGACTTAAATGTGTTTACCAGACAAGTTTGGGGAGGGGGTAAAACCTATTTCTCAAAGACAAAGGACAAGCCGGCACTTCTAGCCAGGTGTCATCAAAGTTGACTAGCAATCACCTGTCAAGTGACCAGTCTTTGTTAAAGAAGGGGGGCAGGAATAGATCAATCTGCATTTTAGCAAACAACAGCATGGAACCTCTTTCATGACGAGACTCTGTCTCTGTCCTTACAGCTGGAATGAACTTTATATAGGGGTAACCCTCAGGAAAATGCATTTCAAAGGGTGACAGACTATAAAAGTGAGGGGCAAAAACACCTCAAGCTATCTCTTTCTCTTTCCTAAGATGACAAAGGAACCAGCCTTTTGACTTAGGAGGGAGATCCTGACCTGAGAATTTGTTACCAATGTTGCTGGGAACCTGTGATAAGAATTTTATCTTGAACCAAGTCAAGCTTGTTAAGTTTAGCTACTAAAAAGCATTTTATCTTTATTTCCCTTGTAACCATTTCTGACTTCAATACCTTATACTTAGGATGTAAATATCATTTTAAGGAGTACTCGTTTAAACTATTAAAATTACATTGGTTAACCAGTTAACCGATTCAGGCCTCACAATGCGTAGAATGGCACCTCTCCCCTGCCCCGGACAGATGGGAAAGGGCAGCTGAGCTTATACAGGGGTAACAACAGGCCTAGCCAGGAGACCTTGGGCAGTTAAGGGGGCCCAGCACCCCCCTCGCATTCTCAGTACCCTCGAATAGGGAGAGGGGCCCCAGGCACATGATGCAGCCTCCGCAGCCGCTCTGTGCCACTCCAGCAGCAGCTTCCCTTCCTTTCAATTATCAGCTGAAGCCACAGCACGGACCAGCGCACCTTCCACCTCTGCAGCCAAACCCCTTCCAGTGGTACAGGGGTAGGCCGGGAACTACTTAACGCCCTCCCCCCATGAGGCCCACAGTCCCTGCCCTTCCCTCTGCCTAAACGCACTCCCCTTGCCTGGCTAGCCACCCCTCACAAAGCCCCTGGACCTGTGGTTTGTTCTTCCTGCTTCCCTGTACTGCCAGGCATTTCTTGGTCTAGCAAGCAGTATCCTTCCACCAGCGTAATCACCCCTGGGTCCATGTAAGTATTTCCCCTCAGGTCAGCAGGGCTGGAGGGACTGTTTTTACCAACAAAGGGGTATACAGAACCCTCCCCACTGCTGGGGCAAAGACCCCGCTGTGCTAGAGCGTTAATATCAACCCAGCCCCTTTAACAGGGGGCTGGGCTCCCAGTGACCTCTCGTGATGCCCATCCCTTCCTGGTTGCCAGGAGAACCTGTTTGAGACCCATGCACAGGCCCTGGCCCCCAGCAAGGACTTCTATCAGCTGATCATCAGCCGGAAGAAGGTGGATGAATGAGGGAGGGTTAACAGTAAGATTAATACTTATCGGTTAATTGTTTAATATTTTACATCCCTAACTTGTATTCAATTAAAATCTCTTTACAGTTAAATAAACTTGTTTTATTTTTAATCTAAACTAATCCAGTGTAGTATTTAAAGTGAATTGTTTGAGAACTCCAGTTAAAGTAGCAAACTGTTGAATATTGACCCTTCACAGGGGCAAAGGACCTTTCATGTCTAAACTGTCCAAGAAAGGGCTGGACAGTGCAGAACACATATTTTGGAGGAAATTCAGGACTGGGAGTGTGTTGGGGTCATCCCGCAAGCAGTAACCCAGACTGGTGGAGGCCAGAGTATGACTGGAGTATTGCTGACAGGATTCTGGGGTCAGAGTTTCTGGACCAGGGCTGCAACTACACAGAGACACTCAGGATGTGACCTGCATGCTCTTAGGCTGTTTGTGAGCAGCCTTGGTAGGGAGCTACAGCAGCAAAGCATTCTGAGGCACCCAAGATTGCAGGACAGTCAGTGACACAACCCCTCACTAGTCTGGATTGCACCCCGGAACGTGCCAGTAGGAGCACTTAGGCACGTTGCCAGCCAGTGGATTCCACAGCCGTAAATTAAGAGCCCATGTTTCTTAGAATATTGCACAGGGAGAGCTAGGTGCCTAACAATGGGATCCATAAAAGCCAGCATGCTGAATAAAGAGACACCTAAATTAGCCAGTAGGAAATGCCAAGGAAAAAGGTGTGGCCTAAGACCCACCCCTCAAAGGGACTGAGACTGTAAACCTTGTCTCCTGAAGTTAGGCACCTAAGCCCTTTCTTATACAAAACACAGGAAGATAAGGAGGCACCACCTCCCCTTATAACTTTTAGCCCAGTGGTTAGAGAACTCACTGAGGATGAGACACACCCAGGTTCAAATCCCACCTCTGCCTGATGGGAGGAAGGGATCTGAACATGGGTCTCCCCATTGCTTGGAGAGTGCCCTAATGGGCTATCGTGTATTCTGGGGCAGGTCTCACTCTCTCCTGATGAAGCTGTTCTAATGTGTATAAATAATTAAATATTCATTGGAACAGAAGGTTGGAACTTGGGTCTCCCACCTCCCAGATGAGGGCCCTAATGACTGGAATGTAATCACTCAGTCTCTGGCCCAGTGAATATTTAGTTATACACACACACAATGGAACAATTTCAACAGGAGAGATTAAGACCTACCACAGAATACCTCAAAGCTCAGTGGATAGGGCACTCCCTGGGAATGGGGAGACCCAAACTGAAATCCCTTCTCCTTAGGCAGAGTAGGGAATTGAACTCAGATCTACTACATCCCAGGTGATTGCTCCAGTCACTGGGCTAAAAGTTATAAGTGGGGTACCAGCATCAATTTCTCATCCTCCTTTTAAGCATGCTCTGAGAATGCCTACCAGACCAGGTACCACAGGCTATGCCTAATTTGAGGATCCCATTGGGGATTAGGCATGAGAATGGCTAGAGTGAGGAAGCTAGGATATACTCTCTGGCAGATTTTTAGACACCTAGAGAACTTTAACAGCAGAAACCTAGGTGCCTAGAGTTAGGCAGCACCTGAGCAGAGGGTTTTAAAGGATGTCAATGGCACCTAGAAGGTGGACTTAGGCATGTATATCCTTTTATGGACCTAGCCCAAGTTTTTAAACAGCTTTAAACTTGTCACAAAAGTTTTCTTCCCCCTAGTGTGTAAGTTCCCCTCCTTTCTTCCTCCAAGGAAGTTACAAAGGTCTGAGGCCCAGAATAGGCAACATTTAGCATCACCCTGCGGGGAGGTTCCCAGATACTCAGTGGGACCCTATTTCCAGCCCTGAAAGTTCCTACAAAGCCATGTCTTAAAGGCACAACTGTTTAAATACAGAAAGCTATAAAAAGTAAGCCGAACTGATAGAGAATAGTCTGTTTTTCAGAAATGTTAAGCACCAACAAATCCAACTGAAGTTAACGGAACTACACAGTTTCAGCATCAAACCATAAACCACCTGGGTTTTTCAGACAAAAGATACAAAACAGTCCCATTAAAATGTTTTAAAATTCTAAAACATTTGTTACAGAAAAGCTATTTTACATGTGACATATACAAAATACAGTGGCATAGTATAAAAGCCTTATTGAATGACCCGTCTACACACCACTTGTGAGTAATACAGTCATCTCAGATTCAAGCTGATATAACTTTTATAGCATATCATCATGCATTCTCTCTCCACCCTCTATTATATTTGTGGCATTTTTTTTTTAATTAAACTACTGGAAGTGAAAAACCTGTTCAGTCATCAAGTGTGTGATTAAAAAAAACCTGACACCACCAGTATGCTACAAAGCAGATACCAGAATATTTTAGACGCATTACAGCAAAAGAAAGAAAAGTACATAGGTGCCCTCAAGAATTTTAAAATGATGCTGTAATAATCTGCTTCCATTTTATTTTTAAAGAGATTATTTACTAATGCTGTGTATTGACCTATACTAATCTACATTTCAGAATTTAGTCACTCTTTCTATACATTCCAGTTCACTGGAAGGCTGAATAGTAAGAAAAGCCACTGTTTCAGAGGTGTTGCACCCTCACTGTAGCATTACTGTGGAAGGAAAAAAAACTCGCCGTAGTTGTCAGAAAATACTTCCCTCCCAAAATGTGAAGGGATGAAACTAAGCTTCCTGTATCTTCACATCCTGTGTCCTACCTGTCACTTTTAACAAAGAAATTGGGTCATTTGCCTCCTAGCATCCACATGGTTTTCCTGCTATAACAGCCTCATTTTTAATATAATCACCTACAGCAAGCTCATGTTAAACATCTGGGCTGCAAAAACACCAAAGTGTTATACCAGCAGTGATCTGGATCATTTTTTATTATAATGTCTCTCATATCTATTTTTGTTTACTAAGAGGAAGAGACTAATTTATTCTGTAGTTGAGTTGAATACCTTTGATAAACAAAATATGTATCTTACAGTGAAAACAATCACTTTCCATAATCTCACGTTCTTAAGACCTTCTTTTGTTGATTTTATATATAATAAGGATGTAAATACCATTAAAAATATGTCATTTAAATGGTTAACTGTTTAAGAGGCTGGGGCCCATCTGGCCAGCGCAGCTCGGCCCACTTCGGCTGACGTTGGGGTTAATGGTTAAGGCAGTTAACCGGTAAGACTATGCTTCTACATCCCTAATATATAACCTACTAAATTCATTTTTTCTTTTAAAACTATTGACTAGAGAAAAGTAAGGATCCATGCTGAAACTATACTACAAAAAGAACCGTGACACTACATTATTCTCCCCCTTTGTGGTTTCTGAATTTAATTTCATATATTCAATCCTCTCTGGGAACCTATTCCATTCCGATTCTATGCAGCTAAGAGAAAATAAAAAAAAAAAAATTCATTCTGAAATGTTTCTAATCCTTTACATTAATTTCTCCAGAGATTTCCCTATAGACATCTTCACTGCTTCCTCTCCTAGCCTCTCCACCACTTTGTGAATTTCCACTTAAAGTAAAGAAGATTAAACTTTCAACTACATTACCCCCATCTAAGACATGTTTTCTCTGTCTAATTTTCCTCTTTTCATGTATAAACAATATTCACCAATCACAAATGCAATTACATCTGATTTTAGAGCTATGTTCCCCATGAAAAATATTATCTGAATTCAAACTTCAAAATTTATCTAACCCTGAAATAAACCAATGTTTAAAATTTACATATTTTACTGGCGTCATCTTACCTGGTGGACTTGTCCATTTTCTTAGTATTTCATCCATTTTTGAGGCTGCAAAGACCCTTCCACTTCACACAGGCGGTCTCACATAGGCCTTAACCTTACACATACGACCAGAAAATTTGACTCCAGAGTGCCACCTCAGAAAAATAGGAGCAGTCCTGCTACAAGCCAGATTGTTGTAATTCACTTGTAGGACATGCATAGACGCTACATACAGCTGAGTCACTAGCTTTTTTGCTTTGTTTTTCTACTCTTCAAAAACGAAGCTGATTACAGGTAGCATCTATCCCCAAAGATTATGTTGTTTCTTGGTCATAACATCTTGGAAATTCACCATCCAGATACCAAGAGTACTTATGAGTACACTGGATGAGGATCCCAGCAAAAGTCAATCTTTTGCGCATCCTTATCTCATAGGAAGGTCTGCCTGCCTCTGATTTTGGGTCTACAGACCAACCTCAGGCTACAGATCCTCCATCTAGCACCCCTTCTGATAGCTGAGTCCCTGTGGTCCAACTACCTAGTCTCTATCACTAGTGCTGGCTATCAGAGGCTCCCCATTAGCTTAAGGACAGGTTTCAGAGTAGCAGCCGTGTTAGTCTGTATCCGCAAAAAGAAAAGGAGGACTTGTGACACCTTAGAGACTAACAAATTTATTTGAGCATGAGCTTTCATGAGCTACAGCTCCGATGAAGTGAACTGTAGCTCACGAAAGCTTATGCTCAAATAAATTTGTTAGTCTCTAAGGTGTCACAAGTCCTCCTTTTCCATTAGCTTAAGCACACCCTTTTCCAGAGCTCAAATCTGGTTTATCATTTACCTTTTCAAGGACACATGATAATTTAAGTATATAACACAAAGTGTTAGCAAGGTTTTGTTTGATGGTTGTGGTTTTTTTGGTATATGTTTGTTTTATACACAATTACACTTTAAATAACACAAGATATATACAAATCTAGACAAAACAATATAACACCTATACACCATCTCTGGAGTGTTCTTTGGGATTTGAGTCAGTGGCTTATGACCAGGACACTTCCTCTCCCCTACCCTCTTATGTATGGCTTCTCCTCTAGTCTCTTCTCATCCTCTCTGACACCATCAGTATGCTACAAAGCAGAGACCAGAATATTGTAGATGCATGACAGCAATGTCATTTAAACGGTTAACTGTTTAAGAGGCTGAGGCCCATCTGGCCGGTGCAGCTCGGCCCACAGTAATATGTTTACTTTTAAGTGCAGTCTGATATTGTCTTCTTCTGTAATGCTATGTACAGATATCTTGCACATAAATAATCAATCAGTAAGAGAAAGCCCAACTCCCTGAAACAATCTGTAAATTCTGAAAAGAGAAAGAAACTGAATACTAACAAAAACATCACTTAATCTGATACCTTTTGAGGTGCGTGTGGGAAGGGATGGGGGAAGGAAAACCAAAAAATTCCACCTGCATTATCCTTGTTTAGACTCCCTTACAGTAACATTAATCGCGATTAATTGCACAATTAAAAAGATTAACCACGATTAATTGCACAGTTATACAATAATAGAATACCATTTGTTTAAATATTTTTGGATGTTCTCCTACATTTTCAAATATATTGATTTCAACTACAAAGTGTACACTGCTCACTTTATATTATTTTTTACTACAAATATTTGCACAGTAAAAATGATAAAGACAGTATTTTTCAGTTCTCATACAAATACTGTAGTGCAACCACTTTATCGTGAAAGTGCAATTTAAAAATGTAGATTTTTTTTTGTCACATAACTGCACTCAAAAACAAAACAATGCAAAGAGCTTTAGTGCCTACAAGTCCACTTAGTCAATTGGCATTCTATTATTTAACAATACGATTAAAACTGCAACTAATCACGACTTTTGAGTTAATCACGTGAGTTAACTGCAATTAATTGACAGCCCTAATTAATAGTATTTTATTGTAGAAATTAAACTGAAATTGCTAGCTTCCACTCATCTGAAGCCTTGAGTTAGATCTAGCCTAGCAGCTCTCAACCTTTCCAGACTATTGTAGGAGTCTGATTTGTCTTGCGTACCCTCAAGTTTCAACTCACTTAAAAACTACTTGCTTACAAAAATCAGACATAAAAATACAAACAGCGTCACAGCATAATATTACTGAAAAACTGCTTACTTTCTCACTTTTACCATATAATTATAAAATAAATCAATTGGAATATAAATATTGTACTTACATTTCAGTGGATAGTATATACACCAGCATAAGCAAGTCATTTTCTGTATGAAATTTTAGTCTGTACTGACTTTATTACTGCTTTTAACATAGCTTGTTGTAAAGCTAGGCAAATATCTAGATGAGTCGATGTACCGCCTGAAAGACCTCTGAGTACCAGCAAGGGTACACGTACCCCTGGTTAAGAACCACTGATCTAGACTACAGTTCCAGGGATAAAACACTGAGGAAATTTAATTTGTAGGCCACGAGAGACTTTCCACTGACCAGCCTTGCTAAATTCCACAGGCTTTAAGTGAGTGAAAAGCTTTCCTGAAGTAGAAAGATAAAGGTCATGTGTAAAGAAGGGGGAGGGCCCACAAAGAAGCACACTGCTGATTAAATTTGGGGGTGAGCCTTAATTTGAATGAGTCACATCCTCACATTCCATCTAAACTACATTAAAATAAAGGTTTCAGAGTAACAGCCGTGTTAGTCTGTATTCGCAAAAAGAAAAGGAGTCCTTGTGGCACCTTAGAGACTAACCAATTTATTTGAGCATGAGCTTTCGTGAGCTACAGCTCACTTCATCAGATGCATACCGTGGAAACTGCAGCAGACTTTATATATACACAGAGAATATGAAACAATACCTCCTCCCATCCCACTGTCCTGCTGGTAATAGCTTATCTAAAGTGAGCATCAGGTTAGGCCATTTCCAGCACAAATCCAGGTTTTCTCACCCTCCACCCCCCCACACAAATTCACTCTCCTGCTGGTGATAGCCCATCCAAAGTGACAACTCTTTACACAATGTGCATGATAATGAAGTTAGGCCATTTCCTGCACAAATCCAGGTTCTCTCACTCCCTCACCCCCCTCCAAAAACCCACCCCCATACACACACAGACTCACTCTCCTGCTGGTAATAGCTCATCCAAACTGACCACTCTCCAAGTTTAAAACCAAGTTAAACCAGAACATCGGGGGGGGGGGGGGAGGTAGGAAAAAACAAGAGGAAATAGGCTACCTTGCATAATGACTTAGCCACTCCCAGTCTCTATTTAAGCCTAAATTAATAGTATCCAATTTGCAAATGAATTCCAATTCAGCAGTTTCTCGCTGGAGTCTGGATTTGAAGTTTCTTTGTTTTAAGATAGCGACCTTCATGTCTGTGATTGCGTGACCAGAGAGATTGAAGTGTTCTCCGACTGGTTTATGAATGTTATAATTCTTGACATCTGATTTGTGTCCATTTATTCTTTTACATAGAGACTGTCCAGTTTGACCAATGTACATGGCAGAGGGGCATTGCTGGCACATGATGGCATAAATCACATTGGCGGATGTGCAGGTGAACGAGCCTCTGATAGTGTGGCTGATGTTATTAGGCCCTGTGATGGTGTCCCCTGAATAGATATGTGGGCACAATTGGCAACAGGCTTTGTTGCAAGGATAAGTTCCTGGGTTAGTGGTTCTGTTGTGTGGTATGTGGTTGTTGGTGAGTATTTGCTTCAGGTTGCAGGGCTGTCTGTAGGTAAGGACTGGCCTGTCTCCCAAGATTTGTGAGAGTGTTGGGTCATCCTTTAGGATAGGTTGTAGATCCTTAATAATGCGTTGGAGGGGTTTTAGTTGGGGGCTGAAGGTGACGGCTAGTGGAGTTCTGTTATTTTCTTTGTTAGGCCTGTCCTGTAGTAGGTAACTTCTGGGAACTCTTCTGGCTCTATCAATCTGTTTCTTTACTTCCGCAGGTGGGTATTGTAGTTGTAAGAAAGCTTGACAGAGATCTTGTAGGTGTTTGTCTCTGTCTGAGGGGTTGGAGCAAATGCGGTTGTATCGCAGAGCTTGGCTGTAGACGATGGATCGTGTGGTGTGGTCAGGGTGAAAGCTGGAGGCATGCAGGTAGGAATAGCGGTCAGTAGGTTTCCGGTATAGGGTGGTGTTTATGTGACCATTGTTTATTAGCACTGTAGTGTCCAGGAAGTGGATCTCTTGTGTGGACTGGACCAGGCTGAGGTTGGTGGTGGGATGGAAATTGTTGAAATCATGGTGGAATTCTTCAAGGGCTTCTTTTCCATGGGTCCAGATGATGAAGATGTCATCAATATAGCGCAAGTAGAGTAGGGGCATTAGGATACGAGAGCTGAGGAAGCGTTGTTCTAAATCAGCCATAAAAATGTTGGCATACTGTGGGGCCATGCGGGCACCCATAGCAGTGCCGCTGATCTGAAGGTATACATTGTCCCCAAATGTGAAATAGTTATGGGTAAGGACAAAGTCACAAAGTTCAGCCACCAGGTTAGCCGTGACATTATCGGGGATAGTGTTCCTGACGGCTTGTAGTCCATCTTTGTGTGGAATGTTGGTGTAGAGGGCTTCTACATCCATAGTGGCCAGGATGGTGTTATCAGGAAGATCACCGATGGATTGAAGTTTCCTCAGGAAGTCAGTGGTGTCTCGAAGGTAGCTGGGAGTGCTGGTAGCATAGGGCCTGAGGAGGGAGTCTACATAGCCAGACAATCCTGCTGTCAGGGTGCCAATGCCTGAGATGATGGGGCGCCCAGGATTTCCAGGTTTATGGATCTTGGGTAGTAGATAGAATATCCCAGGTCGGGGTTCCAGGGGTGTGTCTGTGCGGATTTGATCTTGTGCTTTTTCAGGAAGTTTCTTGAGCAAATGCTGTAGTTGCTTTTGGTAACTCTCAGTGGGATCATAGGGTAATGGCTTGTAGAAACTCGTGTTGGAGAGCTGCCGAGCAGCCTCTTGTTCATATTCCGACCTATTCATGATGACAACAGCACCTCCTTTGTCAGCCTTTTTGATTATGATGTCAGAGTTGTTTCTGAGGCTGTGGATGGCATTGCGTTCCGCATGGCTGAGGTTATGGGGCAAGTGATGCTGCTTTTCCACAATTTCAGCCCGTGCACGTCGGCGGAAGCACTCTATGTAGAAGTCCAGTCTGCTGTTTCGACCTTCAGGAGGAGTCCACCTAGAATCCTTCTTTCTGTAGTGTTGGTAGGGAGACCTCTGTGGATTAGTATGTTGTTCAGAGGTATTTTGGAAATATTCCTTGAGTCGGAGACGTCAAAAATAGGATTCTAGGTCACCACAGAACTGTATCATGTTCGTGGGGGTGGAGGGGCAGAAGGAGAGGCCCCGAGATAGAACAGCTGCTTCTGCTGGGCTGAGAGTATAGTTGGATAGGTTAACAATATTGCTAGGTGGGTTGAGGGAACCATTGCTGTGGCCCCTTGTAGCATGTAGTAGTTTAGAAAGTTTAGTGTCCTTTTTCTTTTGTAGAGAAGCAAAGTGTGCGTTGTAAATGGCTTGTCTAGTTTTAGTAAAATCCAGCCACGAGGAAGTTTGTGTGGAAGGTTGGTTTTTTATGAGAGTATCCATTTTTGAGAGCTCATTCTTAATCTTTCCCTGTTTGCTGTAGAGGATGTTGATCAGGTGATTCCGCAGACTCCAGCGAGAAACTGCTGAATTGGAATTCATTTGCAAATTGGATACTATTAATTTAGGCTTAAATAGAGACTGGGTGTGGCTAAGTCATTATGCAAGGTAGCCTATTTCCTCTTGTTTTTTCCTACCCCCCCCCCCAGATGTTCTGGTTTAACTTGGTTTTAAACTTGGAGAGTGGTCAGTTTGGATGAGCTATTACCAGCAGGAGAGTGAGTCTGTGTGTGTATGGGGGTGGGTTTTTGGAGGGGGGTGAGGGAGTGAGAGAACCTGGATTTGTGCAGGAAATGGCCTAACTTCATTATCATGCACATTGTGTAAAGAGTTGTCACTTTGGATGGGCTATCACCAGCTGGAGAGTGAATTTGTGTGGAGGGGTGGAGGGTGAGAAAACCTGGATTTGTGCTGGAAATGGCCTAACCTGATGCTCACTTTAGATAAGCTATTACCAGCAGGACAGTGGGGTGGGAGGAGGTATTGTTTCATATTCTCTGTGTATATATAAAGTCTGCTGCAGTTTCCACGGTATGCATCTGATGAAGTGAGCTGTAGCTCACGAAAGCTCATGCTCAAATAAATTGGTTAGTCTCTAAGGTGCCACAAGGACTCCTTTTCTTTTTATTAAAATAAAGGAATATCAGGCTGTTAAGAAAGAGATCCTATGGTAATAGTACCAACCATCCCCAGATTAAAAAAAACAGATCTTAAGATGTTTAAAGAAAACTTTGTTTGCTTGCCAGAGAGAATGCTGTCAATCACTTATCAACAGTTGTGGGTGTGAAATCTCTACTTCTTTATCATTTTACCTTTATGGTCCCTACCTCTCTATTGTTTATCTGTATGTCTGTCTGGTTCTTTGACTGTTTCTGTCTGTTACATAAACAATTTTGGTAGGTTTAAATCAACTAGGGTGCTGGGGTATGATTGGATAAAGAATTGTTTCACCATATGTTAGTATTGGTCAAAGAATTATTTTGTAATACTTTAGTAAAATGACTCGTGATGGTACAGGTAAGCAAGACTCAAGTTTCACTATATAAACTGGGGTCCAAAATGAAATTCTCTGGAACCAACTCTAGGACACAGCCCCAAGATCAGAGCTGCCAGGCCTCAACACCCTGCCAATCACACCATGCAGAAACTGGAGTCCCCAGATGATCTGATCCTGACAGGCCATTCGGAAAAGTTCATCTGCCTTATTGGGAGTGGTGAGCATTGTATGCTTAGCATGTGTATTCTGTTTTGGCATCCAATGAAGTGAGCTGTAGCTCACGAAAGCTTATGCTCAAATAAATTTGTTAGTCTCTAAGGTGCCACAAGTACTCCTTTTCTTTTTGTTAATAATTAGAGGTTAAGTGTATTACTGTAAAAAGAAAAGGAGTACTTGTGGCACCTTAGAGACAAACCAATTTATTTGAGCATGAGCTTTCGTGAGCTACAGCTCACACCGATGAAGTGAGCTGTAGCTCACGAAAGCTCATGCTCAAATAAATTGGTTAGTCTCTAAGGTGCCACAAGGACTCCTTTTCTTTTTGCGAATACAGACTAACACGGCTGTTACTCTGAAACGTGTATTACTGTGTAAGGCTTTCACTAGTAAAGTAAAAAGCTGTGTAAGGCTTTCACTAGTAAAGTAAAATATAGGACAGAGGCCAAATGGTTTGTCTGTCTCTTCTCCCACCTACGCTGAAGGCAACGAGAATGCTGCAGCGGAGAAGACTGGTTCCCAGGCTAACAGGGAAAGCCTGCGTATAAAAGACCACATCCAACCTGCAGTATCCAGTGGGGTGAGAAAAACTGCTTAGTCCAGATATTCCTTAGTCTAATAAGGTTAAGGATTTAGCCTGCGTGCTTTTTTTTTTTTTTTGGTAACAACTATGTCTTTTTGCCTATCACTTAAAACCTATATTTGTAATCAATAAACTTATTTTAATGTTTATCCTTACCAGTGAGTTTGACTGAAGTGATTGGTAAATTTGCTCAGGTTACAAAGGCTGGTGTATATCCACCTTCTATTGATGAAGTGGTGAACCAATTAATAAGCTTGCATTGCTCAAGAAGGGGTCTTGAGTAGTACAAGACGGTATATTCCTGAGGTACAAGGCTGGGAGCTGGGGGGATTTGGATAGTGCCTTGCTCTATTTGATTCGTGAGTGGCTCTGGGAGCATTCATGTAATCTTGCTGTGTATGGGGCTCTACATGTGCTTATTCTGAGTGATAATAGCACCTGGAGGGGTTTGCTTCTTGTCACCAGTAAGGCATTGTGAGAGAGAACACAGAGTAGTAAATTAAGGGGGCACAGGAGTCCCACAGTCCCAGGTTGGGAGATCCCATCACACGGAGTTACGTATTTTCACCTTAGAAAGTATCAATTTAAAATTTTAAAAAGCAGAAAAGCAGGCCTTCTTTATATAAGTCTATATAGCATAGAAAAGCAAAAGGCCACACACAATTCTTTTTTAAAATCACTTGCAAGTGACCTTTAACTATAGCATTCACTATTGCAATAATGTAACAAATGAGGCTTTAAAAATGTACCATCAGAAGCAATTAAAGTTCCATGAAGCCATATAGCCTCTTTGTATATATTCTGTATTATATTTCATATAGTACAGCTTTTCCCTATAGGGACCTGATTCTGCAAAGCAGCAGTATAATTTTACCCTTGGCTTTCAATTAAAGCAAACATATATATGCACGTTAAGTGTTTGCAAGATTAGGGACAAGGTATTCATATGGCCACCATAGTATTTGAGCACCTACACAACTTAAAGTGTTCAGTGTGTTTAAATTACAATTCCTGCAAGAAACGCAATGAAATATGTCTTTTCTGAATTCAGATTCATCCATAACAGTTAAATAGTATTTAAAATTTTATTTCCTTGTTTTAAACAATCCCCAGACATACTGAACACCTAAGAATATTCTTCTGAAAAATAAAGGGTGATTTCAAGGGTATCAGCAGGAGATGGATGACTTGGCAGAATACATGAAAGTCAGGAGCCCTCCGGGGCACAAGGATAACTGGACTGAGTGCACACAATCTAAAAGAAAAAAACAAAACAAAAACACTGTGCATGTGTAGTACATGCCATGCTTAATTATTTCCTAACTCTTTCCCATCCATCTTCCCTCTACACTTTTGTAAGTACATCTTCCTCTAAAGATCTACGAATTAAGTTTTCAATTAAAACCTCCAGGCTATGCTAGCCCAGAAAAACATGAATTAGTGTATTTGATCAATGGAAAACTAACCAGAAATAAATTCACTTTTAAGCCAAAACCAAATATAAAAAATTTTAACTCCAAAGGTAATTTGAGAAAGTTACAGAACAAAAATGGAGAAAAAGGGTCTCAAAGTGGCATCTCATGAAGTAGCATGCAAGGTTTAATAAAGATACACGGGGACTAGTATAGCAATAGACAAATACTGACAGTTTTAAGATTTCTCTGCAAGTGGCTGGTTATTTTATTTGGTCTAATAAAGATAAAGTAGACAGGGATGCCTATCCCAGGGATCAGGAGCCCTTGACAATTATTCAGAAACAAGTCACAATATAAATGTAAATCCAGCAGCAAATTCCACAACATACCAGCTCTAACTAAGCAACTGACAGGAAAGAACAAAAATCCCGAACACCCTGGCCAAACATCAGCCCTCCAGCAGCCCCCGCCTGCCACAGACCCTCCTACAGAGATGGGCGAGACAGCACGCCCGGAAGGGCGACGCTCTTCATTGCAGGGAGGGTTTGTGTTTCCAAACTCAGCCGAGCAGCAGGCCGCGGAAGGCGGCTGAGAAGCGCCTGGGAAGATGCGGGCTCTGGGCTGGAACGCAGCGCCACTGAAACCCGCGCCCTCCCCCTCCATTCCGGCGAGAAAGGGAGCGAGCCGCACGGTCCAGGCACCTCGGGCTTTAGTCTGCCAAGCGCAGCTTGTTTCCAAATGATCAGCCCCCGCCGGCGCCCCGGCTCCTCTCCGCTCCGGGAACTAACGGGGCAGTGCCAGAGCGAAGCTGCGTTTCCCGACAACGCCACGACCACCCTGGCGCCTCGCCCCCCAAACGCCCTGCAGCCGCTGCTCGCACCCGATCTCCCCACCACCGCGCCCAGCCAAAAACCAACCCCAGCAGCAGCACATAGGGGAGGGAGCGGGGTTTGGGCCCAAGAGGCGGATCCCCGCAGGCGGCCTCTCGCCCCCATCCCTGAGGTCTCCGGGTGCGTTTCCGTGCCGGCCCCCAGGCTGCGCAGCTCCCCCGCAGGGACGTGGACCCGCACCCCCAGGCACCACAGTTCATGCCGCCACCCCCCGCCCGGGCGGGGCTAGATCCTCACCGGCATCTCCCGCAGGCCCGGCTGCACCGGGGAGTGAGCCATGGCGGCGGCGGCAGCGATGCGCGCCGCGCGCGGGGGTCGGCTTGTCTCAGGCGGCTCCAGAGACGGGAATCCGTCCCTGGCCCCCACCCCGCGCGGCTGGCGGCGGTTCCGGAGCGTCGGCGCGCCGGGGCTCCCTGGCGCTACTTCCCCCGCCCCTCGCAGCTCAGGTCCAGTCACGAACGCAGCGTCGAGCCCGACCTCCTCCGAGCGCACAGAGCGGCGGTTACTGGTCTCGCGCTGGGCGGGGGGGGGAGCACTGCTAGCGTAACGCAAACCACCTCGGGCGCGGGGCAACTGCCACTCTGTGCGCGCGCGCTCGCCCCGCCCCCTCCTGGTATCTGCCGGCGGTGGCACGCGGCACTTCCCGGGCCTCGCGCCCCAATGCTGGTGACTGGTCTGTCCCGTTGACGCGCCCGGGATTAAGCTCACTGGGATCGGGCCCGCTCAGACCCCTCCCCCTCCAGCTGAGTGGGGCGAATCGCCGCGGGAGCGGTTGCGCCCTGGGGGTGTCTCTGGGTAGGCGTGCCGGGGACGTGCCCCGGGGGAGCAGTGTCCGAGGGGCGGAGAGCTTTGCAGGGGGGCAGCCCCCTGTGTCTGTCTGCGGGTAACTGTGTGCCTAGCAGGCATCGGAGAGGAAGGGCGTAGTGTTCCTTTGCCTTGTCAAGAGCATTGTCCTAGGGGTGGAGCCTAGTTTGCGTAAAAAGACACACACATCCAGGGGAAAGAGGGCTCCAGGTTAATTCTCCTTCATTCTAACCCCCCTCCGCCAGAGGAGCTGAAGACTTACCACTATATAATGAAATGCCTAGCTGCCACACGGTTATCCTGCCTTTAACCCCATAAATATCTATTGTCATCAGCTCCAGTGTGCTTAAATGACATCAAATTTGTTACCTTTTGTGCTAAAACTACATGCTACTGCTGCTTGACCTACTGGAAACAGCTGCCTCTTTTATCTGATATACCCTGGTGATGTGCCTTTGATTTAGCTCACTGGGCTTGGGCTCTCTTTGTAAACTGCTGACTAGCAGGTGAGATAACTGCTAATTAAACATTTGAGTAGATCTTATTCTAGCCTACTAGACAGCAGTGGTGCATATGCATGTTCCTCTGTTACCAGCATTCAATGTTTTTCCTTAACACCAGTCATTTGTTATAATCTCACCCATTCAGTGGAGATCATGCACAGAGAGGACCTGATTCTCCTCTCACACCAGCATAAGGCTGGGTCTAAACTTAAAAGTTAGGTTGACATAGCTCTTGGTCAGGAGTGTGAAAAAGCACACCTCAGGTGTAGGCATACCTACACTGATGGAAGAATGTTTCCATAGA
The DNA here is from genome assembly GCF_965152235.1 of Eretmochelys imbricata. Classification (NCBI taxonomy): domain Eukaryota; kingdom Metazoa; phylum Chordata; order Testudines; family Cheloniidae; genus Eretmochelys; species Eretmochelys imbricata. Next base: position 100,222,017 of record NC_135572.1, read on the forward strand.
TGTAGCTACCATTGCTCAGGGAGATGGTGTTTCTATGCCAACGGAAAACCCTTCAGTGGGTGTAGGCTGCATCTATACTATGGTGTTATGTCAGCATAGCTATGACAACATAGTTATGCTGGTATATTCTGCAGTATGGACATACCACAAATCATGAGTAAACTATCCTAATGCATAGGAAAGATAGGAAGCGTGGTGAGAGACCACTATGATTTAACCAGGAGATCTTCAACATCCTGAAACTCAAAAAAGAGTCATTGAGAAAGAGGAAACTAGGTCAAATTAGAAATGATTAATATAAAAAACAACACAAATATGTAGGGACAAAATTAGAAAGGTCAAGACACAAAATAAGATTAAATTAGCTAGGGACATAAAGGGTAACAAGAAAATATTTTACAAATACATTAGAAGCTTGAGGAAAACCAAGGACAGGGTAGGTCTATTACTCAATGAGGAGTAATACCAGGCTGGGAGGGGTTGCAAGTGCTTTGGAGGACAGGATTAGAATTCAAAATTATCTTGACAAACTGGAGAAATGGTCTGAAATAAATAGAATGAAATTCACTAAGAATGAATGCAAAGTACTGCACTTAGGAAGGAATAATCAGCTGCACAGATACAAAATGATAAATGACTGCCTTGGAAGGAGTACTTGGAAGGAGAAAGAGGGTTATAGTGGATCACAAACTAAATATGAGTCAACAGTGTAATGCTGTTGCAACAAAAAAAGAAAAGCAAACATCCTTCTGGGTTGTATTAGCAGGAGTCTTGTAAGCAAGACACAAGAAGTAATTCTTCCACTCTACTCAACACTGATAAGGCCTCAACTGGAGTAATGTGTCCAATTCTGGACACCACGCTTCAGGAAAGATATGGACAAACTGGAGAAAGTTCAGAGGAGAGCAACAAAAACAATTAAAGGTCTAGAAAACGACTTACTAGGAAAGATTAAAAATATTGGGTTTGTTTAAACAAGAGAAGAGAAAACTGAGGAGGGGGATGTCATAGTCTTCAGGTACATCAAAGGTTGTTATAAAGAGGAGAGTGATAAAATGTTCTCCTTAACACTGAGGACAAGAGAAGAAGTAATGAGAGTAAGAAGAGAGATTGAGGTTAGACATTAGGAAAAACTTCCTAACTGTAAGGATAGTTAAGCACTGGAACAAATTACTTAGGGAGGTTTGTGGAATCTCTGTCATTGAAGGTTTTTGAGAACAAGTTAGACAAACACCTGTCAGGGATGGTCTAGATAAAACGTAGTCATGCCTCAGTGCAGGGGACTGGATTAGATGACCTATTGAGGTCCCTTGCAGTCCAACAGCATTTCTATGATGTCAGTGGAATTGTACTGGTATAAACAAAAAGAATCAGACTCAAAATCTATAAAACTAAAATAAAGAAACTGTCATGACTTTATTGTTCAAGATGGCTATAAGAAACCCTTGAAATTTCTGTTATATCCTTTTCCTGCTTCCCCTTACTCTGGTACTTTTCCATCAAAGTTCGGGGTGAATTGTAAAGCAGGATCAGACCCTTTGTATATTATAGCAATGGTCCAATAGTTATGGTTGAGAAGGCACTTACAACAACTTACAACTTTTCAAAAGGAAAATTTTAGGTGAAATTTCTTGCATTTGTTCTCTGGCTAAAGGTGAATTTCTCTGTAAGTTAGAAGGAAATCTGGTTAGCTGTTTTTGAGTTCTTGGAACATGTGGGCAAATGGTGTGTTTCAGACATTAAGAAAATTATTCAGGTTCTTTTTTGGTCTTGGTTAAATGGAAAACAGCTGAATAGTTTTCTATAAGTGCATAATATCAGAAAAAAACCTCACTTGCACTCATGAGTTTTAAGGCTGATTATATGATCTAGTAGTTAGTTATACGTGAAATTGGAAACTGCCATCAGTTCATAGTTTATCTTCGAGGTTAGTTATTGTTGTATAGTTGTGTCTCAGCCTGAAAGAAGGATGGTTGAGACTAAGGAGTCAGACCTACATAAACGTGCAAACTTTCATAACAAAACTCAAATGAAGAACTGTGATTAGTGGACTTCCTATTATCTATTGAAGTTAATTTATATTCCAAGACAAAAAATAACTTTGTTAAAGTGAAGTTAAGGCTATCCGTGCCTGCCAGTAACTAAAAGAATATTATAATTCTTCAAAAATAAACATAAACATTGGAAAGTAATTAAATTATAAGTTAGAAGCATAAGGTTGACTTTTTCCTTAACCAACTGCATGGAAAGGCAAAGTGAAGGTACCCTAAACAACTTTAATTCCATCCCATATCTCCTTTACACCATTCATCTTCAACATTGACCACAATTTGAGACCCATGCCCTGGCTATGCTGTACTATATTCACCATTCTAATTTATGCATCATCACCCACTATATATGTGCCACCAACACGATCACAACCGTCCTCCAGTAGGACATTTCTGGTTCAGGATGGCTGTAAGGATGAATATCTGTGTATTCAGAAATCAGAGATAGGATGGCAGAAAGGTCTGAAGCACTGCACTGATGTGGGGGCTGTCATTCAGGACTCCTAGGTGCACAGGAATGGATTCTAATGATATGGACTGTGTTCTCTTTATATACTAATTTTGTAATTCTATTTTTAAAGCACGTTTGTTTAGCAAGACTCATTCTTTATAAACCCTTGCGATGGTACTTACAATTTCTGTTCCTGTGACCATCTATCATATTGTACTGAGGGAAAGCTGCACAGATCCCAACTAGTTACAAGACCAATCCTGCCTAGTCTGAGAATAGACCATTTTTCCTTCCTGTAAAATGGAATTTTTCCAATCAAGTCAGTCTCTAATGCCTTTCCTTTGGGATTATTCTAATGCTATCCATAGAATTACATCTATTTTCTTCTGTCCTCTTTCTGAAATGTAGTTCTCCTTGGAAACAGACTCTCTGTGTTATAGTTTGCACTTTCAGTTAAAAGTTGTTCTCTTCAATTAAGCTTATGTAGACTTAATTTCCTTCATCTTTTTCACTCTAGCCAAATGTTGTTTCTCATCTCTCAGCTTATAACCATACTTTATCAACTATTCATGGCTAAGCAAGCATCCACAAACCTCAGAACTACCTCAATTGACTTCTTCAATTACAATGATTGCTTGTGCATTTCCAAATTATGACATAAAAAACAAGCCATCTAGTTAGAGACTGACCTTGTCTATTGGAGAAACACAATTTACCGGTAAAAAAGTTTGTTATCCTTTACATCTCATTAATATTGGCTGAAAAAAAATGACTAGATTTTGTGTGTCCCTCCTAAAGAAAATGTACAGTATGTTGGTATGTTTATATACAATATGCATTCTATATATATCTAATTTCCTTCAATGGTATATTTTCAAGTAAAATTACAGTTTCATTGACATCCTTACAAACTAAAGAAAGTTCACTAATAACAGCACTGAGAATTATAATGGATGAGCACTGGGATCTAACAGGAAATGGAACAAAAAGCCATTATATGGTATGCCTATTATTAATAATGTGCACAATCTAAGTGCCTGGAAGTATTTTAGTATTCCAAGTAGACAATTAAAATTGGATGGGGACCTAGAACTCATTAAGAAACATGAGACTGATTATGCTGCTTAGCATCTTTTCCCCAAATAGTTTGATTTTATTAAATCTTGTTTCTTATTTAAAACAAAAAAACACACAAAAAGAATGATATATATTTTTCATATTTCATTTTTATAATGAGGACACCAATTCTTTTCTCAAATTGATAAATATGTCCATCACAGGATAGCACAATTCACAGACTATGTATCCGTTAAGGTTGAACCAGTGATACTGATGAGCTGCAGTAACTTAAAACTGTGTCCCATGACAATACGTTTTACCACAGATCTAAAATATTTGCCTGCTGGCTGTATTATGGCCCATGTGAAGTAAGTTGAATAGAGGCTTGCCCTACAATGACTGGATAACAAAACTGTGGCAAGTATTGGTCAAGTGAAAGTTACAAATTAAATTGGTTTGCATAATGAACTGCACTGTTTAGTAATATTTTAGCACTATACTCGCCTGGTAATTCATTTGTAAGTTTAAATAGTTATACCTCTCAGTCATTGCTCTGAGTCCCTCTGGGTCAGTAGTAACAACTGAAAGATATTACCATCTGCTGGCTTTTTGATGTTCTATGTGAAATGGGTTGGTAGCTTCAGTGTAGTTCTCATCACACAGTCCACCTTCACAACTGGCACTACTAAGTACCCTCAGTCTGAGCAGGGAGACCAAAGACTGATTGTAAACTCACCTACTTGCCTTTATGTATGCCTTTATGTTGTTGTAGCCATGTCAGTTCCAGGATATTAGCGAGACAAGGTGGGTGAGGTAAGATCTTTTATGGGACCAACTTCTGTTGGTGAAAGAGACAAGCTTTCAAGCTTACACAGAATTCTTCTTCAGGTCTCGGAAAAATAATAAAATAAAATAAAAATAATAATTAATAATATTTTTCCAGACCTGAAGAAGAGCGCCGTGTAAGCTCAAAAGCTTGTCTCTCTATCTCCCTTTATACCTGCACAATTGAGATACCACAGCAGAGCAGTGTAGGAATGCCTGTACTGTTAGAATTAAACCTTTTCCGTAGCTAAACAGTGGGCTTCAGTCTTTAGTGCCAGCAATCTGCAAAATTTCCATCTCCAGGAGTTCAAAAATCATGAGTCAGAACCATGAGATTGACCTAAAACTTGATAAAAAGAGAAAAGGAGTACTTGTGGCACCTTAGACACTAACCAATTTATTTGAGCATAAGCTTTCGTGAGCTACAGCTCACTTCATCGGATGCATCTGATGAAGTGAGCTGTAGCTCACGAAAGCTTATGCTCAAATAAATTGGTTAGTCTCTAAGGTGCCACAAGTACTCCTTTTCTTTTTGCAAATACAGACTAACACGGCTGTTACTCTGAAACCGATAAAAAGAGAATAAATTATGGTTTTTGATTTGTGTTCAGCTTTGTGAACTCCCCCCAGCTACCCCGACAATGCACATGTGACAATTACAGGTTGAAAATTCAACCTAGAATGCATACCAAATATGAACACACAAAAATGCAGGCCCTGTGTAACTGCTCCCTATCTCCTCTCCCTCCCATTCCTCTGCTCCCCACTGGCAGGTCACCCAGCAAGTTCCTTCAGCCGCCAGTCCCACTCTATCCCAGCAGGCTCCAGCAGCTTCACATTTTCCCAGTCTCTTAGTCCCCATACCAGGCTCCTGTAGCCCTTGCTCATTCTCAAAAAACTCCTGCAACTTCCCACTCCTATGGTCCCTAATCCCTTAGTAGTCTCCAGTAGCTGCCCTGTCTCGAGACTACAGGGTAGTGGGCTTCTCTGGGCTCTTGTCTTAACCTCCACACTTCCCACACAGATGGAGGATGCCTGCTGCCGAGCTTTGGAAGGTGGGTAGCTTTGCTACTAGTGCCTGTGCTAAGGCTCTGCCCTGCAGAGATGGAGGGACCGGGTACGCTGCCTGCCCACTCTAATGGCCAAAGGTGGAAACTGCAGCAGAGGAAAAATGTTCGTGTGGTCAGTGGATTAGTCGAAGATCTGGGAGACCTGAGCGAACTTGTTATAGATAGTGAGTAATATCAGTTAGAAAATTTATCAAACAGCATGTTAGACCTGCGGTGAAATGTAGCCTCAGAACTGCATACACATTTTAGAAGTAAAACAAAAGGGATTTTTTTTAAATCTTCCAGTACCAGAGTTCAAGTTTCTTCTTTATGTGGTTGATGGCATTAGTTCTTATAGGAGAAATACAGAAACTCTGTAGCCAGAGTAGTTCAGTTCAATCTTTACCTATTTCTAGGTCTTTGTGCAGTTAGTATTAATTATTACTTACATTACTATATAATGCAACTTGATTTGCTGGATAAATATCAGTCTGGATTTCATGTACTTTGTAGTACTGAAATGGAATTGTTAAATATTTATAGTATTTTTCTAAATGTGGCTGAGTCGGGTTTTTTCTTTATTTCCACCTCAGGGCTATTTTTGATTCAAGCATAATATTTATGTGGTTTTTTTAATAAACGTATTTGCAGTCTTTTGTAGGACTGTCTGTATACATCTGCATGTGGTTTAGTTACCATATTTGCATTTGATTGACTGTAGTTTTGACTCAATCATGGAAGAAGTTCAGCTTTGTGATTTACATTTCAGTGGTTATATATTGCTAATGAATTCTATTTTTAAAAAGACAAGTTAGAGTTGCACTTGTAAGCTGATAACTAGCATAGTTATTTGGCACTTCTTATTTGCCAGGTTAGTGCAACCACAGGTTTTTAACTTGTGTGATGTTCCAGGCTGAAAAGTAAAGAACTTTAATAAATTATAATCTAGTTCAATTGAAGTGGTATTAATTGGCCCCAGACATCTCTTGGGTTTGGGTCCTTCTCTGATTAATTTTAATGTGATTTTAACATTTCTTAGTATAACAGTGTTGGGTGTTGCACTGTGGTCAGCTTTAGTCTTTGATAAGTATTTTCTGTTTGAAAACAAGGCCACTTTGCATAATTTTTGTGCTACTGTTTGAGACCCGAGCTTTATGTAGAGATGGCTGCCAACATCGTTGCTGGAGGGTATCCTTTGAACCAACCATTCAGAATGATGTTGCTTTTCTAGAAATATAGAAATTCTGTAATCTTCACTAGCAATTAGTGATATTTATGTATTAAATAATTTTAATAATTAGATAGTGCTTGTGATAATTGTGATGATAGTCCTTATTAAAAAAATATCTAAGCAATTAGCCCTTTGATAAATCAAATCCAGTGACGCTACCCCTTTAAAGTCTTTATTAATATGGCTTTTCTGCCACCTAGTGGTTGAACAATGATCCCTTTCTGTATCTATACAAGTAAAACTGCTAATGTTCTGGGACAGTTTTAACTGAAAACTCTACCATCTGACATATACAATGCTGTCAATTTTAATGATAAAGGAAAGAAGGGAATCTCTACTGCACAAGGTAAAAACTGTAATAAAATTTAAAATAAATATACTTAAATGTCTTATACACAACTTCAAGCCATGATTAATTGATGCTCCCAAACTTTACTTGGCACAGCTCTTGTGATAGGGTTCCCCTGAAAACAAGAGGCCCTAAGCCATAGGTCTGTTCTATTCTGAAGGCATTTGGAAGCAGTCTGCAGTGGAGGTGAAATAGCATCTGGGCTTCTCTGACTTGTTCCTATCTGTCCATTGTCCCAGAAGTTTGGAATAGGAGTATGCTAGCAGCACTCTTGCTCTGCCTCCTACATTGGTGTTTGTGTGTCGGGGGGTGGTGGTGCTGTGATCGGGGATGACGTAGAGCCAGTACACAAGCGCTACATCATGCAGAAACTCCTGTTATGCTGGGATAATTCCTCACTTGCTGGATCCATTTGCTTTACAGCTTTCTTGGGTCAGCAGAGCAAGGATGAACCAGGCCTGCAATGAGTCAGAGAAGTAAAGAAGATAAACTATAAGTGAGTAGGAGTTATCTTACAGTTGGAATGTTAATGTTAACATTTGTGGGTACATTCTGTCCCTAGAGTAGGGAGGGGGTGTGAAACCATAAGGACAAATTATCTGCTGCTTCTTGAAGCAGAAAAGGGCTTGTAGTGTGCTGATCACTTACCCTTCCGTGAACCCACAGAGCCTGAGTCCTATGAAGGAAGAAATAATACAGTGATGCAGCCTCTCTCTCCCCATTCACTTTCATTCTGTATTTCCTGAGGTAGCTCTGCCTATTCAGTGCTCCAGGCCTTGTCTATATGCAAAAGTTGAACTGATTCATTTTAGTTAAATAGATGCAACCCCCATGTGTGGACACTCTTATTTTGGTTTTAAACTACCTTATATTATCAATTCATCTTATGTTAGTAAGGAACCTGTGTAAGCTAAATCAATATAAGGCATTCTCTTGAAGCAAAATAAAAGCGTCCACCCAAGGGGGTTGCAACTATGCTAGAAGAAGAAGAATTCTGCGTGGACTCCTCCTGACGGTCGAAATGACAGACTTTACTTCTACATAGAGTGCTTCCGCATACAGTTTTCTTATGAAGACAAAACCCCCCAAAATAGGATCTCCCTCCTAAGGATATGCCATCCCTTAGCTATTTTTTACCAATACAGAAGAACTAGAACACAGCTCTGTGAAGGTATTGATTTTCAAGAAATTGAACTTACAAGAATTAAAGTAATCTAGTCCTCATTGTTCCAGAGAAATAAAAAAAACAACAACTTACCAGATAAGGCAAAAGTGGGGAGAGAGCTAAACAAGGAGGTACAATACAGTCAGTTAAGGCATTCAAGGAAGCGCAAAAGCAGCAAAAACATAGAATACATATAAGCAGACAGCTGGAAATCTAGGTTCCTTTTTCATCTCTTGGGCATTTACTTGCCTCTAATTGTGAAAGGAATGATCAGAATCAGAAATAGATATTGATCACTGTAACTGTTGAGTTTTCAAGCACCATTTCCCTCTCATAGTCTTACAAACATGTTTTCTCTTTTTGTTTGACTACGGAGGCTCCCTTTTTTTTTTCTATTTTCTTCTTTTTCTTTTTTTCCAAGAAGAGAGCTGACACTCCTGTCCAGAATTTGCTGAGGGATCGCTCTGTGTCATTCTTTCAGCATGGAATACAGTGTTGTGATGGCACTTCAGAAAATGTACTGACATTGCTGCATTGTGTGGAACATCTGCCCTTTTCTTTCTAATATAGATCTGACTGCGGTCATTCCAACTGAAAACTGACAAAGGCACGATTATTGTAAACTTATTCCTGTAGTGACTGGGATCCCTTTGAAATTGATCCAGGGACTGTCGTATGTAGAATATGGCTGTTTATGCGCTTTTGTATGTAGGGTGAAGGGAAACAAAAACACTCATTCTCCATGGGCTGTCCTGGTTCCAGAAAAAATTGTGGATTCAATTCAACATCTCATTGAAGTAATCCTTTATCTGCGCCCAAGGTGTTTGGCTGTGCCTATTCCTATTGCCCTCCAAGCCAGCTGTTCTTTAAGGCCCTTCACAACTTTGCCCCTCCTTACTTGTCTGCTCTTATATCTTGTGTCCTTTCCCTGCTTCACCAGTGATGACAGATTTGACCCCTTGCTGGTCTCCTTCTCAAACAAATTATTTTCATTCTATCCCTTATGCATGCAACATTCTCACAAAACTAGTCAATAAAGCCCCAGCCCTCTCCCCATTTAAATCCCTCCCCAAGACTTACTTTTACCATGATGGCTACAGGAAATTGCCAGATGATAATGACTAGGTAGATGCCAGTGGGGATTGCTTATATTTATTTATAAAACATTTTAAAACTCATGTATATGATTTGGAACATCAAGTTAAGCACATAGCTATCTCCAGGGAATGGGCTGTACACACATTTGCACACATAATGCCAGGCATGTGTGTTTGTACAGGATCCTGAGCCTGGTGATTAGAATATTCACCAAGGATGTGGGAGACACAGTTCCCATGTTCCAGTGATGATGTAATTATTTATTTACAGTGCAGCAATTTCAACAGGAGAGACTGAGGGAGCACTGCATCAGAATATCCCATAGTCCAGTGATTAGAGTACACACCTGAGAGGTGGCAGATCCCTCTTCAAATCCCTTCTCCTGCTCAGGCACAGGGAGGACTTGAATGTGGGGTCTCCCACATCTCAGATGAGTACCCTACCCACTGCACTAAAAGTTATAAGGGAGGTTCTCCTCCTCCTCCACACACCCGGTTGGCATCTTCCACTAGCTAGCTTAGACAGATCCCTGTCTAGCATGATTTTGTGAATCATATTCCAAGGTGCCGGTCTCTCCCCATGCATTGCATAGGGAAACTAAGCGCCTAACTCAGGGTTTGTGAATTCCAGTGATTTTCTAGTCACCTAAACGTTAGGTGCTGTGACACTCATCATTGCAATGCCTAACTCCTTTTGTGCATCCTTGCCTCTGTGACTGTCTTCAAGACTTGTTGGGATCTGTTTGCGTTTGATGGCTTGGCCTCGTTTTTTGCATTTCTTTTTTGGCTCGGCTTTTATTTTTGATGACAGATTGGCCTGTTCTTTCATGGCCATTGGAGGCAGTTCTCTGTTTTGTCATCATTACCCTATCCTGTGTAAGAGGGCCAGTGATACGATAAGCACCATACAAATAAAAGCAAACCTCTGATTTTTATAAAAGACAAGTTGCGCTAGTTAATGGTGTTAAATGAGGACATTGCAATTACATGCAGTGGATATATAGTATTCCTTCTAGAGATGATTTAACCTTTTATTAGTTCAAAACCCTAATGAGGCCTACAAAATAATAAAACCTCAAAGCAGTATGTTGATGTCAGACACAGCAGGAGGATTGACAAGAATACCTAGTAGCAAGGACTTTGTATAAGACACTTTAATGTTGAGCGTAAACTTCTAAATGTTCCAGTGGAGTCTGGGATTCTCATTTAAACAAGCTAGATGATTTCAGAATAATATATGTGACAAAGTTCCTGCTCTACCTTGGTGGGTCTTGCGCTTATTGGCGGATTTGCTTGCCTTGGAGCTTCACGGCAGCCCTCAGCTTGGCCGCTTTTCTGAATTCACAGTCCAGGTCAGCTCCTCCTGTGTCTGACCAGGAGTTGGGAAGATTTGGGGGGAACCCGGGCCCACCCTCTACTCCGGGTTCCAGCCCAGGGCCCTGTGGAATGCAGCTGTCTAGAGTGCCTCCTGGAACAGCTGTGTGACAGCTACAACTCCCTGAGCTACTTCCCCATGGCCTCCTCCCAACACCTTCTTTATCCTCACCATAGGACCTTCCTCCTGGTGTCTGATAATGCTTGTACACCTCAGTCCTCCAACAGTCCACGTTCTCACTCTCAGCTCCTAGTGCTTCTTGCTCCCAGCTCCTCACATGCACGCCACAAAATGAAGTGAGCTCTCTTTTAAAACCCAGGTGCCCTGATTAGTCTACCTTAATTGATTCTAGCAGCTTCTTGATTTGCTGCAGGTGTTCTAATCAGCCTGTCTTAATTGTCTCCATAAGGTTCCTGATTGTTCTGGAACCTTCCCTGTTACCTTACCAGGGAAAAGGGACCTACTTAGCCTGGGGCTAATATATCTGCCTTCTATTACTCTCCTATAGCCATCTGGTGTGACCCTGTCACATATAGCAGAACTTTGTGTTGTGTAATATATAACATTAGCAGCATGTGGAAATATAAATTTGTACATCAAGATTAAAATCAATCTGCACGTACACAGTTTTCATTTCTAATCAAAGTTACAGTAGATTTTTATAATCAGCCTTGCACTTATGACAAACTTCAACGTATCATATTGTCACTTGATTAATATGCGCATATCCTGTCTTCAATAAAAAATATATATGAAGCCTAATATCCCTCCAAGTAGACTGGTGGTCTAAGTAGCATTATATTCTACAAGACAAGTCAACTTCAGAAATCGTTCTTGCACTCTAACCTGGGGTAACAGGGACTGAGCAGTCAATCCCTGTGGAGGCAGAGTCACGGTATAGTGACTCATCTGGATGTTTAGGCAGCAATACTCATTAGATCCAAAGCCTCGTATTCAGATCTCTTTTATCAGCTAGAGCAGGAGTGGCCAACCTGGGGCTCTGGAGCTGCATGGGGCTCTTCAGAGGTTAATATGCGGCTCCTGGCATAGGCGATTACTCTGAGGCTGGAGCTACAGATGCTAACTTTCCAGTGTGCTGTGGGGTGCTCTCTGCTCAACCCCCTGCTCTGCCCCAGGTCCTGCCACCACTCCACCCCTTACCCAAGGCCCCTGGCCCTTCCCCCGAGCCTGCCATACCTTCACTCCTCCCTCCTCCTCACCAGAGCCTCCTGCACACTGCAAAATAGCTGGGGAGAGAGGGAGAGGCACTGATTGGTGGGGCTGCCGGTGGGCGGGTGGCACTCGGGGCTGGATGGGGGTAGCAGATGGGGGGGCTGCTGACATACTACTGTGGCTCTTCGGCAATGTTCATTGGTAAATTCTGGCTGCTTCTCAGGCTCAGGTTGGCCAATCCGGAGCTAGAGAGTCATTATGACATGAGTTTGCGGGGAAGGTAGAACAGGAAAAAAGAAGTGTTTTTTTGTTTTTTATTCTGTTTTTATTGTAAATTATTAGGATATATATAGCTGATGCACCACCAGTGAAAACATTTGTGTGAGATACTCAGCAATACTTCAAATTAAGTTACTGTAGTGTAGTAAATGTTGTGTGGCTGATGTAAATTCTAATTGCATTGTTTGTCATAGTTGTGTGCGTTACTATTTTCAAGCTATTTGAAAATTTCCTGCTAATAACTGTTGTATAAGTCAACTCATCTCTAATTTAAATAAGGAAGTGAACTTGGATTACTTAATGTTTTCACAGAAGAATAGGGTTAAAATGTACACGATTCTCACTGAATTAAATGAATTTTATGGAAATGAAAAATATGCTGCAATTTTTCTATGTTTTAGATGGGATTTGCATAGATCTTTGAGATCAGATAATGAGGCAAGTTTCTGTTACCTTCTTGAACATTCTGCTGTACTGTAAGACTCTTCCTGTCCCCACTCCCACCCTGAGCATGACAACTTTTGCCAATGGGCCTTGCAATATTATATTTTATTTTCAAAGAAAGTTAAAAATAAATTATCTGCCTCAGAACCAAGTAACCAAGAAGCTCACTCATTAGTCCTCTGGGCAATTTGCAAACATTACAAAAAATGCTGAATCTTCACATATTCTCTGAAGATTTATCCCTCTAATCCTATTTGAATACTTCCCCATATATTTACCTCCATGCCAATTAGAGTGGCATATGATGTACCTGTGTATAGTTATCTGTATATACCTTTTCCTACCTATTACTTAAAAAAAAAGAGTTGACAGTTTGCAAATAAGTGCTATATTTGTTAAGGACAACACTTTGGGCAGAAGATGTTGTCCTCATTGGGAACAATTTGCTTCTGTTTGTAAATTTAGTGGGCAAAAGAAAGGCTGGCAGAGGAGCCTGTCGTAACGTCTTGACAAATCCACTCCAAGTAAGGTAGGGTCTAAAGTTCTTCCTTAGCATGAAACACTATTTTCAACTCCTTTTCCCTGTCAAAGAAACATCTCAAACTACAATATTTTGTTACTATGTGAGTTTTATTTTAGATGCTGCTGCTCATTCAGAGTTCTGTTCGCTTTTGTCTTCATCGTGGTGGCCACCTGAGTCTAAAATATTTGGTTAAAGTTACCAGCAGTTAAATGGGTAAATAGAGTGCACAGGTGGGTTGGAGGGGTCTGTAGTATAATACTAACACTGGTAACATATTCAGTATGTACATATTTCTGTAATTATGCTGTGCATTTTTGCATTCATTATTTGTAAGGCAGTTTTAAAAAGGATTTTCAAAACTCCACTGACCAGTTGCTCCTGAATAATAGTGGGCTGCTGGGGCTGTGCAAACGGCTTGGCTTTAATTATTATTTCCTGGCAGTATTTGCCTTTTCACAATATAAAATTACAAGACGATATAAAAATAATACATCTTTTCATCACAGGAACTCTTCAACACAGTCATGTGCAATTTCAGTATTTTAATGCTTTGAGATTTAAGCTTCAGGTTCATTTTTAAAGTGCAAATTCTGCTGGGAGCAAGTTTCCAGAGTTTTCTTAGAATATCATGTTCTGTACAAAAGATTAAGCTCTTGATTTTGCTCCTCAGGAGGGTCTGTATTTTACATGAGCAATGCTCTTTCCCCCCTTCCTATGAGAGAGCCCATCCAATGGTTGATAAGGATACTCCAGTTTCTCTTACTGTGGCTGTAGTTAATGGGATGCCACATTCAGCTCTGAATTCATCTTTACAGCTCACACTGAGAGATAGGCCCAGTTCCATTTTCACAAATGCTTTTCTCGTTTTCCATTTTCTTCTTTTCATCCTCATCAAGTTGGACTTCAGTCTCAACTGGATCCACATAGGTGTAAAAATAAGCCATTATGGAAAATATAATGCAAACTGCCATCAGTAAAGCAGCAAACAACACGTATTCTGCCCACTGTAAAGAAACAAATGTTAACATTATTTATCTATAGGCATTTCTATGGTTAATAATGATATTTTATTGTAAACAAGCAGACATTCCTGAATTGGTTCAAAAGATAGTTAGATAGATTAGATAAAATCATTATCTATCTATCTATCTTCACACACACACGCACACACAAAGAATTATGATGTGGTTTTAGAAGGGACTAGGTACCCAAATTAATGCACTTTGGACTTTTGAGATATGTCCAGCTATCTCATGTACATCTAAAAATAAACCAAAGTTTAAAGTCTGGGCATGCTGAGAAGGCTCTGCAGTCTGTTCCAGGTGATGCTGTGGAGTTATTGATTGACTGCCGATGAATCTCTATACATTTCTCTTTGTCTAGAAGGACTGGGACCATGATATTTACCCTAGTGCAATGGTTTTCAACCTCTTTTCATTTGCAGACCCTTAAAAATTATGAATGGAGGTGCGGACCCCTTTGGAAATCTTAGACATAGTCTGTGGACCCCCAGGGTCCGTGGACCACAGGTTGAAAACTACTGCCCTATTGGGAGCTAAATAGGCATTATCGTATTCCCACTGAAGTCTATGGCAAAGCTTCTACTGATTGCAGTGAGTGCAACTTGAACCCTCACATTCACTCAACCTTTCTGTTCTGTGTTTGTACAGCACCTAGCACAATAGGACACTGGTCATGACTAAGTCTCCTAGGCACTACAGTCATACAAATATATAACAAATTAATTAAATAAATAAGTACTCAAGAGGGGAAAACCTTAATTAATCATGTTTTGTTTTCGTGCTGCTCAGCCTAGCAGGGGTCAGGAATGTCATAAAAGCCCACTTCTAAGAAGGGGGTCATTTTCCCTCCCTGAACTGAAGCCTTCTCATTAAAGAGTGGCACTGATACTTTCTGAAGGGATCCTGCCTAATCCTGTTTGGCCAGAAGAACAGTGACTCTGATGCCAGGTGCCGAAGGTAGAGGTTTTTAAATAATGGGAGGGCACTCTGCGGACCTCACCTGTGGATAGGAGAGGAACCCTGGTGGGTAGAAATTAAAAACATGTTTTTCATGGGCTGCCCTTTTATTCTCCCATTAGCCCAGCTGTGCTTCTACCATTTGCCGGAGTAGTCTCCCCCTCCTCCTGGTCACTGTAGTAATTTCTCTGTTAGGGACCTGCACTGAGGATGGAAGAATCCCATGCACTGCTACAGGCTGGGGACCGACTGGCTAAGAGGCAATTCTACAGAAAAGGACCTGGGGATTACAGTGGATGAGAAGCTGGATATGAGTCAGCAGTGTGTCCTTGTTGCCAAGAAGGCTAAGAGCATATTGGGCTGCATTAACAGGAGCATTGCCAGCATATCGAGGGAAGTGATTATTCCCCTCTATTCGGCACTGGTGAGGCAACATCTGGAGTATTGCGTCCAGTTTTGGGCCCCCCCCACTACAGAAAGGATGTGGACAAATTGGAGAGAGTCCAGCGGAGGGCAACGAAAATGATTAGGGAGCTGGGTTTATTTAGTCTGCAGAAGAGAAGAGTGAGGGGGGATTTGATAGCAGCCTTCAACTACCTGAAGGGGGAGTTCCAAAGACGATGGAGCTAGGCTGTTCTCAGTGGTGGCAGATGACAGAACAAGAAGCAATCGTCTCAAGTTGCAGTAGGGGAGGTCTAGGTTCGATATTAGGAAAAACTATTTCACTAGGAGGGTGGTCAAGCACTGGAATTGGTTACCTAGGGAGGTGGTGGAATCTCCATCCTTAGAGGTTTTTAGGCCCGGCTTGACAAAACCCTAGCTGGGATGATTTAGCTGGTGTTGGTCCTGCTTTGAGCAGGGCGTTGGACTAGATGACCACCTGAGGTCTCTTTCAACCCTAATCTTCTATGATTTGCAACTTTCAAAAGGGCTGAACTAGCCTCTTTCATGAACAGTGCAGAAATTAGGAGTAGAAAAAGCTTGGGGGACAAACCATCCCGATGAGTCGAAAGAATAGTAAATATGGCAGGCGACCAGCTTGGCTTAATGGTGAAATCCTAGCGGATCTTAAACATAAAAAAGAAGCTTACAAGAAGTGGAAGGTTGGACATATGACCAGGGAAGAGTATAAAAATATTGCTCGGGCATGTAGGAATGATATCAGGAGGGCCAAATCGCACCTGGAGCTGCAGCTAGCAAGAGATGTCAAGAGTAACAACAAGGGTTTCTTCAGGTATGTTGGCAACCAGAAGAAAGCCAAGGAAAGTGTGGGCCCCTTACTGAATGAGGGAGGCAACTAGTGACAGAGGATGTGGAAAAAGCTAATGTACTCAATGCTTTTTTTGCCTCTGTCTTCACTAACAAGGTCAGCTCCCAGACTGCAGCGCTGGGCATCACAAAATGGGGAAGAGATGGCCAGCCCTCTGTGGAGATAGAGGTGGTTAGGGACTATTTAGAAAAGCTGGACGTGCACAAGTCCATGGGGCCGGACGAGTTGCATCCGAGAGTGCTGAAGGAATTGGCGGCTGTGATTGCAGAGCAATTGGCCATTATCTTTGAAAACTCGTGGCGAACGGTGGAAGTCCCGGATGACTGGAAAAAGGCTAATGTAGTGCCAATCTTTAAAAAAGGGAAGAAGGAGGATCCTGGGAACTACAGGCCAGTCAGCCTCACCTCAGTCCCTGGAAAAATCATGGAGCAGGTCCTCAAACAATCAATCCTGAAGCACTTGCATGAGAGGAAAGTGATGAGGAACAGCCAGCATGGATTCACCAAGGGAAGGTCATGCCTGACTAATCTAATCGCCTTTTATGATGAGATTACTGGTTCTGTGGATGAAGGGAAAGCAGTGGATGTATTGTTTCTTGACTTTAGCAAAGCTTTTGAAACGGTCTCCCACAGTATTCTTGTCAGCAAGTTAAGGAAGTATGGGCTGGATGAATGCACTATAAGGTGGGTAGAAAGCTGGCTAGATTGTCGGGCTCAACGGGTAGTGATCAATGGCTCCATGTCTAGTTGGCAGCCAGTGTCAAGTGGAGTGCCCCAGGGGTCGGTCCTGGGGCCGGTTTTGTTCAATATCTTCATAAATGATCTGGAGGATGGTGTAGATTGCACTCTCAGCAAATTTGCGGATGATACTAAACTGGGAGGAGTGGTAGATACGCTGGAGGGGAGGGATAGGATACAGAAGGACCTAGACAAATTAGAGGATTGGGCCAAAAGAAATCTGATGAGGTTCAATAAGGATAAGTGCAGGGTCCTGCACTTAGGACGGAAGAATCCAATGCACCGCTACAGACTAGGAGCCGAATGGCTAGGCAGCAGTTCTGCGGAAAAGGACCTAGGGGTGACAGTGGATGAGAAGCTGGATATGAGTCAGCAGTGTGCCCTTGTTGCCAAGAAGGCCAATGGCATTTTGGGATGTATAAGTAGGGGCATAGCGAGCAGATCGAGGGACGTGATCGTTCCCCTCTATTCGACATTGGTGAGGCCTCATCTGGAGTACTGTGTCCAGTTTTGGGCCCCACACTACAAGAAGGATGTGGATAAATTGGAGAGAGTCCAGCGAAGGGCAACAAAAATGATTAGGGGTCTAGAACACATGACTTATGAGGAGAGGCTGAGGGAGCTGGGATTGTTTAGTCTGCAGAAGAGAAGAATGAGGGGGGATTTGATAGCTGCTTTCAACTACCTGAAAGGGGGTTCCAAAGAGGATGGCTCTAGACTGTTCTCAATGGTAGCAGATGACAGAACGAGGAGTAATGGTCTCAAGTTGCAGTGGGGGAGGTTTAGATTGGATATTAGGAAAAACTTTTTCACTATGAGGGTGGTGAAACACTGGAATGCGTTACCTAGGGAGGTGGTAGAATCTCCTTCCTTAGAGGTTTTTAAGGTCAGGCTTGACAAAGCCCTGGCTGGGATGATTTAACTGGGAATTGGTCCTGCTTCGAGCAGGGGGTTGGACTAGATGACCTTCTGGGGTCCCTTCCAACCCTGATATTCTATGATTCTATGACACAGCTGGCAGGAACTCCTAATAAGATTTTTTTTTTTCAAGAAGAGTTGTTTTAAAATGAATCTTGGAAGAACTAGAGAGTTCCAGCAGAATCTTAAGAAGGTGCTCCAAACTCCAAGCCACCAACCATCTCTGTCTCATATACAGTAGTAAGGAAAGCGACTATTCATAGTATGTGACCCAGGATATGGAACTCAGAACTGCACCTTAATATTGCACCCAGAAAACCTGGTCGCTGTATACTGTATAGTATACACATCAGACTTTATCTAAATAGGTCACAGCAGCTTGTGTGATAATGTTAGTTACCCAATTATCTTAGTGTTCTTCATATGGTCTAGTGAGGCCTTTACGTCTGAACTGAGGTCACTCAGTTGTAAATGGTAATTCTGCCTGGCTGACTGTGGGTTTCAATGACTCTCCTCCAGCTAGTGGTTTGTTTTTTAAAAAAAAAAAATCACATGCTCTTGTCTTGTTATAACTGCAAATTCACCATAGTAACGAAGTGATGCAAAAAGAAGTTTATGAGGCTTATCTATGATTGTTCTCCCCGTACCATAGCTGTATAGTATACTGATACTGAAGTGATATAGTAAGCAATAAGAATACAGTATACCACTACAGTTTTGTGCTAACGTCTATTTACCTGCTCACTGAGTTTTGATGCCCCAGCCACAATAAGAACGATGATGTTACCAATAGCTACAGTCAGCAGCCAGCCCGCCTGAAGCACCGATTTCATGTTGGAAGGTGCCTACAGAAACAAGATATTTAATTGAATTGCTTTGCATTTTAACACATCTTATAAAAGTAGATTATGTAGGTTCATGTTCGATCTTTAAAGTTTAGCTGATTCCTAACATTAACCTCAAATGCTGTTGGTTTTTTATTTAAAGAATTGTGGGAAGGGCAGGGAAAGATTGTGGAAGCAGTAAATTTCCAGTATTGCTTACAATACAGCACATATTGTGTACAATGAGTGATTAACAAGCATATTTTACATATGACTCAAACTCACTGGGTACAAAATTGTTGCTGAAATCAGAGTTCACAATAACAAATCAAATCAGGTACTTATAAGGTACCCATCACAACAGTATATGAGCACAACATGTTATAGTACGTATACTATTCATCAGAATGAAAGGAAATGGACATTAAAAAAAGCACTCGTGGCTAATATGTGAGACAAATTGGAGTGTCTTAAAAATAAGGGGAGAGAAATTATTTAAGGTGATACAAAGAGGTACACAATTAAACTGATGCAAAAAGCTCTTATTTCAGTTTAAATCAAATTTGTTTTGATTTAGCTTAAATTGACGAGGGACACTTTGAAGCTAAAACAAAATAAACCACTCTGAAATAAGAGTGTCCACACAGGAGTTTAAAAAGCAATTTAAATTAAACCAGCACAACATGTATAGACAAGTTCTCAGTATCTATTCATTCTGTTTTTAGCTTTTCCCCACCCAGAGTTGGCTCCATAACAAGAAGCAGTACACCCCTGGTGCCAAGAGTTTCCATTGGCAGGCACTTCGTATGGTGGAGTGACCTGAAGACTAGTAGTCAGATCATCAGCTACTGTAAATCAAATAGCTCTGATGAAATCAACACAGAAGTCATTGAAAAATGCCAGTTTACACTAACAAAAAATCTGGCAACTGTTTTAATTCACATAGATGGCGGTGTTGATTTTTTTTTTTTTAATGATAGTCTAACTGTTTTTCTGTTTGCTTGGTAAGACCATTACATTCATCAGTAAAAGGTAAAGACACATCTCAGGAATACTAATGTAATTGGCAGAAATCTCCTACCTGAGAATAGGAAAATGCCAGTCCAGTGACAGAGAAGACTACTTCACCACATGTCATAATGAAGTATTGAGGGAGCTGCCAAGCCATGTGAACTGTATTGGGTTGGATATCTTCAACATATTTGAGTGCTAGTGTGTTGTTGTTACACTGAAATTATAATAATGAAAATGGTACATTAGAAAACAATAATGAAAATGCTGCATGTTTTCTAAAGATAAAAATATGCTATGAGATTTTCATCAGGGAGTAACCCTCCCAGCTATGTTAAAATAAATCAACAGTGCATAGAGAATTTTAAATTAGTGATAATTTTGTGACTGAATCCATATTAAGACCTTTAAGCCCTGGGTATCTGACCAGGCTCCAGGTTTTTAAGTCTGTTAGGCAGAAACTAGAACCCCTATATGATTCACCATATGCATTTTGATTCAGAATGCAACCCATTACATCCATTATTATTTTTATAGTTTATTAAAACTACATTAAGATAAAATATTCTAATATATGAGATAAGTCCATGTAGTTATTTTATATTTCATCAATAGCAAGTAGGTAATTTGTTCAATGGGAAAAATTAAAAAGTAGTGTAACACAAAAGTTATTCTGCATCTTCTAGCAGCATTGACAACTTACCTCTTGAATTACAATAGTGTATGCACTGCCATATCCAAATGATATTGACTGATTTTTGCAAGTCAGTGAATTGTCTGCAAAAACAACAATCTCTTTTCTGAAAAACAAATAAGTTAATCTAGATAACTCTGGAATTAATTATACTTACATAATAATACTATGAATTCCATGTACTTTTTCGGAGGACAAAGAATATTTTTTTCCTGGAAGTCTTTGGATTAAGGTAAAGCAAAATACTTACACGCCTCTTATAAATGATGTATAATTGGTGGCAGAAAAATTCTTCACATCTCCAAGATGAGTACCACCCATTGTGATGTTGATGGTTGAAGCCAAATTGTTTATAAATCTTTACAAAACAAAAAGAATACAATACTTGCTTATAAAACAAGACAACATAAGCAAAACTTACACAAAGCTAACATTCTTTACATTATATATTGGCAATGCAACAGATATTTGAAATCATTTTATTCCCCCATCTCATTTGAATAGATTTTGATAATTTTTAAATGACATTTTCTCTTCTCTTTAAAAATGCGTAGCTAATGCAAGAAGCAAAACAGAATCCATCTCCCTCTCCAGATGAATCAATAAGCTAAAACCTGTTTTTTTCAGTAACAAATGAAGATTCAGGTTGAAGATGCACAGGAAGCAGAAACAAGATATTGACTGTAAAGATACCATATTAACACTCAGCTGAAGTGAAGTAAAGCAAATGTTTATTAACAATACCTGATTTGATTTTTTCCATCTTCTGACTTTGATGTAAGGCCATCAAGCAGCTGGTGGAAAAGACAATTATCATGAATAAAATATTTGTGTTGGTATCTTTGACATGCTATGATGTGCACTATTATGTACCAATATCCACGGTCTCTTACTTCAGAATAAGCTTCCAACGGTAGATCCATACGCAGAGTTAGGCCAGTGTCTAACTACTACTTTTGGTGCCTAAATAGGCAAGTTAAATCCTCATAACCTGAGTTGCCATCTAACTCTGTAAGCAACTAAATTTCCACTGGTAAAGTCCCCATGGCACTTTCTGCTGGTGGGCACGTGCTAAGACACCTTAATCTTAATGTTCAGCTCACACCTCAGCCCCAATAGGATCCCCGACATATCTCACCTGTGGGGCCTGATCTGGTAGGCATTCTCTGAGGTTGTCCACCAGGTTGGACCCCAAGCAAAACAGAAGAGGAGGTGATTCCAGTGCTTCCCTTACACTTAATAAAGCAGGATATGGGAGAGACCCAGGTTCAAATCCCCACTATGCCTGCGTTGGAGCAAGGATTGAACACAGGACTCCCACCCCACTGGGCTATACAATATTTTGGGGTGGGCTTTTCTCCTGTTGAAGCCATTCCACTTTGTCTGAAATACTTAAATATTAATTGGGCCAGAGAGAGAGAGAGAGAGAGAGAGTGACAATGACTCTCTAGGGCACTCACTTATGAGACCTTGGTTCCAATCGCTGCTCCAATGGCTAAGTATTTCATAAAAAGTGGAAAAGCTTCAAGAAAAGAGTATAGTCTATAGCTCAGTGGTTGGGGCACTCACATGGAACATATGAGAGTTACGTTCAGTTCCCTGCTCCAGCTCAAGCAGAGAGGGAGAATTGAACCCCGGGCTTCAACATTCTGGATGAGTGGTCTAACTACTGGGTTTAAAGGTGGCACTACTGACTCCTAATTTTTGTTTATTTATTTTGTGAAAAAGGACTGGCTTAAGCACTTAAATCGAGGAGATGGTTCATGGCTGTGAATCCCTAGCAGAGGATGCCTCCTGCTAGTCCAGAGATGGGCACCTACCTCTGGCATTTCCTATTGACTAGCTTGGGCAACCCACCCAGCCACTCCAATCAGCTTGCATACTTTTGTGAACCCCTTTCTTGGGTCTTACTTTCCCTATGCACTGGATAGGGACATGTGCTGCTTAATTCAGGGCTGTGGATTCCATGAGGTGGCAGGATACCTCAGTGCTAGGTGCTGTAACATGGAGGCCTGGTCAATACTGAAAATTTAGATCAACATAGCTATGTCACTCAGGAGTGTGAAAAATTCACATCCCTGCCTGCCGTAGCTATGCCGATCTAACCCCCCGGGTAGATGTGAGCAAGTCAACAGAAGAATGTTTCTATCAACCTCGCTACCACTGCTCAAGGAGATAGATTATCTACACCAGTGGAAAAACCCATGCCATCACTGTAGGAAGCATCTAAACTACGGTGTTACAGCAGCATAGCTACAGCATCGTAGCTGTGCTGCAATAGCACCCATAGTGTGGACCTGGCCTAAATATAAGTCCCTTTTGCGGACCTGCCCCCAAGTCTCATATTTAGAGTTTTGTTAATACATGTGATTGTTGTGAAGCATGAAACTAAGACCATCCATTTAAAATGATTTATGTTTATCCAGAAATGTTTAAACTATATATTAAATGACATGTTTCCTTGCTGCTTACACATTGATATAACATAAGGTATAGGTATACAACAATACATATCATCTTCCCACCTCTCTCTCTGTGGTTCCCCCTAGTTCCATAGTACTTTTTCTCCCGGAAAGGAGGAGTCACACAGAGCTGGCCTTTTCAACTTCACTTGAAATTAAACACTCTCCATTTAAGCAGATTGGAAGCTAAGAGATTGGTATATTAACTAGGAATTAAACAAGCTTACCAATTCAGTTTGGATGCCACCTGTATTTTTTAGTAAGAGAGTATGACGTTCTTTTCCCGGAAAATTAAGAGGCTGATTTAAGGTTTGATTTCCATAGGCTATATTCATTCTTGTTAAGCTAGTAGTGTCAAATGTCATATAGTTTGTCTATAAAAAAAAAAGAAAGAACATTTGCCATGTATATTCACATAACTGTGACTCTGTCTATGCATTTATCAGGATCCTGCTGATTCAAGAGTTCTGAAATTTATTAGGTATGTTGCACATGGTCTCTGGTACTTCATACATGTCTCATAAATCCCACTTTAGATTTTTGTTCAGTTTTCTGCATCTAAAAACCACTGTAATCATTTTGTCCATAAATGGTTTTGGTTCATTTCTTTCTTCACACAGACCTCTCCACCCCCACACAATCCCATTTTCGGTTGAG
Source organism: Eretmochelys imbricata (assembly GCF_965152235.1). Taxonomy (NCBI): domain Eukaryota; kingdom Metazoa; phylum Chordata; order Testudines; family Cheloniidae; genus Eretmochelys; species Eretmochelys imbricata. Next base: position 100,245,640 of record NC_135572.1, read on the forward strand.
ACCCCCGCATTTACAATATTATGACATTTCAGATTTAAATATCTGAAGCCATTAAATTTATGATTTTTAAAATCCAATGACAATGAATTGACCAAAATGGATTGTGAATTTGGTAGGGCCCTACTCATAGAGTGTGGGAAAGGTAGTATCTCTGCATTGCTAAACCTCCATGAGAACTGGTATTGGTTAACATCCTTGTTGAAAGTCTCAGCAGACAATCCAAAGACTGAATGGTATGGAGGTTGCACTATCCTTGAATGCTTCCTCCAGAACAAGGTCGAGGCACATTGGCACTGGAAAATCCTACATTGCCTCTGTTAGTGCTGTACCTGTACCATGGTTAAACAGAGGACTTCACTCCTCTGTATCAATTTAACATCTGGTGGGAGCAACAAATTTACTTAGAAATAGAGAGAAAATTATCAGCACTTCCACGTACTGCTGTGAATGAAATTCTTGGTACTCTGAAGTCGTGTGAAGGAAGAAATGAACCAAGTATGTGAATTCCTATACTGGGGGGGCTAGTGTCGGGGATATTGTGCTGCTGCCTTCAGAGCTGGGCAGCCAGAAGGCAGCTGCTGGCCGGGCACCCAGCTCTGAAGGCAGCACCACCTCCAACAGTAGAGCAAAAGGAAGGATGGCAATACCATACCATGCCACACGCATGGTGGTTCCCGGAAATGAGTCTGACCCAGCCTTGGGAGTGGCCCATGCAGAGGAAGAAGAAGTCCTGTCTTTCCCTAGCCCCTCCAGGACTAGCAGCAGGAGCCCAGTGCTTAGAAATTAAAGTATCCTTGTGCAGGCTTTGTGTGTGTGTGTGGGGGGGGGAGGTTGACCATGGCACCCCCCAACCATGGGGTCCTGCACAATAGCTCACTCGCCCACCTTTAAGGCCAGCCCTGGCCCCCCCAAAGTGACAACCCACCCATACCATGCCACCTCACGTCTGCACTGCTTCTGGCATCGCTGCTTCCTTCAGAGCTAGGCTCCTGGCCAGCAGCCACTGCTCTCCGGCCGCCCAACTCTGTGAAATGTGGTCTCCCCTGCAATAGCCAGATTTCACAGGGGAGACCAAATTTCATGGCCTGTGACATGTTTTTCATGGCTGTGAATTTGATAGGGCCCTAACTATGAGTATGTAAAGTACAATGGGCCCTGACTTCAGTTAAAGTCTCACAGTGCTACTGTAATATAAATTAATAATAGTAATGCATATGGATATTTGTCAGCTAGAACTGTACTGAGAGGACAAACTAATTTCACAAAGACCAACCATTAGCCATCAGATGGTAATAACTTTTATTCACCACAGACTTATCCTGAACTGGATTTGAACTGACACTCAACAGGTAGAAGATTCTCCATCCCACTGCTAAACCCTAAAATCACCCAGTCCCTCCAGAAGTATTATTTCATAGATATCACTCCTATATAAGTGAAAAAATGACCTAAGTTAGGGATGTGGAGTGTGTTCCCCTTTTTGCAGGAAAGAAATAGAATGTTTGATGACAAGAGCAAGATGGCCTGAAAACATAAACTAAATTCTGATAACTCTCACCAGCTTCTCATGCTAATAAACTTTTTTGGTCATTTGTTTAGCAGGAAAGCAGAGCTAATAGCAGATGACATCAAAAGGCTGAGGTGTTTAGTATCTATTTGGCTTCAGTCGTCACTAAAAAAGTTAATGGTGATCAGATATTTAACACAATTAATGTTACCATCAGGGAAGGAATACAAGTCAAAATAGGGAAAGAATATTTAGATAAGTTAGAGGTATTCAAGTCACCAGGGCCTGATGAAATTCAGCCTAAGGTACTTAAGGAACTAGCTGAAGCAATTTCAGAACCATTAGCCAGTATCTTGGAGAACTCATGGAGGATGATGGGTGAGGTCCCAGAGGACTGGAGAAGGCAAAATATAGTATCTATCATTAAAAAGGGGACCAGGGCTGCATGGAGGTTTTTGGGAGCCCAGGGCAAAATCTGAAACTGAGGCCCCCACCCTTCCAAAAAATTTGCAGCCACAGAAATCATTAAACCAACAGTGCAAAAACACTGAAGGGAGGCCAGTGTGGGAAGGGGAGTTGGAGAGCAAGCCTGTCCTGCACTCACTCTGTAGCAGCAGCTCCTGTCTCATGGGGCTGGGCTCAGCTCCCTGCATCAAGCATTGCAATCTGAAGCATGGCACTGCAGCACCACTCACGTTTGGCCCAGCCAACCCCCTGTCATGAGGGAGGAGTGGCTGGGCATAAACTGAGTGGCACTGTGACCCAGTGCACCAAGTTGCAAAACCACGTGGTTTGGGGGGCCCCTCTCCAACAGAGGGCTTAGGGCAAACTGGTTCTTTTGCCTGCCCTTACATGGGCGGCCCTTAAGGGGAACAAAGAAAACACAGGGAATTATAGACCAGTCAGCCTAACGTCAATACTTGGAAAGATACTGGGACAAATTATTAAAAATCAATTTGTAACCAACTAGAGGATAATAGGGTAATAAGTAATAGCCAATATAGATTTGTCAAAACCAAATCATCTCAAACCAACCGAATTTCCTTATTTGACAGGTTTACTGGTCTAGTAGATAGGTGAGAAGCAGTAGATGTGATATATCTTCATTTCAGTGAGGCTTCTGACATGGTCCCATATGATATTCTCATAAGCAAGCTAGGAAAATGTGGTTTAGATGAAATTACTATAAGGTGGCTTCAAAACTGCTACAAAGACCACACTGAAGAGTAGTTATCAATGTTTTGCTGTCAAACTAGGAAGGTGTAGCTAGTGGGTAAGAAAGCTGTTGTCAAATTGGAGAGTCCAGATGACACAACAAAAATTATTAAAGGTTTAGAAAAGCTGACCTATGAGGAAAGTTTTTTAAAAATGGGCATGTTTGAGCAAAAAAAGACTGAGTGGGGCCCTGAGAACAGTTTTCAAATATGTTAAAGGGTATTATAAAGAGGACAGTGATCAGTTGTTCTCCATGTCCACTGAAGGTAAGACAAAAAGTAATCACCTTAATCTGCAGCAGGGGAGATTTAAGCTAAATATTAGGAAAAACTTTGTAACTATAAGGATAGTTAAGCATTGGAATAGGCTTCCAAGGGAGGTTGAGGAATTCCCATCATTGGTGGTTTTTAAGAACAGGTTGGACAAGGGATGGTCTAGGTTTACTTGGTCCTACCTCAGAGCACGGGGATTCACTAGATGTCCTCTCAAGGTCCCTACTAGCTCTACATTTCTTGGATTCTATATTAAGATATTGTGCCGATATAATATTCCAATGCATTTTACTATGGTAAAGTCTGCAACTTTTCATGTGCTACCTATTGATGGAAGAAAGACTTCCCTATCAGATAAATATATAATTTAGAGATTAGAGTACAAGTGATGAATAATCACTAGAGCTGACCAATTTTTTTTCTAATGAAAAGGGGGTTTATTGTTGTTTTTCATGAAATATTGTCAACTTTGTAGAAATGTTTGTCTTTTTTACAAAATGATTAGTGAGTTTTTTCTCCAACATATTTATTAAAAAGTTATTAAAAACATTGTTGAAATGGTTATCAATTTTTTCATTTATTAAAATGCAGGTTTTCAGTAAACAAAACATATTTTAAAAAAAAACTTGTGAAAAATTTAGAAAATAAGTTTCAATTTTTTTTACCAACTCTAATCATTACTCTTTCTTACCGCCATCAGAGATTCCACAGACACATTTTCAACTCCGGAGCCAAAGTCAACTTTTGCAACATCAGTGCCTAAATTTATTACTTTGATTTGGGATTGCCCTTCTTTAGGAAAATCTGGAAGAGTTTTCTTGATGAAAAAGAGTGAAATAAATTAAACAGTAAGTAATATAATATAATGTATAATCACAATGACCTTGGTACTTATGAAGAAAATTAACATCTGCACGACAAATACCTGTAATTAACACATATGGTGACATGTTTCTGAATGCTTCCTCACCCTTTATACTAGAAAGCCTAAGAAAAGGAACTCCTTTTTCTCAGCAAGACTTCTACAACCCCATACACCTACTATCCATTTTCCTTCTGTGGTTTGCTGTAAACATCAGGACCCTTCGGGACTCAGGGTACAGGCATCAAGGGCTCCTAGGCTTTCTCACAGTCTACAACAGACCATATTTCTGAATTCGCTTTCATCCTATCTTCTGTCCCATTTACAACAGGCGGTGACTAACCAGGGTGTAGCCAAAAGTGGGACCCTCCAGCAGGAAGGTATCTGACCCTCTGTGTTCTGGCCAAAGAGAGAAACCAGGCTCCATTTTCACTTCCCACTTATTCTGACAAGAAGAAGCCACCATATTAGTGGATAAAATGGCCGCTGTACCTGTGTGCATTGAGATTTGGTAGCCATATGCATTTTAATTTCTTTCCCACAAGTACTACCCTACCTAGCTTTTAATGTTATCATCTTTTCAATTGTCTGCATATATCACCATAAAAAAAAGCTCTTTGATCTTTTTAAAAAATTTCTATAGGGAGCTAATCATTTTGGGTGAAATTCATAAAGCAAGATGGAACTATACTATTTACACCAGCTGAAGATCTAGCCCTTTAATCTTATCTTTAACAAGCAGTGTTGAAAGTAAAACTCATTCTATTCCAATGGATTCACACATTAAATCAACAGCTTTTCACTCTTAATTTGTGACATCACATAGCTCTGGGGTTGTGTCACACTTACCCTCCACTCAAAACAAATCAAAAAGGTCAGATATGCAAAAGAATTCCTGAACAAACCAAACAATTAAGTCTTCTGATTTTAAGCTCTGAACTTCAATTAAAAACCCATAACAAAGACAGATATGAATATGCTGTTGAGGAACTCGTTTAGCTTATTAATTTTATCATAGATCACATTACATTCCATAACACATATATACCAATACGTGCCCTTCCCTCTATTTTTTATAAAAACATTCTTGGTTAATTCATATAGAAAGAAATTATTAATTGCTATGGTTTGGACCATTTGCACTCTCACCAAAATCTGCATAGTAATTAAAAAGCTAAATAGCAATATCATCATTTGGTTGTGTTTGGCTTAACTTACATCAATTTGAACTTGTACCAGTGCAGCAGCAACAAAAGCCAGAGATGCAAGAAACATACCAACTGTAATCTTCCTTAGGGGCCTAGTATAGCAACAAAAAACATGAATTTTAGGAGTAGTTTTAATCCAAAAACTCAGCTGTGATTTTCCATTTCATTATGGAGAACATTAAGATAACCATTGTTAGTATATTATTACCCTGTGAGTACTGATATGGTTACAGAAGATACCCTGTTATGCCTTACATATCTCAGTGTTAGTTCCCAGTTACCCTTTAGGGAAATCTAGACTCCTTGAAATTACATCACTAGTCCGTTTAATAATCTGTTGCTCAAGATCTATATGGCTCATTTCTATGATTAGCCATCATCTGAACAATTATTAGGTTTGCACAGTTGACCTAAAAAGTCTGATTTACTCAGAAAGGGAACTTAACACATTTAAGTCTGCAAAGAATAAAAAGAGCTACAGAAGTGCATAGTTATGGCCTGTACAAAAGGAAGATTACTTATTATGCATATACTACTATGTTAAAATCTGAAAAGTACTGAACTAAAAAAAAATTTGGAGTGATATGGTTTTTAGGTCTAATGACATTTTAAGCAATGATTACATTTCGTACCATGGCAATAAAAGTCAGTTTAGGGCAAACTATTTATTTATGGCATCAAACTATGGCTGTGGAGGGCCCATGTATGAAGGAGCCAAGTAACATTTTCATTCCCAGTAAAGAATATAAAATGTTCTGTCTCTCTAATGTAATCAAAATCTTAGTGGGAAGAGGATGGGAGGGCCAGCAGGTTTGCAATAGGGGAGTTTCACATTCCCACAACAATTTTCATAAATGGATAAAAGCTAACTACAATAAATGGATCAGAAAAGAACAGTACACAGTCAGGAAATTTGATTTTTAAATTTCTTTTACTATTGCTTTATTTGATACTAAATTTATCAATAATTCCCCTACATCAGTTGTGACTGTTTGTTGGGCACACTACAGTTGTAGTACTAGAAACATGGATTGTAGACTTATATAAACTCAATGAGGAAAGCAAGAGAATCAGAGAAAGAACTCAGGAATATACTGTAAATACCAAAAAGAGGGAACTTTAATTTGAAACCCTGTAAAAATTAATTAATTAATTAATTAAAAAATCCCAGTAACAAAATTCATGTAGCTTCTTTATAATGGATCACCCCTTCCTAAGACTCAGTTATGAGAGAGCATCTGGCTGAATTCTAGCCTAATTTTATGTCTTCGTGCCACTGAGTCTTAACCTAGAATGACTCCTAAAAATGGAAGACCCATTTTATAGTGTATAGAATTATCTAGACTTGGGGGGAAAGTTCTTTTTTCAATTGAGTTAACTCAAATCAAGCTAACTTAACACACTTAAAAACCCTATTAAGCCAGCTTGATTGAGCTAACTCAGCTGAAAAAAGTACCCTTTTCCCTTAGTTGTTTCAGCCAATGAACCTTTTCCATCTTTCCAAACTGCATTCCTATCCATGCTGTATTGCTAGTAACAGATCGTGCTACATGAAGGTATAAATAGCAGCACTCACAGCTAGAGCTGATGAGGAAATGGTTTTTCTCTTCCATTAATATTTCTGAGAGTTCAAAATTTTTACCTGTCTTGATTCCGGACAAAAAGTTAAAATCTCAAAAATCCTCGTGAACCAAAAAAACAAATTTTTACCATTTTGGATCAATCAAACTGTTTTGTTTTGATTGATTTTGCCCTTTTTTGCAACTTTTTTTCAGTCTAAATAGTTTAAATTTTGAAAGAAGTAGTCATTTTGAACCATAAAAATGAAATTTTTAATTTTGACACTCTATTGCCAAACTTTTTTTCTTAACATTTACTTGAGTCAGGAAATTTATTGGACCTGACCCTACTTTGCTAACAGTTTAGTTTTCACTGAATTGTCATTTTTTACAAAAAAGTGATTAATCGAAAAATTCCTGGCCAGCTCTACTCACAACGTAAAGTGCAGTCTAAGATCTACCAGAAAGTATATCTGGCTTCTTCCACTTCTGAGGCAAAAAGATACTCGCACAAGATAGGAGTAACTATGTGTCTATTTTTTATAATAGAAAATAGAAAGAAAGAATGAAGAAAGGAAGAAACCAGGATGAAATCCTGGTTCTCTTGAAGTCAGTTTGATTTATGGCATTGACTTCAAAGGGGGCAGGATTTCATCTCCACTCTGTAGTTTGCCCCCTGCAGCTGGGTTCTCCTTCTCTTTGTTCTTAGAGCTTTATATATGATTGCAACTAAGTGGTTCAGAAACATAAAATACTTTTTATATTAACTCATTATTAATAGTTCTACACCTTGGATTTCCTTATCTTAGTGAAAGCTTGCTCTGTCACAATATTATCAACACAGCACTTTAAGATAAATCATTAAAATACACTGAAAGATTAAATCAGGCATATGAATTAACTTACGTGAAATTGATGTGGCATTTTTTAATTAAAGGATAAACCACAGTGTCTACAACTGGGACCATAATAACAATCAGAATCGGGTTCACGGTCTGTTGGATGTAAAAATCCAGAAAAAGAAGTTAAGCACTTTTCAAAGTCTTTTTTTAAATAGTGATTTAAAAAAAAGTCTTTGGGGAGTATTTAAAAATATCACAAATGTAGTTTAGTGTACCTGCATCTGGTCTGGCTGGATCTGAATAGCTCCCTAAGAAAAAGAAAAGGTAAATATATTTTAACATTAGAAGACTAACAAAATGCATAAGAACAAATTAAATGTGAATAAATCTTTAAAAATTTAAGATAAAGTAACCTACAAAGTTTCCATCCATTGTTGTGGCTTGTAATGTCCATCTTGATCCCTTAATAAAGCAAAATCATAATGAAATTCTACAATAAAGCAGTCTGCTGTAGTTACTTCTGAATTTTTTTAGAAAGGGAAGAATAGAGAGGGTGGGGAATCAATAATAAAGTAAGACAAAAACTTTCCTTAAGATTACTTCCTTACTATTCTCTGTCAATCTTTGATAAAGGTGTGATCCTGAACTACTAAAGGAAAATGTTGGACTTGCAGTGGGGTCTTTGGAGAGCAGCTTTATGGCTGTCTTCCACAGTGTCTGCACTCAGAGAATCCTCCTCCAGACAGAACTGGGGCTTTTAGAGGCCTTTTATGCTGCTCTGGTCTTTTTTACCCAGCATATAAGAGCTGGAACCGAGATGAGGATTTTATCTTTAATATTTTTGCTGACATTGTGTCAACTTAGATTTATTTTGTAATATATATGTTTGAAATATTAATTGATCATACAGGTAAAACTTTACAAGAAGCAGTTAGTGTATAATAGGAGAGATAAATAAAATAACTTAATAGGTACAGTATATGAATAACTGTGAAATTCATAAGTACCATTTTTCATTACCACCAATTTAAATTCTGCCCACTGATTTCATAACAAAATGACTGAATATAATTGTACATGTACTTACAAAAAAATTACATTTTTTTTCTACCTTACCTGCTGATCAAAGAGTGCCCAGAACATGGGGAGAGGAATATACAGGAAAAGCACCTTCAAGACCATCTTAATTTGTGTAATAAGTCGTTTCTATAGTGCAGAACAGTAAATAAAAAAGTTGCTAAAAATAGGTAAATTCAACTAAACCACAAGTTTTTTATATATATATATATATATATATATATATATACTAAGACTAAGACTATTACTATTATTCATATTTTACTCATACTATTGCTATTCATATCATATTTTAATTCATATTAGAAACAAAGGTCCTGATCATGCAAGACTTAAACACTTGCTAAACTTTACAGATTGTGAGTAGTGCTTTAGACTTCAATGGAATTATTTACAGTCCTTTAAAGTTAAGCACATGTGTAAGTCTTTGCACTACTGGGGCCTAAATTAAGGTGAAGGGAATAAATGGACAAAACGTGTGCAGGTGTGTGTGTGAAGAAAGGACAAGGGGGTTATGTAAATAAAGTCCACTGTTACTCAGTAAGGTCTCTACATATATGTGATGGTTACATTGAACTAGACTTTGTTTCTGTTAGTTTGTATTATTTATCTGATTTCTGATAGGTGATGTTGCAGAAACAAATTTTTAAGAGGGATTTGAACGATGAGGTGGTTCTGAGGAGCGTTTTCAATGAATGGGGGCTACGTATAAGATGTCATGTAGGCAGGAATCAGAGAAGAGACAGAAGGAAGGTTGAGATTTGTGTCACCATTGAAAAATCATCAGGGAGTGTGGGATGCCACCTAAAAGGAGACATAGATTGGGGCTGAATAGCTGTAGGGCTTTAAAAGCCATGACAAGGAGTTTGAACTCAGTATGGATTACCAGTGAAGGGATGCCATATTATAATAAAGGCCCTGTGCAAAGCAACACATTACTGCATTGGTTACACTTGATTCATATTTTCAAGCTTATTTTCACAAGCATGAGGGCTAGGAACCTCAGTTTGTGTGAATTGTTATAGGTCATTGGTTTTGAGGAGCCTATGACAATTTCACCAACTGAGGATTTGCCCCTATTATATTTTTTTAATGTAAGCTTAGATTCTGGAGCACAATTCTGCAGCTTGGAGTGGATTCGCGGACAAATTTCATGACCATGGAGTCCACTGGGCATTGACTACAATCCTCATTAGTGTAATGTGCATTGTTCACATGTGTTATCATATATATTGTATGTTTTCATTCAAAGGGTATTTTGAAGCTGGATCGTTTATATTAAGGCCATAAAATCTACATTGGAGATAAAATACTTGGTATCATATTGAAACTGCTACCAGGTAATTTTAAGTATTTGTTCTGAGAGAAATATAATTATGTTCAGCCCACTAGAGTTTCCTCAGTGCAGTATGTGATCATGCACAGAGCCCTGATACCTGGAGGACAATCTGAAGTTACATTAAGCCATGATGGTAACCATCCTGTCTTGTTAGAGCAGTAAGATCTAGCTAGAGCACTAGCTTCTGATTACTGTAGACAGACACAGCATTAGCTCCCCTTGTATTTGGTATGGGGTTGCGTAACTAGTGAACAAGGCAGATGGAACAAAAAAGAAAAAAGGGAGGAAGGCATTATCTATCTATCCATGCACATGTGCTCGTGTACACACAAATGATACTTACATCATACTTTTCACTAGCCCAGTCCAGCCAGTGTTCTCTTGTGGGGAATTGTTTGCTGCGATGCTGAAACCTGTTTTTGACAGCAAACTGTGAAAAGAACATTAATAAATTTGTATTAATTACACTGAATACCATTTAAACATGACGCAACAAATATTTGTAACTATAAGGTTAAAGTGACTTATTATAATAAGAGAAACTTTCTTTCAGAGCAATTTATATTCTTCAATTTATTTTTAATTTATTTTTATTATTATTAAAAGGTGAATGTTTCTATGAAACTGTTTTAAACACTTGAAGGAAGTGTTCTGCTATATGTCTCATATGTTGTGGATTCAGTAAAACAGTCCCAATATCAGAAGAAACCAAGCAGTTCAGAAAAATAGGTATTGCCTCTTAACACTGGGTGCTGCTGACAATTCTCTGAGGCCTTGTCTACACAGGTTTTTGCAGAGTACACTTTCAGTGTTTAATAAAATAAGAAGATAGTTTCAGTTTTACACAGCAATTCTTCAGAATGGAATTACACTTTAAGGATAAATTTTGTTTACATGAAACATTAATATGTATTTTCTAATGAATTCCTCATGCCAACAAAAAATATTACGTAGCTGTGCTAGAGTTATACTGGCAGACCTGTATGTGGGGAGCGCAGGACTGGAATAACAGGGGGGTACTACAGATCAGGATTGAGGGAACCTGCATTAAGCCCCACTGAAGTCTCTGCCACAGCTGGGCCCTGATCTTGCTTGAGGCCTCAAGGAATCATGATAATACAACTAACTAATTACATAATAGTAACTAACATTTACTGAAATTAAGAGACCTTAGCAGCTGGATTGTTTAAAAGTGGATGATTTGAAATCAAGTCAACACAGGATAATTTAAGATGTGTGTGTGTGTTAGGCTCAATTAAGAAAAACAAATAGAAATCAGAGTGAATATCAAAAACTCAGAATCTTCTTTTACACCAAAAGATCAGATTAATTGTGACAGAAATAATTGCAACATTATGGTGGAATTTTACTCCTGACTGAAATGGAATAAACAGTTTGCAAACTACAAAGTTTATAAGGAGTACTTGTGGCACCTTAGAGACTAACCAATTTATTTGAGCATGAGCTTTCGTGAGCTACAGCTCACTTGGATGAAGTGAGATGTAGCTCACGAAAGCTCATGCTCAAATAAATTGGTTAGTCTCTAAGGTGCCACAAGTACTCCTTTTCTTTTTGCAAAGACAGATTAACACGGCTGTTACTCTGAAACCTACAAAGTTTATGAATGTCATAAAAATTATCAATAGGTAATAAAGACCAACTCCATTTGAAAAGTCCAGCCACGCTTTTCCAGGTAGTCTGGCATTACTTACTCCAATGCATTTGGAAACCTGGAGCATTATATTGCCTTGAGGATGAGCTTTCTTGTACATTTTGCTTCCAAGTATGAACACTACTACAATGAGTAAACAGAAAAGCATTTCAGGATTGACTGAAACTAGAGGAAAATACTTTAGTATACAAAATATAATGACAAAGAGGTTAAAACAAACCAAGCCTGAGTGGGAAACAGCATTTTAAAGAGCAATAAAACAGTTATTAACATATTTTTTCAATTAATTTTTAATCAATCTAATATACTTTATCAGATTTGTAAACAGATTCTTATGCAGTCCTTATTCAGGCAAATATATGTTGTCTTCAATGGATAGGAAGTTTGCCTGAGTAAGGACAAAAACAAAACAAAACACATAGGGGCCTTAGGTCTGGGTCTGCTGTATTTTACTAATACAACCTCTAATTAAAGATGTAATTTTGGAAGAGCAAGTGTATTGGATAGTGCAGCTATTTTATCCTCTATGGAACTCTGAAAGGCTTCTTATAACAAAATAATTCATAGAATCATAGAATATCAGGGTTGGAAGGGACCCCTGAAGGTCATCTAGTCCAACCCCCTGCTCGAAGCAGGACCAATTCCCAGTTAAATCATCCCAGCCAGGGCTTTGTCAAGCCTGATCTTAAAAACCTCTAAGGAAGGAGATTCTACCACCTCCCTAGGTAAGGCATTCCAGTGTTTCACCACCTTCTTAGTGAAAAAGTTTTTCCTAATATCCAACCTAAACCTCCCCCACTGCAACTTGAGACCATTACTCCTCGTTCTGTCATCTGCTACCATTGAGAACAGTCTAGAGCCATCCTCTTTGGAGCCCCCTTTCAGGTAGTTGAAAGCAGCTATCAAATCCCCCCTCATTCTTCTCTTCTGCAGGCTAAACAATCCCAGCTCCCTCAGCCTCTCCTCATAAGTCATGTGTTCTAGACCCCTAATCATTTTTGTTGCCCTTCGCTGGACTCTCTCCAATTTATCCACATCCTTCTTGTAGTGTGGGGCCCAAAACTGGACACAGTACTCCAGATGAGGCCTCACCAATGTCGAATAGAGGGGAACGATCACATCCCTCGATCTGCTCGCTATGCCCCTACTTATACATCCCAAAATGCCATTGGCCTTCTTGGCAACAAGGGCACACTGCTGACTCATATCCAGCTTCTCGTCCACTGTCACCCCTAGGTCCTTTTCCGCAGAACTGCTGCCTAGCCATTCGGTCCCTAGTCTGTAGCGGTGCATTGGATTCTTCCATCCTAAGTGCAGGACCCTGCACTTATCCTTATTGAACCTCATCAGATTTCTTTTGGCCCAATCCTCCAATTTGTCTAGGTCCTTCTGTATCCTATCCCTCCCCTCCAGCGTATCTACCACTCCTCCCAGTTTAGTATCATCCGCAAATTTGCTGAGAGTGCAATCCACACCATCCTCCAGATCATTTATGAAGATATTGAACAAAACCGGCCCCAGGACTGACCCTTGGGGCACTCCACTTGATACCGGCTGCCAACTAGACATGGAGCCATTGATCACATTGAATTCCTTGGTCTTTGGACTGCAATGCTCATTGAGCAGTGCAGCTGGTAAAATGCAGTGGTTTTTCACAATCAAGTAAATGGTTAGATACAGAAGGACAATGCAATATTTCACCAGTGCATCTGCAATTACTGATTAATATATTTCTATTCTATTTCTATTCTGTGCTCATCTTAATTTTGGATATTTGATGAAAGCTTTGAAAAACCTCCCTTATTTAAAGCTTTTACATTTATTTACTGCCCATGAATGCTCCTGATAGTACCACATAAACTAAAGCAAACTGTGTCATGCAGAACATTTAGGGTTTATTTGAGGTTTTGTCATGAACACAGATAAGGGGCAGTATGTTCTTGTGCTGCCTCTGGAGCTGCTCTCATGGAAGTTCCCCCACTGCTCCAGGGAGGGAGTAAACTGCACCAGGTCTATAGCAGGAACAGAGCAGGCTCCCTGAGATGCTGGCACAGCAATGTACATTGTGTGGGGTGGAAACAAGGGTCTGTCCACTCCCATCCACGTGCATGAAGAGGGATGTAATAGATCTGTGGATCTTGCTTCTCCTCTGGTGCAGTCACCCATGATGTGGGTAGCTGGTGCAGGGGCACATGGGGACACATCTTGCACTCCCTTAAGGTCTGGCACTGCCACGCGGGCCAGGCCACAATTTGACCCTTAATAGTAAAACTATTTTTATTAGACAATTTCTCCTTAATTGTCAGATTTTGATTTGACTGCTATTTCCAGAGCAAAGGTACCAAGCCTAACCCTTCATTTGTGCCTCTAATATGAGATCTCTCTTACCCCCCGATCAGGTTTTGGGATGTTGTGAGGGAGTCAGGACTAGTAACCTGAGGAGATGTACTCCATCAATTTTCTACTTTAATATTTCTGCCATAGTTTGAACCTTGTCCATAATGCTATGTAACCCCTGATCAGTGGTACATAAATGTATATTTATACTTTCCCTTTCTAGACTGCAGCAGCACACCCAAGCAATTACAGCACCTGGAGCTCTCTACCATGCATATATATTTCTCTGTATGATGTTAATCTGCAGTAATGCAAATGTTACCTCAGGAACTTTGGATTATAAAGAATAAGGCAGCCTCCCCCTTTAACTCCACATTTCTAAGCAAATAGTTTTATTTGCCCTTCTCGCATAAAAAGTGGCCAATACAATAAAGATAATTTATGCAGTAAATAAAATGGAAAACATGCAACATACTCAATGAAACAGCCATGAGTGCAGCAGGGACTCCAAAGGCTAGTGGGTAACACTTTTGCTTGGTGTGAATTCCACATTCTTCACCTGAAGGAAATAAAACAGTGTTAGACAGGAGTTTTGTATACTAGTGTCAGCTAACATTGAAGCTATAAAATTTACCTATGAGTATACTAGCCTGCTAGCAACTAATCTGTCTTGCTCTGACAGTTTAGTCAGCTTTCTAGTCAAACCATTATATAAAGTCCTATCTTTCTTCCTTTGGTTGACTCTTCCTGTTCAAACCGCAGAAGGCATTTTCAATGGTATATCAGCAAAGAAGGGTCTCATATATTTTTTCATATGCTCATCTGCCATCTATCCTAGGAAGGATAGCAAATTGTGTTAACTAATAATAAAATGACAGCAACGAACTGGAATAGAATACCAGAAATCAAAAGGTCCAAGTCTGAGCTACACTTATTTGGGATCATTTGTACAATTCACTTGTGGCTTTGCCATTCTTGAGAAAGCAGCCATTCCAAAGTCATGACAATAAAACCTATAATCCATCATACAGCAAAACACATACTCCACTTACATATGTATGCGTGTGCATGTCTGAATAGTCACTACACTATATAATCAGAGTTAAACATAGGAAGGAAGGACAGAAAAACAAGTATATTTAATCATGTACAGTTTATTAAGGAATGAACCCAGATACTGGTAATTTAGAATTTGCTTTATATTTAGCAGGATGTCACTTCCATTAAAAAAAAATCACAGAGACCTTCATAATTAGAACACATAAAAACTTCCATTTTGATAGTAGTAAAATTTTGACTTAATTTGTTGTATATTTTAAGTGCGTATGTGTCTATATATTATGTATGTGTGCATCTTTTGTAATACCCTTAAGCCTCTGAATAAAAAGCTCCCTTTCTTCTTTCCTTTCCCTCCCCCCCACAAAAGAGAAATCTAATGATACTCTTTTCCTCTCCTTTTTTTGTGATTTTAGTGGTGATTTAAAAGATGCTGTGTTAAATATCACTGTAGAACAAAGCCTTCTTTGAGCTACAAAAGAGTCACAGTGCTGGCTTCCCCACCGTCCTATCAGGTGTGAAAGTAGTGCAGTCTCCATGGTCATTCAACTTTTAGCCTCTCTGAGACTGCAAAGAAAGATGCCAATTAGCATCAACTATGACAGTGAGGTTTTACGATACTGACATTTCTACATGAGAAATAAGCTGAAACTATAAACATGTCTCATAAGCCATCAGATAGTAATGACTTCTGGGTGGACTCAAAGTAATTGCCTGAAACTAAAATACCCTTATCCAGTACTAATCCAATAAGTGAGCCAGCCCCGCTGCCTTATTCTTTTTGCTCTGCTGTTTAACCAGTTTGTAGACAACATCAGTGCAAGTTTACCTCTGAGAACTGGAGTGATTATAGTAGAGAGGAGACTTCCAGCATTAACAGACAAATAAAATAGAGAGAAGAATTTACTTCTTTGTTTTTCCTGCAGTGAGAGTAAGAAAATAAATTTTAAAAGAACAATTTAGAACATGGTTAGTCAATATTATGTTGATCAGACTCTGCTGGCCTAAATTACAATGTAGGATTGGAGTCAGCTCAATAATTAGTACTGATGATACAGTGTATGTATTTGTAGAGAACACAGTAGTAGTATCTAGCTCTTCTTTTGGACACCCAAGTACCAGAGCAATGGGCACCATCTGAAGATGTATATTTATTATTATTAAAAAATGAAATATGAGTCCAACTATGTTTGAAAAATATTGTTACCTGTTCCTCTTCAAACTGATCTCCACCAAATGCTGATACACAGGGCTTGATTCCACCAGTACCAAAGGCAATTAAGATCAGACCAATCATAGACAGACCACTGGGGAAGGGGGAAAATGTCACTCGGTTTACTTTAGTATAGGTAAAGGAACATCACACAAGGAGAAATGCCCATGCTTGCTAATAGCAAGAGCATTAAACAAAGAAATTCTAACTGTGTCCTAACATTCAAAAATGTCATTGACCAGTTTCTGGTCTATATATGCCACTGGGTTGGCTTGAAGGAAATGTAATGGGCTGGAAGAATTACCCCAGTGCAGGAACAGCATAGTGCTGAGTTAAGCAGCCCTACACTGCCCCGATTAGATGCACCAGCTTGGAGGGCATGCTGGGGCCAGGGACACAAGGTGGTGCATTAGCGATGGAGGTACAATTGTAGCACTAAGCACTATGGGGATTCTGGACTTCAGAGAGCCTATAGGCAGCTCACCCAAAGCTGCAGTAAGTTAAAGCAGCTCTTGGGGCTGAGCTACGTTATACCGGGGCCATTTCAGGCCCTGCAGCAGCCCAGAATGCAGGCAGTAGAAAGGTGGCATAAAACCATCTTTTCCCCTGCTCATCCTGGCCTGTGCTTTCTGTGCTGGAAGTGCAGGACAGTCTCTAGCACATGATATTCTGCTGTGCCAGAAAGCAAAGATAAAGTAATGAACTTTAGCTTGTTCTTAAGATATTCTTTCTTGGCTCATTTATCTGGGAGAAATACTCTATTTTATTCAGGCGTCTGATATACTTTCCTTGGAAATCAAGATATAGTTTTATGAAGCAAAGTGAATGGTGTCGTATGTTGCATAATATATTTCTAGATGTTAAAATTCCAGCTCCAAAATCAGATGAAAGTAAAATAAGATATTTTATTAACTACACAGTTTCAGAGAATCTATTTTGCACAGACCTTGTGCAGTGATGAAAATCTGTAGTCTGACTAGCAAAACTCACAAAATGTATAGTTCATACTCAATATAGAGTTAGTCTGCCTTTGTAGTCATTCTCTTACAGAGTTCAGATTTAAAATAACGTTTGAATGAAAGAGGTCTGCCTTGAGGTAAATGACTGCCTCACTTAAATTAAGTGAAATCAGTATGGTTTGAATTTTGCACACATACTGTGAAACTTTTCAGGTGCATAAAAATAAAAGGGAGAAACTGTTTAAGTAGTTAACTTCATAAGTTCTCTTCTCTAAAACTGTGCAATCTTGGGGAAATTGATTGTGTAAATTCAAGCTGCTCTAGGGCAGGTTTTTAAGCAGCAGATCAATATAAATTTCAGTGGTCTTTGCCACATTATAGGGGTCATATAACAACATGGATATGACAGCTTCCTTATAAAAGTAGCAGTAAATAAGGAGAAGCTGATCATTAGACAATTTAAGTAACAAGTACAGTAAATTAAAGAACTAAATTATTCCATCATGCATTAATCTGGAAGACAGAAATGTGTAATGCAACTTACATGTGTAATGGAATGTTATCAGGAATTCCATCCCTGTTATAGTCTGTCAAGTCATTTATGGAACTTACTGCCATGACCGCCTGTCCAATGGTATAAACAATGGACAGGGAGACAATGGTCCTGTTGTAAAGGAAGAAGACAGAAAATATGTTTTTTTAGCTGCACAGCTAACTCAGATTTCTTTCTAGTTCACAAGAATGTTTCAGGCAGAAAGATAATTGGTTAGAATAAACAGGATGAATAAATCCACCATGAAATAGCTATGAGAATCTTATCACAAGATACTGTAAATATATCAAAACATTTCCTGAATAATAAACAATTTATCCCATACCAGTTATACTTTTGATACTTTATTTTAAAAGTAATCTCCTCTTAAGCAAAATAAATAATTTAATTATATTCCTTAATTAAATTAAAGTAAGGTAATGAGACAAAATATATTAGAAAAAAGGTGTGTATTCAGGCATGTTATTTAACATCAACATATTGTGATTGCACCATCTGCCAGTGCTTCAGTGATTTCCTCTTTAATAACCAAGTGAGGAAAAAAAGTAATATTGTGAAATTTAAATGGAATATATTGTGAAATTTAAATTGTATATGCATTCTACCTACAATATTCAACCTATGCTCTGGGTACATAACTATTTATAGTTTTCTAATTTTCTTCATTGAAACTGAAGTAGGAAAATAATGAAAACTACACATAATGAGAATAGCCCATTAGCTGGTTCGCTTAGATTAAAGTGTATTCATCTATGAAAGACTAAAATATAAGACTAGCATCAGGATCGTAGTGCTGACTGCTAGCACCAAACATGACTTTCTCTGTTGCCATTGCATTGGGCAACTGAGTGTGCATATTGTAGTGTGATCAAGAAACTCATAACTTTAAACTTATGTCCATTCTTGTTTCACAAAGCCCTTAAACATGTTCTTTACTTTAACTTCAATGGGACTTAAACATGTGATTAAAGTTAATCATGTGATTAAATGTTTTGCTGAATGTTTTCTTAGTACAAATCCACAGACATCTACATTTGTCTCTAATCTCTGTCAGTTATAATAATTTTAGGTATTAGTCTTAACGACAATGGGAAAAACATTTCAGATAGGAGCGAGACTTTGTCTGAGCTGACAGTGAGAAAATCTTGTTGCTGTTCTTTATTTGGGAGCTTCAGATACTACAGTGATGAGGACCATATAAGCAATAGAGAGACAATTTATGCCGGGGTGGCCAAGCTTACTTACCCTCTGAGCTGCACATGACACTCTTCATAAGTTTGAGAGCTGGGGCACACCTGCTGGGGTTCAGGGCTTCAGCCCCACTCCTGCTGAAGCCTGAGCCCCAGCAGACATACCCCACAGGGCTGAAGCCCTGAGACCCCCACCCCTTCCTGTTGGGCAGAAACCCCGACCCTAGCACCCCACTTCAAGGTAGAGGTCCTGAGCTCCCCCCACCCCTGAATCTGGTAGGTGGAGAATGGGAGGGTACCTCGGAGGCTCCACGAGCTGCATTTTAACTGTAAAAGAGCCGCATACCACTCACAAGCCATGGTTTGGCCACTCCTGATTAATGCAATTGGTTCTGTATAATTTACTTGTATGTACAGCACATTTCAAAAATGCTATGTATCCTCTTCCACAGACTAGAGCTCCCTGTCCAACAAAGTATGGAGCAAGTCTCTGAGGGTACTCCCACACAGAGATAGTGTACAGGTACAGTGGATGGGTTACTTGAGGATTGACCCACCATGATATTAATGCTATAATTATTAGTACTTTGGCTAACCTCCACACAGTCCTGTCTGTTAACCTTCCTCATGAATTTTACAGTGTAGTTTTTTGCTTTAAAATGACACAAAAGCATATTTTAGAAGTAAATCAAAAGTTTTATATTATTGCCACTTGCC
This sequence comes from Eretmochelys imbricata, assembly GCF_965152235.1. Lineage (NCBI taxonomy): Eukaryota > Metazoa > Chordata > Testudines > Cheloniidae > Eretmochelys > Eretmochelys imbricata. The sequence goes on from NC_135572.1 coordinate 100,265,218, forward strand.
AAGACTCAAGTTCCAGGTTCCAACGGAGTAATCCAATTGAACTCATAGTAAGCCTTTGCAAGATCAGGGATTTAAACAGTGTGCTACTTTAGACCTCTAAGTCAAACATTTAGGTGCAACGGGCAATCACAACCTCCTGCTTGGCTGCCACATAACCCTATAGATGCCTATGTTTCCCCCATTAAAGTCTTCAAAGAGCTACATTTCAGTGGCTGGGCATGCACACAGCTGACTAAATCTTGATACCAACCAGAAGATTGGTGCCTAACTAACTCCTAAGCTTCAGTGGGACCAGAAACTATGCATTGCTGGACTATCTTGCCTTCAGGGCCTGATCAGGTAGGCATGCGCAAAGCACACCTAAACCCCCACAAAAGACAAAGACAACAGAGATGCCCTCACCCCTTATAACCTTTAGTTTAGTGGTTAGCACACCCACCCAGGACCTTGGAAACCCAGGTTCAAATCTAACCTCTGCCTGAGGCAGAGAGAGAATTTGAATGTGGGTTTTCCACTCCAAGGTGAGTGTCCTAACCACTGGGCTATGTAGTAGTCTGGGGCAGATCTCTCCTGTTGAAGCTGTTCTACTGTGTATAAATAATTAAATATTCAGCAAAAGAATTAGAACTTGGGTCTCCCACTTCCCTGGTGAGTGCCCTACCTGAATCATTCTCACACTCTCTCTGTCCCAGTGAACATTTCTGTCAGTGACTCAAGCTTTTCCTCACTTCCAGTTCTGAGTGAAACCTACTAAAACTTGAAGCCTCTCTACAAATCTGAATTCATGAACACCAGCTCCTGACAGAGTATTCTTGAATCCCGAGGGTGGTTTAAAACACTCTTTCCCTAAAGCAACAGTTGGAATGTCATTGTTTTTTTCAGTCATGCCTTCATTTGATTGTTTTTCTTTTTAAATAAGCACTCACATGAACTTTCCCAGCCAGGAGTCAGCAATGATTGCTCCAAGGATTGGAGTCAAATAGCACAGAGCAACAAATGAGTGGTAGATGGCTGTAGATAGGTTATCATCCCAGTGGAGAAAAAATTTGAAGTACAGAACAAGCACAGCTAGAAGGGGGAACAAAACAATCTGTTAGGGAGGTGATAATCAGTAACTGAAACCAAAAGTGGGTGAAGATTGAAAAGGAAATTACCTCGCATTCCATAGTAGGAGAATCTTTCACAGAACTCATTGATGACAATGAAGAAGATGCTGAGTGGAAAACCAAAGCAACTTGGCTGAAGGGGAACAATGGTACAATGTGAATTCCAACAAAGCCATGAAATGTATAAAGAGGATCATTATCTGGCCACAATCCATAATTCTAGCCCGAGTCAGTACAAATGTTACCAGTTACAGGTCAGTTATCGCATACCAGTGTAGTTAGATCTATTGACTGCAATGGAGCTAGGCAAAACTGTAATTGAATAAAAACTTCATATATTGCATATTTGGGATGCTAGGCTTCTAATGTCTACAGTAGTTCTGACTAGTATCCCAAAATATGCAAAACATTGTTATTATTCAATTACAGTTTTATATTAAAATCTAGTGACATTTTTAGAGCTCTCTTTTCAGGTGCAAATGATGAACCTTTAGTGTTGGACTAAAGCAAATCTTCCAGAAAGACAACCAGTCTTGATATGAAATCATCAAGAAGAGAAAGAGAATCCTCCACTTCCCTTGGTAGTTTGTTCCAGTGGTTAAACACCCTCACTGTTAAAACATTTGTGCCTGATTTCTGATTTGAATTTGTCTGGTTTTAACTTCCAGATATTGGTTCTTGTGTACCTTTTCCCACTAGATTAAAGAGCCCTGTAGAACCCAGTATTTCCACCCAGTGAAGGTAAAGTTTAGGCATGCAAATACATGAGTATATTACTGTGAGTATTTGCATGCTGGATCTTTTAAGCCGTAAGAGTTGATGATTCATGAATTATTGAGTTGCATGCTGAGTACTAAGGTGAGAGCAACAGAATACAAAATTAGGCAAATACAACCAATATATGTGCACAGATCTTTAAAAACCTTTTGTTTGCTAAAATGCTCTGCATAATGGTTAACGTTTTTGAGCCGATAATCATTATTGTTTTATCTGCCCTGAAACTGGAACCTGTAAGCTCTTTTATACACAAACTGAAATGCTATCTAGTATATTTTCACTGTGACTTTGACAAGTACCTCTGTGTCATCACCTAAAATGTTGTTTTGTACCTCTACAGGATAATAGAGTAGTATGAATCATAACAGATACATCTACATCTCAGCAGCAACAGCACACTAGCTTCACAAACTACTGGGCCATATCTTAACTCTGGCCTTCTCAGTGTCAGTACAGTCCCACAAATATAGTACAGATCTAAAATACGGGCTAACTGAAAAAAATATACAAGATCTGGATTTTTAGCTATAAATATAGGAATTTTTCTATCTACCAAATTAAGAGAAAAGGATTCCAATGGGGAATGGAAAACAGGTGGATAACAAAAGGTGTTTGAATCCAAACCTATAGGAACAGGAGACAGTATATTCCATGCAAGGCCAAAACACAACCTAAAGCATCCCACATGGAACCTAAAGGCTAATGTGACGGGCACTTTGAAAATGTCTCAGTAGAATGCATCTTGTCCTCTTGCCATAACTACAGGGCAAGGACAAAACTGATCAGCGGCAGGTTTTTATTGCTGGTGACAATGAACATGCAATTTCTCTTAATCTATCTAGGAGTTTTAATGTAGATGCAGATAGGATGACTGTTTAATTTTGATAACATGATTTACATGTATGAATGATGGTCAGGTACCAACCAGTTTTCAGTACAGTCCTTTGTGTCTCAAAATGTGGGCATCTCTGCTATAAATCATAATTTATCAGAGCAGTACAGCTTTTGTTACTGAACACTACAAGGTAGCTACAGTACCTTGAAAATAGAAAAGCTGAAACAGTGTCACAAATTATATTTTAAAATGAGTTTTCTGTGGAGAAACTAGAAAAGGAACAGGAGAATGCGCTAGGCCTTTCATATTTATGCCAGGACTATTCATAGCTTACTGTCTATGGGCCTGATCCTGCAAGATGCAGGGTGCTATTAGTTCTGCAGCTTACAGAATGAAATCTTAAGAAAATCTTCATTTGATTTCAATGGAGCTATGTTAATTTACACCTACTGAGGATCTGGTCCTTAGACTTCAGTCAATTCTGTGATTAATACCTTGCTTTTTAAAAATCTTGGAAAGCTTTAGTGTGTACAATAAGAAATTACCTAACTTCTGAGAAGAATTTCATAAACTACAACTTGTTTTGGATATTTCATAGTTCAGACTTCTTAAACTGGGACAATACAGTCTTGTGGGGCTAGCTAGTATAGGGATCACAGGAAATCTTGATACTAAGCCATATAATCCTTGTGGCAAAAGATCAAGTACAGAAGGATCTTTGAATACAGATTAACATAATTGTGTATGTCAGCTACAGTTAGTTAAAGTGAAAAAGATTATCAAATAGTGGCTTTAAAAAGCAATCAATATTAATATGCAGGCTAAATATAAGAGATAATTTAATTTGAGGTTTAAAAAATCAATTGTTCCAGAGGTCAAGTTTTTCTGGAATTAATTGCTGTTGAAAAGTGGCATTTGATATTGTTTGATATCATGTTATGAGATTTCAGTAATTTTTATATTTAGACTATTGCAATAATGTTAATAATTCAGTGCAAAGAAAAACAGCCGAAAAAGGTCCAATTGAAAGAAGTTGTTCCAAGTGGAAATCCTGCCTGCAGTTAGTGAATTGAGAAGCTTTGGTCAATAGTGGAACTTCTAAACATAGCTCAAATGAAATTCCCACCAATTTGCTCAATTATTAAGGAAGCTAGATATGGAAAGACTTATTGAGTCCACCACATTGGAAGTATAAACTAGTGTCTTTTATCTATCATATTAAAGTGATACTACATTTAAATCCACGGCATTCACAAAAACACAACTCAGTATGATAGTCAGTATCTTGTCAACTGTTATGAATTACATCTGCTGCAGTGATGGGTATGTTCTGAGACATTTTGTAACACTGATCTTGAGTTCAGAGCTGGTTACACTTGCATGGTAATGAGACATTCTTCCAAGAGACTACACTGATGGAAGATACAGTAATGGCAGTCCATGCGCTGGGAGTGAGAAACCTTGTGCTTCATGGAAATAAGTATTCCTGTAAAGATTACAACTGAGAGAGAAATAATAAAAAATGATAAAACACACGGATGGGAAAGAATACATTCAAACTTACTCTAGGCAATTTGTTTTTTATTTTACAGTTTCTTGACAAACTTTGTTGTATTACATTGCATAAAATCTTCAACAAATGAGCATTAGAATATATTTGCTTATTAGGGTTCTATAAGAGAAAAATGAGACAGACCACCCCTTCTACAGACATACCAGAGCAGTCAGATGAACAAAGGTCTTCCTAATATGTAAAGCTCTCATCCTGCTTAACTACATCACATAACTATGTGTCAGTAGCTACACTTTTTGTAGTGAATGTATTTGCTATGTTTACATTCTGCTTCATTTTTATTTCAGGATTTTCTCTTTATTTTTTATCCTTGGCCACTAAACTTGCCTTTTTTGATAACTGAATTGGATATTGAGATTTAAAGGAAATTGCAATTAGATATTGTTGGGAGCTTCAGAAAGAAAGAAAGTGAGCTCTGATCTCAGTAGAATGGAATCAGGAGTAGCGATAAATGTCTGCACACTCTGTCTGGGCCGGGGAGGTTTGGATACTCTTTTTCAAGCAGTGCTGAAAGGAAGCGGATTTAGGTCAGTTTGAGCATGAGAAAAGCCAAATCCATAAGGTGTGTTAGACTTGGTTACAAACTGCATGAAGTATATAAATACATATGTCTTTTTTTCACACGCTGATAAATAAAACTTTGTCTCACTGAAACATTCTCACTTTAACTGAAACAAATGTGACACAGTGTCAGGTGCTAGGACTCTTCACAGACCACCCTGCTCTTCTTAGCTCACATTTAGTTGTATGCAATGGCTGGGAGTCAAGGTCTGACCTAATACCCACTGAAGTAAGTCAAAAGACTCCCATTGACCTCAATGGACATTGGATCAGGCTCTAAGGCAGTGAGTCAGATTCTCTGCTGATGTAAATGGGTACAACTCAATTGACTTCCGTTGGGGTTATGTCCATTCACATCAGCAGAGATTTTGTCTCAGCATGTCTATGTACTATATTAGGAACAATGGGAATGTTACTTGAATACAACAATCAAACACTTTTCGGAGTTAAAAAAATAAATACTAACCCCATGTTTTCTTTCCGTCTTATTTTTCGCTATTAAAAAAAAAGAGAGAAACAAATTTATGTAAACTAGGAAATCACATTTCTTACCAAGACAATGGAAAACATAATAATCTTATCTAAATAATAAACACAATACTCTTATTAAGAAAAATAATCTTAATTAATTTAAACTGTAAATAATTCACTATAAACTTGGTAGTATTCATTAGCCATAAGCATTTTTACAGATAAAATGTATGTACAGGGTAAGTAAACTTTCAGACCTCTATATGTGGCTTTTTATACTCTGAAACACTTGTTTCAAAATTAAATGAAATTGTTTTTGTATTGTGTATCTATAGTAGAGCAATTAAAGTCCCATACCATAATTAGTAAACTCTAAGATATTTAGGTTATGTATCAATTAAAAGGCATTAACTATATACAAAAACTTGAACAAGGAAGGGTTTTGAAAATATAAGTGCAGGCAGTAAACTGAATAAGAAATTTTAAAAAAATAGAAAACAAAAATATTAAGCAAAGTTTGAGTACATACTAAAGCAACCTCCCTATTAAATAGAAACTATAGAGACACAAATTTATTGTTTACTATTCGTAGAAAGTCTCATTGTAAAAATTAGCTCTGAATAATATTTGCCATGCTGCAGTCTGTATGCTTAGGTGTTTTAATGTATTTACATAGGAAAATATCCATAATATTTGAATTTACTTCAGATCATCCTAGTGTTTGAAGTTTGGTTGCCTTTTATTTATCTGTTTAATAGAGAGAAGTGAAATACTTCTGTAATTGGAACAGATTCATATTTGGCATCATTGTTTGGATACTTAGTCCAGTGCAAAGGAATATGAAATTGAAAACAAGTTCTAAAAAGAAAATTATGATATTTTGTACAGACTGAAAAAAAAAATTTAAAATATGCTTTCAGCCAGCAGGGAACAAATACTAATATTTCAGTTTACTAGTAAGATGAGGAGAGCTAAGAAATACACAAGAATGTAGGAGTCCCAAGATTCATACATAGCTCAAATGGAAAACAATCATGAACAACACAAGACAGCATCACACATACAGTAAAGCTTGTTCAGACCATAAAATCATCACTAATCCAGTTGACACCAAACTATCAAACAGCCCCAAAGTAGTGTTCTGCTTCAAATTAAGCTCTGGGTGTGCTACCTTTATAGCTTGCTTTACAGACAGGGCAAAAGTAAGAAGTAGAGACAAGATAAAGGCAAATGCCATTCAGCTTGATTCTGTAGTTCATAGTGCTTGACCCTGCAAGATACTGAGCACTACAGCCTGATTCAGCAAAACACTTAAGCATGTTCCTAACTTTAAACATGTGAGCAGTCTCACTGAAATCAGTGGGAAATGTTTAAATTCTTTGCTGGACTGGACTCCTTGGTGCTCAGGGCCCAGAGTGGTTTCACTACCTCTGCAGGCCTCTGAAGCATGTTTTGCCAAAGTAAGTTTTGCTGACAGACATCATGCCATCTCTGATAAAGAAATGTTCATGTGAAAATGTAATGGACGTCAGCATTTCTTACGTTAAAGTTCAATATCTTGAAGATAAAGCTCAAGTTCAGCAGTGATGTGTACTTTGAAATCCTGGTTTGCAAACTAAACAAAACGATAACAGATTGCCATTATGAAAAGAAATGCTATTTCTGCTTACTTTAGTAGCATCTAGTTCATAGTTCACCATGTGTGCATACACATGTACACAGCGTACTGAGAACAACTGTGCTGGATACTTAAGCCCCTTGCTTTCAGTTCAAAATCAATTTTTACTGAAAAATTCCCAGGTTTTACAAAAAGTATTCATTTTTTTAATTTTCACTCAACTTTTATATCATTCAAATATATAAAAATAACTTGTTTTATTAGGAAAATAAAATACACTGCATGAGATATATGTATTGTGATAATACATTAGTCTGTGTGTATATGCAAAGCTGCCTATTGAAGTAAGGCTATATATTAGTCTAGAACAGTGGTTCTCAACTTATTTACCATTGTGGGCCGCATATGCAGCTCTCTCTGTGTTATGTGGGCCTCATCCACACAATATATATACTACCTACATGGCCCTGAGGATATCACATGGGCCGTAGCTGTGTGCTGATTGGGCCACAAGTGGCCCATGAGCTGTAGGTTGAGAACTGCTGGTCTAGAACAGCGCTTCTCAGACTGTGGGTCGGGACCCCAATGTGAGTCGGGACCCCCTTTGAATGGGGTTACCAGGGCTGGCTTAGACTTGCTGGGGCTCAGGGCCAAAGCCTGAGTCCCACTGCCCAGGGCAGAAGCAAAAACCTGAGGGCTTCAGCCCTTGGCAGCAGGGCTCAGGTTGCAGGCCCCCTACCTGGGGCTGAAGTCCTTGATCTTCAGTTTTGGCCCCCCCTGCCCAGAGTGGTGGGGCTTGGGTGGGCTCAGGCTTTGGTTCCCCCCTCCTGGGGTCATGAAGTAATTTTTGTTGTCAGAAGGGGGCAGTGGTGCAATGAACTTTGAGAACCCCTGGTCTAGAAGATACACAGAATAAACAAACAGCCACACAAGCTCCGAAGTGCGTGTGCATCTGAATGTACTGAGGAATCTCACGCCTAGCACGTACACATTTCAAGCTGTTAGCAGATAACAATTTAAAGATTTGACACAGTAAAATGGGAAGAAAATGAAAATCTATATGAGAATACATTTCAGAACACAAGGAATAGCTGAAAGTTTAAAAAAAACAAAAACAGGAGAAAAGGATGAAGTTGAGTGTATGCGCTGCAAATGGTGTATCCGAATTATTAAATGTAAATATTTATAGGCTAATAGTTTTAAGTCTACAACAGTAAACTGTTTATTTCAAATGAAAAGTTTTATTTGGGGATTAGAGATATAGTGTTCTTAGGTTTCAGAGTAGCAGCGTGGTAGTCTGTATCCGCAAAAAGAAAAGGAGGACTTGTGGCACCTTAGAGACTAACGAATTTATTTGAGCATAAGCTTTCGTGAGCATTCAGTGGAAAATACAGTGGGGAGATTTATATACACAGAGAACATGAAACAATGGGTGTTACCATACACACTGTAAGGAGAGTGATCAGGTAAGGTGAGTTATTACCAGCAGGAGAGGGGCGGGGTGGGGGGGGAACCTTTTGTAGTGATAATCAAGGTGGGCCATTTCCAGAAGTTGACAAGAATGTCTGAGGAACAGCAGGGCGGGGGCAGAGGGGGATGGAATAAACATGGGGAAATAGTTTTAGCTTTGTGTAATGACCCATCCACTCCCAGTCTTTATTCAAGCCTAAGTTAATTGTATCCAGTTTGCAAATTAATTCCAATTCAGCAGTCTCTCATTGGAGTCTGTTTTTGAAATTTTTTTGTTGAAGAATTGCCACTTTTAGGTCTGCAATTGAGTGACCAGAGAGATTGAAGTGTTCTCAGAGTGGTTTTTGAATGTTACAATTCTTGACATCTGATTTGTGTCCATTTGTGTCTTATTTGTGTCCAACTCTTGTCCCCTAATGCCCCTACTCTACTTGCGCTACATTGGATACAATTAACTTAGGCTTGAATAAAGACTGGGAGTGGATGGGTCATTACACAAAGTAAAACTACTTCCCCACGTTTATTCCACCCCCCACCCCCACCCTGCTGTTCCTCAGATGTTCTTGTCAACTGCTGGAAATAGCCCACCTTGATTATCACTACAAAAGGTCCCCCCCCCACTGGTAATAGCTCACCTTACCTGATCACTCTTCTTACAGTGTGTATGGTAACACCCATTGTTTCATGTTCTCTGTGTATATAAATCTCCCCACTGTATTTTCCACTGAATGCATCCGATGAAGTGAGCTGTAGCTCACAAAAGCTTATGCTCAAATAAATTTGTTAGTCTCTAAGGTGCCACAAGTATTCCTTTTCTTTTTACTGTATTCTTATAGTATAAACTATACCAAAAGCTGTTTTAATGATACTTTCAGGATACATACCCTTACTTGCTATATCTGAAATTAACAAAAATGTCGCTTATGCAATTCAAACAGAGAGAAACATAAGTGGATATCAAGGTATCCATGCTAAAGATTACGTCTGTCCATAATATTATCCCTGAATATTTTTACATGTTGATGTTTCCAGAACACCTGCAGCATTGTGTTATTTGCTATACCATATCTCCAGCAATTATTATTCTTTTAAACATATGTATTTATGTTTGTGATATTTTGACCTAAATTGGAAGAAAAAAGAACAATAAAAGAAGTGTAGCTCTTTGAATTCTACAGGCACTGAAAGGAGGCCTTAGCTTTCAAATTCAAAAGCGTAAAAGGTAAAATAATTCTAGTATATAACCAGTGGATGCAAGGTGGGGATGGAGCACAGGACCAGTAATTCACTCTCCATGGCCTTTTTGTCTGCTGACCACTCTGCTAGAGACAGCATAAGGCTGCTGAGTCTTCTCTGTGACTACTGCTATGGAACCATACGGGGATTCCCGTCTTTATAGATTCTAGGGAGTTGCAAGCCTGAAAGGCTACCATCCTTGCATCCCCTGTGGAGTCCCTAAGCCTTCTCATTTGAGGGAAGGCTATTAGGAAAACTCCATGAGATAAACTGGCAGAATTTCCTGGGCCATGGTGGTACCTCTGGAAATCAGTCAACACTAATGTTTATGGCTCTGACTTACTTCTTGACCATTTCTAAACTAAGTCTCAGGGATTCACTCTCCTTCACCAGGGAAGCTGATCAAGTTCTTGAATACACGAGAGCAAAGATTTTCAAAATGAGAGCCTAACATTCTGCTACTAAGTCCATATTTAGGTACCTAAATAATTGGCCTGATTTTCCAAAGTGTTGAGCAGCACCCAGCAGTCCCATTGACTTCAATGGCAGCTCAGCACTTTAAAAAAAATCACTTTATGTGTTGGTGGCATCAGTTTTTGTTTTATGGAGCCCTCACTGTCCTTGACTTTAAAAATGTTTACTTTAACTTGTTTTTAAGACTAACTTCCATTAAACTGACTGTGTATCCATCTTTTCCAGAACTGTCTGTTGGGGACATGAATGACAGTTCATCTGGCACAGAGTATTACTTTCAGGGTGAGGGATTCTCTGGCTTTTGGTGTGAAGAAGTTCATTAACTATTTAAAATTTTCCCTTCATTGGGCATTTTTTCAGTAAGGTCAGACCCAAAGAGGCCAGAAAGTATTTCCAGTTTGTATCATCATCCTTGATTCTGTCTTGTAAAATATGCTAAAGGAATGTATTATTTTAATGGCAATGTGGCTATAATTTTTTCCCACATTTTCTGCAGAATGAACTGCATGACTAACTTATTTTCACTGCAACGGAATATTTCCCAAAGAGCAATCTATACTACTTTCACCTCATCATTGCCAAAATATTTTTAACATATTAGACAAATAATACCTGTTTAAAGCAAAAAGACATGAAATATCTTTAATCTTCTAGTTAAGCACTGAATCTGTCTGAATTGGTTATTTACAGATGGGTTAATCCTTTGAGAAAAGCACACCATCCAAGCATCTGCTTGGAGTATCCATTTAACATTCAATACCATTCAATACCAGGCTGGTGGAAAGCACGAAAATTCCAACTCCTATTAGCATTAATGTGACCATTGTACTCTGGCTAAATGAGACCAATCCCAAGAAAAAGTTAGGTCCTGCTTTAGAAATGTGCAAAGTTTCTAGAATCTCTGGGCCAACGATTAAAAACTCAAATCAGAAACAGATGTCATGTCCCTACACTCTTACGGTAACTCTTAAACATATCTAGGGCCAAGACAAATTCTTAGTGAAAATATATCAAGGAAGAAAGGAAGGTATTTGGAGCAAAGTGATCACACGATCCCAAATTTGAAATGGGCAACTCTTCTCAGAAGAAAATCTTTGAAATTACTGAAAATTTAAATTTATTTGATTTAGATGAGGTGACAATAATTCCCCCCCCTAAAGTATTAATCAATTTAGATAGGGAAAAGTAGGTTTTTGTTGACTATGAAACACCTATTGGATACACAACTGCTGGGGCAGAGGACCCTGATTTGAATTTTTTTTTCTGTAAATAAAAAACTGCTAGTACAACATTAAGATTGCACTGATTACATAAAAGTCAAGGAAAGTTAAGGTTTTTAAACAAATATTAACTCAGGCATGTAGCACATCCCACAGCAAATGTTTTGTGGTACAGCATACCAATTTAGCAAGAAAAACAGAAATAGTACCACATAAATATAAGGTGGGAGTTAGCAGTGCTGTGTGAACCTTTTTGAAATTTGGACTATAAAACCTTAATGTAATCTCTTTTTTTTAATTTAAATTTCCTAGTTTTGTAGCCAAGGAGAAATTGTGTTCAGTTTGTGTTCAACTGATTTCTATAACAGAGATGAATACGGTTTGTCTACAAAATTATGGGTAATTTTCATATTGTAGACAAAAGAGCACACTTTCAATTGTTCCAATAATACATGTGCAAGGTAGACTTGATGCCCTCACTCAGCAGGGCTGGGGGCCAAAAGGCATAATGACTACTCCTTTCCCTACTAGGGTCAGAAAGGTGAGGTGATCAGATTAATGACTTGCTTCCTAGGAACTGCTCCCCAATCCTTTATTTAAATTTCCTGAAGTCTGGAGGCCCAAATGCATTTTGAGTTGCAAAACCTGGAAGCCTGAGAAATCTGAACTGAATGTGTGATCTAATGACCACACAAACACAACATTGGGGTCGGGGGTTGGGGGTGGGTGGGCGGTATATGGGTGCAGGAACTTTCAGGTTAAGAGACAGCAGATAAATAACTTTTTATGAAAAAACACTTACTGCTTGAATTATACATGCAAACACAGTGCTCTTCTTCTAAAGGAAACTACCTCTAGGCTTAATGAGATTTCCCACTGTGAAAGCTCAGTACTTAATTTTCAAACTTTGTTAATTTTTTCCCCAAATCTAATAAAGTGCCCATTTAGCACTATTTACATGCCAAGATTCAACATTCATGTGTCTTTACATTTATATGTGTTTTTTATATGAAACGGGTTTTTTGCTTGCTTGTTTTTTAAAGCTCACCTAAACAATGCCTGAAAATATTTTGCTCAAGTTGTCTTTAGAAAACTACCTTTAGTCAACATCAGACAAAGAAAGTTCATCTGAAAAGGTGAAGTTTTCAGAAAGTTATGAGCATGTGAAAGAAGGGGCTTATGGCAAAGGAACCTGCAATCTGCAGTATTGTGTCTATAGCTTTCAATGCTAAGTAAATGGTAAAAAAAAAAATAATAATAATCAGAATTACAATTAGATCAGTTTAATATTACTGGTTTAGGAGTGCTTATTCTTTAGTCAAATTTCAATATAATTTGTACATTTGGGGTATTTAAACTTCATGTTTCTCTGAAGACCCTTTTCTTTTGGGAAATCTTTTTCAGATCCAGATGCAGCTAATAGGTGACTGGGTCAAGGTGAATAATATTTCTCTTTTTTGGCGATTAATTCTAATTTAGCCAGACAATAGGTAATTTTAATTAAGAACAAAAATGGGATTTTTCATCCTAATACCTATCTAAGGATTGCTATAGCAGTTGTTGATGTATATTATTGTAAGGAATTATCTAAATTATGTAAAAATTAATAAAACGGTGTCCTTTCATTTTCCCTATTGGCGCCAAACTTTGCAATACATTAACATGCAAAATCATCAACCATTCTGAAATTACTACCATATTACACTACCTAAACACAATCGGTTGCATTAAAGAGCCACAGCCCTAACACATAAACCTTGGGGAGGGGAAGGATTGGTCAGATTCCGGATTATTTTAGTAGTTTTGTACAAGTAACACACCCAATTGTAGATGATGCACCGGGGATGCTCTGGCCTCGATCGTAAAAGCAAAAAGAAATCATCAGTATATTTCCCCAGAAAATTTCCCTCTCTGATTTACACAGTATAGGTTGGCTGAGATTTTTAATTAACTTCTTTATTCAATTTCTTTGCCACTTATTTTATTTTGTTATGATTTTTTTCCTGCTGATTGTGTTGTATTAGTTCTGAAAGGGACTGGTCAAGGTATGAAAGCTTAGCCACTATATTAAGAGGAGCAGCTACTCTTGCATTGAGACAAGGTCCCCAGTTTCGGCGAGTTCCACTCCACCCCCACCACACCCTACAGAGCTCCCTCTAGGCCCTTCAGTGGGAGGCCGGTGCCCCGGAGTACCAAGCAGCGCTGGCTGGGTTTCCTCCACAGCTTTCCGCACGCCCAGCCTCAGGAGCTTCCAGCGGACCAAACAAAGTAGGGGAGAGCGATGAAGCAAGGAGCCTTCTTGCAAAAGCTGACTGTGCCCCAGTCCCGCCACAAGCACTGAGCGAACAGCGGCCCCAAGGGATTTCCTCTTTAGTCAAATTTCAGTCTGCCTTTCCCTGGCTGCAGCCAGGCACACACGCGCCCTATTATTACTCACTGCCATGAGGGCAGGGGACCGGACTGGATGACCTCTTGAGGTCCCTTCCAGTCCTATGACTCTACCCAGCCTTGCGCTTATGTAAAGCCCTGGGCCCTCCTGCATCGCCCGCAGGAATCCGAAGGCGGGCACCTTGGAGTTGCATCACTGGTGGCCCTGTGACCCGAAAGACCTGGCGTGGGCAGGACCGAGAGCAGCAGGCCAGGCTGCTCCATCCCCACCCGGCTGGAATAACTAGCGCCTGGCCTGGGCTCTCGCCCGCTTTCCTCAGTGGGTGTCCGAGCACCACCCCGCCTCCCTGCTGGCTGCCTGAAAGCAGCAGGTGAAGCAAAGGCTAGGGCGGTACCTTGCCAGGGCGCGCTCTGGTTCCCTGAGCAGCCCGGCCACCGCTGTGTTACAGCAGCTCACGTGCGGCTCCCAGGGGCACCCCGCCACGCGGTGTGGGGGCCGGCACTGGAGTCACAAAGTGGGGTCACACAAGAATAAACTGCTTGACCAGTCGGACGCTGCTGGCGGAGAACAAGCCCAGAGAGGAGGAGGAAGAGCAACTACAGATCCCCAAGCAGAAACCTGATCCCCCAAGAGCAGCGCTCTATCGCCCCTGCGCCTCCCCAACCCGACACCCCCGCTCCAAGAGCAGCGCTCTATAGCCCCTGCGCCTCCCCAAACCCGACACCCCCTCTCCAAGTGCAGCGCTCTATAGCCCCTGCGCCTCCCCAAACCTGACACCCCATCTCCAAGTGCAGCGCTCTATAACCCCTGCGTCTCCCCAACCCGGCACCCCCGCTCCAAGAGCAGCGCTCTATCGCCCCTGCGCCTCCCCAACCCGACACCCCCGCTCCAAGAGCAGCGCTCTATCGCCCCTTCGCCTCCCCAACCCGACACCCCCGCTCCAAGAGCAGCGCTCTATCGCCCCTGCGCCTCCCCAACCCGACACCCCCGCTCCAAGAGCAGCGCTCTATAGCCCCTGCGCCTCCCCAAACCCGACACCCCCTCTCCAAGTGCAGCGCTCTATAGCCCCTGCGCCTCCCCAAACCTGACACCCCCTCTCCAAGTGCAGCGCTCTATAACCCCTGCGCCTCCCCAAACCTGACACCCCCTCTCCAAGTGCAGCGCTCTATAACCCCTGCGCCTCCCCAAACCTGACACCCCCTCTCCAAGTGCAGCGCTCTATAGCCCCTGCGCCTCCCCAAACCCGGCACCCCCGCTCCAAGAGCAGCGCTCTATATCCCCTGCGCCTCCCCAAACCCGACACCCCCGCCTCAAGAGCAGCGCTCTATGGCCCCTGCGCCTCCCCAACCCGACACCCCCGCTCCAAGAGCAGCGCTCTATAGCCCCTGCGCCTCCCCAAACCCGACACCCCCGCCTCAAGAGCAGCGCTCTATAGCCCCTGCGTCTCCCCAACCCGGCACCCCCGCTCCAAGAGCAGCGCTCTATCGCCCCTGCGCCTCCCCAAACCCGACACCCCCGCCTCAAGAGCAGCGCTCTATAGCCCCTGCGCCTCCCCAAACCCGACACCCCCGCTCCAAGAGCAGCGCTCTATAGCCCCTGCGCCTCCCCAACCCGGCACCCCCTCTCCAAAAGCAGAGCTCTATAGCCCCTGCGCCTCCCCAGCCCGACACCCCCAAGAGCAGAGACCTGCAACGGCCACTAACCTGCAGAATGCCTCCCAAAGCCCCCACTCCAGTCCGTAGGGGCTACACCAAGGATGACTTTGGCTCTTTCTGCCCCATAACCCTCCATCCTAATTCCCCGCAGAGCCTCCAGCCCACCTGCCCCAGCAACCTTCCTCATCTCCCAGTTCTGTGGAGCTCCCGCCCCCACCACCTACCCATTGGGGCTCCCGCGCTGCTGCGGCTGCTCTCCTGACTGGGAAAGTCCTGTGCGGTATGGGAAGGAGGCGACGGCGAGGGCTTTTCTTTAAAAGTGTTCTCCTTGGCCGGACGCCAAGCCCTACCCAAGGACCTGGGCAGGAGCGGCAGAGGTACAAGCAGTGTCTCTCCACAACAGCGAGCCAGGCGGGAGGAGTCACTCTGAGCCTCAGGGCCGGGGGCAGGACTCTGCACCAGACCAGTGTGGAAACGCTGAGGGAAGAGGTAAAGCTTTGAGAGTGTCCCTTATTCTGTCCCTTCAGCTGAAGGGAAATGGGAAGCACAGAAGACTGGAGCAGACATTAGGGCCTTCTTAAGGTTAGGTTAAGCGAATATTTTTAAGGGTAGAGAATGACCCCCAGGGTTGGGAGTGGGGGAAAGACCCTTAGAGGAAGAGGAGGAATGAAAAGAAGCCCTAGCAGTAATGAGAGAGATGGGGGGACATGGATACACAAATCAAGGGGCAATGTGAGAGACTACAGAGAGGGAATGAGGGGGGATAGAAAGCTGGGTGTGGGGAATGGGGAGAAATAATGGATAGGAGGGAGAAATGGATAGAGCAGTGGAAAGGTTGAACTGTTGGTGCAGTTGAGGGGTTGGAGAAATATTGCCACAGAACAAGAAGAAAGGAAGAGAGATGAGGCGGGTGTATGTGAAAAGGGAACCAGATAGAGATGGGGAGACAGATAAAGGAAGAGGGACTAACAGTGAAGTGAGGGAT
Source organism: Eretmochelys imbricata (assembly GCF_965152235.1). Taxonomy (NCBI): domain Eukaryota; kingdom Metazoa; phylum Chordata; order Testudines; family Cheloniidae; genus Eretmochelys; species Eretmochelys imbricata. The sequence goes on from NC_135572.1 coordinate 100,281,588, forward strand.
TCAAAAGTGAAAAAATAATCATGTGAGAGAAAGAGAAGGAGGGAGGAAGCAGAATTACAAAACATCATTTGAGTGAGACAAAGTGGGTGAGGTAATATCTTATACTGGACCAATTTCCGCTGGTGGAAGAGACAAACTTTCTAGCTACACAGAGCTCTTCAGGTCTGGAAAAAGTCAGACCTATTTCTATATGTAAACAATGGCTCTGTGTAGCTTGAATGCTGGTCTCTTCCACCAACAGAGGTTGGTCCAATAAAAGATATTACCTCACCCACCTTGTCTCTCTCATATCCTGGGACCAACATGGCTACAATAACATTGCAAGCAAAATAAAATCTTGAAGAAACGTGAGAGAGGAACAATTTTAGGGTGGCAGATAAAAACTCTCTAAACCTTTTTTATGGTACAAACCAAAAATTTGTCTGAGTGAAAATGTAGACACTGAAAAAAATTGGCAAGAAAATAAGAAAAAAGGGGAGAGTTGGCAGACAAAAGGACGTACAAACATGGGAGCCTGTAAGTAGTCATTCTTTTTAATTTATGGGAAGTTTGATGTCAAATGTACGTATGTACATGCACAACACACATACACGCATGCACACACATGCACACACACACACATTCAACGACATACATTTCTTTGTACTAGGCTTGTTGACTGATCACTGGGACTATGTTGGGGCTCAGTCCTGGTTAGAAAATGCAAACAGTTCCTGTGCCAACAACCTGGTCAGTTTTGAAATTGGAACTAGAAAATATAAAATGTGTATTTGAGTAGATTATGCTTTAGTTTGACAACAGAGACACATTCACTTCTGAATATTCTTTTGGTTAGTCTTATCTTTTAAAAAGTTATTGCTCTACCTGCTTTTGATTTTGTCCTTTTGACTTAGCTAACTTTTAATTAGCATAACTCAATCTGAAAGTGCTGAGACAGTTGGTCACAATCTTTCTATCTTTCTCTTCCAGCATCTATGTTCACTTTTTAAAGCTTAAACCGTGACATTTGAATAGTGAAATATGAAAACTAACGGCCAGTCTGCAATAACCTTAATTCCACAGAATAGTACCACAACTATACTTCACGAGTAGCACTTTTTACTTCAGTGGAGTTACTTGTGGTGTAAGATACTACTAAAAATAGTAAGGGTATCACAATCTGGCCATAGTTAGAGACCTCAGGCTAGGAAGGTAGAGATATGTTCTTTTTGTCCTAGTATTAATTTATCCTGGGTAAACTGGCACCAGAGATTGATAATGATGTTTTTTGTTTTGTTTTGTTTTTCCCAACCTTCTCCTCTTTCCCAAGTGTTAACTATTTCACTTCTGTACTGTTTCCTCTGATATTAGGCATATATGGCCAAGATTGGTTGCCTCAATTTAGGGGTACCCAATATGAGACACTTGAAACAGGCTTGATTTTCAAAAAATGCTGATCACACAACCTCTGAAAATCAGGCCTCTTTAAGGTGTCTCAGTATGGCCACCCAAAAACTGAGGTGTCCAAAGTAGTAGTCACTTTTGAAAATCATGGCCATTTAAAAAAAATTAACCCTTTTCTCAGTTGAAAAATGAATAGTGTCAATTAAGAATATAAGTACTTCTTCACACAATGCAATGTGGATCACAGTGAAAGGGAATGTTGTGAAGGCCAAATCTATACCAGGGTTAAAAAACGAATTAGGTAAGTTCATGGATGATAGGTCCATCAATGGCTATTAACCAAGATAGTCAGGGACACAACCCCATGCTCTGGGTGTCCCTAGCCTCTGACCTCCAGAAGCTGGGAGTGGACAACAGGGGATATGATTGCCTGTTTTGTTCATTCCCTCTGAAGCACCTGGCCTGGCCATTGTCAGAAGACAGGATACTGGGCTATTGGTCAGACCCAATAAGACTGGTCTTATGTTGTTCTTATGAAAGATGTGCAAAAAAACATTAACTCACTTGCAACTACTTTAGTTTCCTGGCACTCAAAAATAGCTATGGAGTTTGCATTGAGCTAATGTCTTTGAGTATTGAGCTGAAGAATAATGAAAATATGTTTGTGGCTGCTGATGCTTGTGGTCTCTAATGATGACATATCTATAGATACAATTTTTGTGATTGTGAGTTACTGCTGCTTCTATAGCCTCGTCTATAAACTGCTAGTTAGTTTTAAGGGAAGCAAATCAACGTAATTCTGTGGGAATGTTGAGATTAGTATAGAAATATATGATATCCTGATGTGCCCTGCAAAGCCAAATACAACTAATGTATAGACATGGCCCTAGAAGATAAGGATATTTAAAAAAATAACCATGTGCTTAAGTTGCTAGCAAGAGCTAAGCCACTGAACAGTAGTGCTAGCATCGGGAGCAGGCTGGGGAAGCAGCATATGACTACCCTGGCCCTTAAACTCTGAAGGTGTTTAGAAGGATTACAGAAACAGAACCATTGAGAGATTATGTTGTGCTAGATTTTCATGAAGGAGGAGGCAACTGCCATTTGAGGCTAGGAAGGCCTGCATGGTGGGGCTGCACCCTAGTGGGGTTTATGGACTCTGCATGACACACACACCTTCCCCTCATGCAGAATGGATTTAATAATTCTTATTTGACTTTTGAATAAGTTGTTTGTTTCTTGCGAGCTATTCAGTCAAAGGCAACTTGCCAAGAGCCTAAAGGCTACTCCCAATTAGCATAAAGTAAGGAGACTGCAGTCATTTTTAATATGGTGATTCAGCCTGTGATGATTACACGTCTCAAGCCACTTGGATCAACAGAGTATTTGTATGTTGCAAGCTGCAATAACTACAGAATGCACCTCGGTATTACGAGTGCTACTGTGAGCTACAGTATAGAGCTACAATGTACAGGCCCACCCTTGATTTAATTCAACTGGTTCTGATGGATTGCTCCATGTGTTTGTGTGGCGGTAACCTACTTGAAAGGAAACTCTGAACTCTGTCATAATGTTAATTACCCACATGGTCATTTGAATGACCTAAGCAATCAGTCTAGGGCTCTTACAAACCCATTTTATAAAACTTTGCAGATTAAGACTCAAAGAATGAATGCATAGTGATGGGACGTTTATATCATGCACCCCTGGAAAAAGCATTCAAAAATAAAAACCCAAACTAATTTAATATAGTCCTGAGAATTTGAGCAGTACATGGCTCCTTCAACATCTAAAGCAGCCAGAACGCACGAGCACTTCAAGTGACACAGCTTCATGCAACATGTGGACTGAAAACAAAATATACAGGACTTCTTTCTAACATGGCCTTGTTGACTAAGCCAGCAAAACAAGCAACCAACTAAGTGAGATGCCCAAGCCTCTAAAGGCTCAACCACATACAGAAATAATTTATCATGTACCATTTCTGAGAAATTAAAGAAAAAATAGCATGCAATCAGGAATGCAATTTCTCTCCAGCCATTAGATATGGCCACTTACTCTTCCATGTGAACAAGGGTGAGTAATAATTGCAGCTATTTTCTATCAGGCTCTAAGCACACTAGAATAGGAAGTACGGAACCCCAGGTTCATCTGCTTAGATACAATTTATGGAAAAGCAAAGAAATCAATAGCTCCTCAGATATTTGTTTCTGAAAGTGCTAGGTAACTATGGAAAATGAAAGTGGGAGTTGGGTGAAATCAATTTTTGGTTAATAATTTAAGAGTATTGGGCTGCTGTTCATGATATCTTTGAACACCGAGAACTCCCTTTTTCATGGGATCCTTACAGCTGTAGGATTTATACAGACAATGGATCAAATTGTGCTCTCAGTTACGCTGGTGTAGCTGTGGAGTAATTCTATTGACATCTGTGGAGCTAAGTTAATTTGTATTTATGTCAGTTTCAGTGAGAGCAGAATATGGTCTAAAAGGATTTACATTTCCCACTTTGGCTCCTTTAACACAATCGAAGAGGTGTACTGTGTACCAATACTGTTAAAAGTAGTTTTCAATTAAAAAAAATTGCGGAAGCAACTTTACTTTGTCCTGCCTTGACCCTGACACCAAGAAAAGCAGGGCATTTTCAAGGTTGTGAGTAGGGTGTCATTTGCTATAAGGTGTGTGTCGGAGGAGGAAGTTGCTCTCCCTACCCCTGAATTTTCATAGCTGTTTGCCTGCTGGCACTACAGTGTCTTCCCTAGGCCTGTGGGGCAGCCTGGGCTGTGCCAGGACTCCTACTCGTTGTGTGGACAGGATCACTCCCTTGGTCCCACAAGCCAGACATGAAGCAGCAGTGGTGGCCTGGGATGGAGTGAATTGAGCCAGGCCCCAATCCCTACCAGGGGTCCGACCATCGGTTAGACACCCCCCTTCCTGGCCCATCACTTCTCCCTACCCCTAGCTGGCATGCCAACTCCCTGCCTCCCTCCAGAATGGGACCAACCTCTTAACCACCCCACCCCCAAGCAGCCACGGACTCAGTGGGGAGGTGCTATCACATCTTTGGCCTCCTCACCCCTCAGATTTTTCTGAAATGACTCCCCAGGTTGGGAGAGGACTTTTGAATGCTAGCACCAAAGAGAAGCAGAATCCCATGGAACTCAGAACCAACATGAGATTGGAAAGATTTGATGTAATTACTTTGGACAACATTAGGTTTCAAGATTGAAGTATGAATTACTCTTTGTGGTTACAAACTGTTAGAAGGTACAGTATGTGATTTTTGTAAAAGACTCTGTAGGTTTTAGTTACAAGTTAGTTCTCTCTAAAATGATATCCTGGCACAAACAGCATGTTCAGCTGCAGGGTGGAAATTTTCACTGATGGGTTACTTCAGTTTGTCATTAAATTAGGTGCCATAAAATATCACTCAGTTTTAACATTTATTAAAGTCAGTAAGATTGTTCTCTGTTTTCATGTCTCATCACAGGAAGGGACTTTAACATTTCAGAGAGGAGGGGGTTAATCTGTAAAGTGTTTTTTTTTTAATATGCTAATTATTGTTCAAGGACTGACTCATTTTAAGGTGGACCAAGTCAGTCCCAGTATAAATCCAAGAATATTACAGGAAATGAGGATAGTAATGTTAGTAATGTTTTCACTTATAATTTTAGAATATGTTCAATTTTTTTTAAAAGATTCTGTAGTTGTTTTATGACTTAGCATTTTAGATTAAAAACTGACAGTAATAAGCACAGAGAAAACACCAGGTCTGTAGATGTCAAGGCAAGGAGTGGGGTAAATTGGTAAGGTGCACTTACAAGGTCTGATGTAAGTTCTGAGAACAAACAGAGGTAGGGGAATGCTTGTGGTTTCCTGGATTCTTTTCTAATTTTTATCTTTGTAAGCAATAGCTGGTTTGACAAATCACTATTGCTGTGCTGTAAGAGAAAGGATATTTGTTTAAATAGCTGATTTGGACAGTGAGCTAATCCCATTATAGGCAGTGATGATGGATATCTATACAAGTATTTCTATGGCCCCCATCACTGCAATAACTGAACAGCCTCCACCCCCACGCATTTATGGATTTATCCTCACAAGTGTTATTGTCACCATTTTACAGATAGGAAACAGCAGAAGAGAGAAATTAAGTGATTTGTCCAACAAAGCCTTACACATAATGGACACCCTTTCTAGTACAACTGATGCATTCAGCAAAGAGTGGGAACATTATTTTACTACAACTAGAAAAGAAGATACAATGGACTCTTCTATGGTCATCCACTACCATAAAATTAGTTTGCATTTTGTTCTTTGCAAGACATACACAAGGTTACCAGAGCCAGTGGGAGTTAGCTTGCATAGTTATTAAAAAGGGCGCTATTGCAGCAAATAGCATAAAATAGCAAAGTGGAATCTGCCTTGAGCTTTATTTAATGCAATATAGACTAGCCGTAGCAGCCAAGTTTTATGTAGCCCCATGTGTGTCACTTTATGTAAATTGTTTAAGAAGCTCATTTGCATAGCTTCAACTAAGTTATATATAACCATATGGTAACAGGGTGTACTGGCTCTTTAAGCCAAGGCTCCATGGTCAACAGGAGCATTGGAGTTGTGTATGAACTGTGGGGTTGCAATGATGGACATTGTGTTTAGGACACTGAGGACTACTTTGAATTACTTTGGGCTACTGATCCAGTTTCAGGGGAGGGCTGATGATTACCCTGAGAAAAACTATAGGCCACTTCTGTAGGCCCCGATGAGATAGCGACATGGAAACACCTCTGGCCACAAGAGGGAGCCAGGCGAATGTGTCCTCACTACACATACACTCCGTCTTCAAAAAATATTGTGTGGATATAGTGTTTGTGCAGGCCTGGTGAACGAAACCATTGCTTTTATTCACAGGGCAGCAACAGGGCAAGCTTCCCATACATACTTTCATGCCAGTGTTCCTCAACCTTGATATGGAGGGAATTTCTTCTAATGGGCCATTTGGTCTCTAAGGCTCATGATGTTCCTGGCCTCTCTGGTAAAGTCTTCCAATTAGCACAAAGTGTGGTGGTGCATTTGTGGGAGCTAGAGCTAAGACCCACTCATTTCATATAGAGGTCAACTAACATTCATTAGATGGGATTTTTAATTCCTGTTGACTTAATCTGGATTCATATGGGTGACCTACAGCTGACAGGCCCTGTAGAACATTAGCAATGTTGTCCTAAGGAACCCAATAAGTACTAATGTTACACCCTGGAGAATGAGACTCACTTTCTGGAAAGTCACTTTTATTAATCAAATTCTGACCTTTTTTGAACTTGCACAGGTAGAGTCCTCTTGTCTCTGGTGTAATGAGCAAAGTCTCCCTCATACTGCTCAGTCTCCTTCAGACAAACCCAATAATAAATATCATAGCCTGTTCTTAAAAAGGACAGCTATCAGTAACCAAAATGAAAATACTTCAAATATAACAATAAAACATATTTAAAATACAATGTTTTGCAATATAAAATCATTTTAACAGTTATGCAATTAAAAAAATTAATCATGATTAATCGAATGATTAAAAAAATTAATTGCACAAATAATCACGCTGTTAATAATAGAATACCATGTATTAAATATTTTTGGATGTTTTCCACATTTTCAAACATATTTATTTCAATTTCAACACAGAATACAAAGTATACAGTGCTCACTTTATATTTATATTTTATTATAAATATTGGCACTGTAAAAATAAAAGAAATAGTATTTTTCAATTCACATAATACAAGTACTGTAGTGCAATCTCTTTATCATGAAAGTTGAACTTAGAAGTGTAGAATTATGCACAAAAACAACCCTGTATTCAAAAATAAAACAATGTCAAACTTTAGAGCCTACAAGTCCGCTCAGGCCTACTTCTTGTTCAGCCAGTTGCTCAGACAAAAAAGTTTGTTTAGATGTGCAGGAGACAATGTTGCCCGCTTCTTGTTTACAATGTCACCTGAAAGTGAGAACAGGCATTCTCATGGCACTGTTGTAGCCATTTACATGCCAGATGTGCTAAAGATTCATATGTCCCTTTGTACTTCAACCACAATTCCAGAGGATGTGTCCATGCTGATGACGGATTCTGCTCGATAACGATCCAAAGCAGTGCAGCCCAACATGTTCATTTTCATTATCTGAGTCAGATGTCACCAGCAGAAGGTTGATTTTCTTTTTTGGTGGTTTGGGTTCTGTAGTTTCTGTATTGGACTGTTGCACTGCTAGTGTTCTACAGAGCCTGTCAGCTGTAGGTCACTCATATGAAAGTGTTCTTAAAATGAACAACATGCTGCATCATCATCCGAGACTCCTATAACATGAAATATATGGCAGAATGAGGGTAAAACACAGAGCAAGAGACATACAATTGTTCAGGAGTTCAGTTACAAATTTAATTAATGCATTATTTTTTTAACAAGTGTCATCAACATGGAAGCATGTCCTCTGGAAAGGTGGCCAAAGCTTGAAGCGACATACAAATGTTTAGCATAGCTGGCATGTAAATATCCTGCAATGCCGGCTACAAAAGTGCCAGGCGAACGCCTGTTCTCACTTTCAGGTGATATTGTAATTAAGAAGTGGGCAGCGTTATTTCCCGTGAATGTAAACAAACTTGTTGTCTTAGCAATTGGCTGAACAAGAAGTAGGATTGAGTGGACTTGTAGGCACTAAAGTTTTACTTTTCTTGTTTTTGAGTGTCGTTATGTAACAAAAAAAAATCTACATTTGTAAATTGCACTTTCACAATAAAGAGATTGCACAACAGTACTTGTATGAGGTGAATTGAAAAATACTATTTCTTTTATCATTTTTACAGTGCAAATATTTGTAATAAAAATAATATAAAGTGAGCACTGTATACTTTGCATTCTGTGTTGTAATTGAAATCAATATATTTGAAAATGTAGAAAAACATCCAAAAATATTTAATACATTTCAATTGGTATTTTATTGTTTAACAGTGCGATTAAAACTCTGATTAATCATGGTTAATTTTTTTAAATCGTGATTAATTTTTTTTGAGTTAATCACATGAGTTAACTGCAATTAATCAACAGCCTTAACAATTATCCCAGGGACCTCATATTAACATATATGGGTTTGAATTCTCAACCTTCATATTCACAGCACAAACCTCTTCAATTGCAGCTATAAGAGTGAAGATGGGGGAAGATATGTTGTTAGTCTCTATGAGGACGATTGCATAAACGGAGAAAACACATACAGTACCACTGAATTACACAACTATTTGTGAATTAGCACTAGAATGTTGGGTACCAGGATTCCAGTGTTCTCTCCATAACCCTGGGAACAGAGTATGGTAGTGGCTAGAGACAAAATTGCCAAGTGTAACGACACTTATGTCTGGGTCATCTGCAGGGGCTGAACCTGGGATCTCTGGCTCTAAAATGGGTGAATCATAATTATATCTCCCCTAAGGGATTCTTAATAGTTGTGATGTATAGCAAAACATTAAGAGTTGTCAGGAGAAGAGCTGGAATTAGAAGTCATGGGCTCTTGTCTCATAGCTCATCACACCTTTCCCTGGATTAAAGGGTATTGTGTGAACAACTCTGTTTTCCTCCTTTCTCCCAGACTTCTCTGATTGTGCAGGAACGTATGAATATCACATGAAATGTGTGCCACCCATCAAGTCTGACTAGCATGCTTATAATGGAAATTGGTGGTTTATATGCTCCAATAAATAAATGAATTGTTAAAGAATGTGAGGCACTGGCAAATAAATTAGGGAAATAGTTGTGGTGTGCACGTATAATGCCACCAAGCTCTAGAACTTTAACTTGTGTGAGGCAGCATAGCTCTTTTGCCTTCAGCAGAGCTACATTACTTCACACAGCTGCGAATCTGGCCACAAGTATCTTCTTGGAGTTTCTCTTTAAGAAACAAAGGCACAAAGCAGACCATTTCAATTTCAACAGCACTGAATCTGAAAAAGAAATGGAAATGTATTTTCAAATGAGCCAGGAAGTTTTCTCTCAGAATTTTCATCATGGTGTTATTGCAAACAACTTAGACTAATATGGTACCAGCCCTGAACCTTGGTATGGAGGTTAGGGAGTATATACCCCAAACCTCTCTGGTATGTAAGCACTTCAGTTCACTGGAGGTACATTGGAGGTTCCCCAAAAAGCTATTGCTTGAATGAATGTCAGATATTTGATTTTTCATGTGGTTCATATTGTTATTCTGTCATTGCCTCAAAAATTGTCATCCTTTATAAAGGATCCTACTAGGGTACTTCTTCCTGACAAAAATGCAAAATTGTAAGGCACCTTGCTATGTAGATTCTTGACTTAGAAATGTGGTGGCTGTTTGTGTGGATTAAGATTATTGAAAACATTGTCACAAGTGCAGTATAAAATGAAAAATCTAAAAACTCCTAAATTATTCACTCCTTTAGTCATGTATATATTTTTAATGCATTCTGCACAATTCTTTACACACCCACAATGGTAAACAATGAAGACTGCAACTGTAATATTACTTAGAAATATGAAGTGACATTTGTTTCTCAGGGATCCCATAAAAAGGAACAACATAAAGCAAGGTAAGCCACTGTTTATAGTTTATAAACAAGCAGCAATAGGCTAAATTAATCGGACACAATCAACTTAAAAAAATCCAAAAATGTTTCACCTACTTTTCTTTACAAGTACCACCCAAGATCACCAAAACTGAAATGTTAGAGATTCGCCCCTTCCCCCCAGTTTGTTTATTTGATTTGAACTTGTTTTATGTATGATCATTTTCACTTCAATGGTACTTTATTAGCATGATAAGATATAAGGCTTGCCAATGGGGAAAAAGACAGACCCATGCAGGTCTCTGTCAGAGATAGGTGAAATCTGCCAGAGATGAGACTCCAGACTATGTGGTTTTATCCTGTATCCATTTTTCATTCCTGATTTAGTAGCAGATTGGTGTGTAGCTTGCTGCTATCTTTGCTTGCTCTTGTTTTTCTCCTATAATTAGGCAGTTTTTCTGCATCAGTTTTTCGTGAAAAACATTTTATAATTTCTGATAATATGAGGAAATTCTCACATTCCCTTGTATTTTGGACACTGGAGTAGAAACTGTTTCTCTTTCTCAACCTCTTCTCTGTCATAGTGATTTTACAGTCATTTTGTCACTGACTTTGGACTGTAGTTTGTGCATTCCCTTTTTCACCTCTTGGCTTCAGTCACAGGTTTTGTATTTAGTGAGAGTCTGGCTTTGTTTTCACAGTTAGATAGGCTGCTAGTGTGAAAGTTTTGTTCTAGGGATCTGTAGAAAATATAACTTGTTGCTGTTTTTCATTTGTTCCCCCAGTGGCTCAAAGATGGGTGTTTTAGGTGTCAATTTACAATCTTGAGCATGTTTTGGTTTTGGATATAGTTCTCTGTTATTTACAGTTGTTGAATCCAGAGAATGGATTTAATTTTTGATCCTCAACGTCAGTCCATCGGACTTAGAGGCCAACCACCAACTAGATGTCAGGATGTTGTATGCAGGGACATGACGAGGCTGGGCTTCATGGAGGAACAAGCAATGGGCAGGAATGAATTGCAACTCTGCATATGCTCCCCATGTCTACAAAGATGTTTTGGGATACAGAGAGAGAGAGCTTTTTTGCAATGGAGGGAGTGTTTGCTATTTTGGCTGAGATGGAATTAGAAATTGAATGGGTTTTTCCGTCTGTTGGTTAGTAGTGGGAATCAATCCACTTCTGATCTGTAACCATTGTTGCTGGAGTGCCTATTGGGTAACCCCCTCGCCCCCCACTCATTTTACTTTCAGATAGTGGAATGGGTTGGATTATACTGTCAAATAGTTTTACAGGAGGGTAGTATTTATCTAGTAGTTTGCTTATGGTATATGGTGTAATGCCCCACAGTGCATTATCTTGTAATATTTTTATATCCAGACTGAAGTTCCATGATGTATTTGTTATGAGACTCAGGTATGCATAATCTAGGGCATGTTCAGTTTTCATATTACTGTAATAACAGTTTAAAAGACAAAATATACTAATTTCCCCCTGTTTGGGTGAGCCTTTCACCTAGCAACAGGGAAAGAACCAGGGCAGGTATAAGTGTCTGAAGCAACTTATGTTAACTCATATTGTGAAAACGACTAGATTTCAACTTGATGAATTAGGACATTCAGAAGAGTATTCTCAGGGCAAAAACAATAAGACAGTGGAATTCAGACTGAACCCATGGGAGAAGCTGTGAGCTAATCTATGTCTGATGGAATTCATCTGGCTTTCTGGGCACCTAAACTGCCCCTGGCTCAAAGGTACTCTGATTCTGAATAGCAATGTATTCTGCCATTGGTACTTTTATTCATTCAGCGCAGCAATAGCATATTCATTGTCAATTTAAGATTACATTGTTAGTGAAATCCAAATCTCCTCTCTCTTCATCCAATCAGTGTTATTGTGCACAGAAACCCTGGTACTGTTCCCTGAAAGGAACCGATGTACCGAGGAGCCATAGAACACAGGAATAACTGTTGGGAGACCAGGGGGAGGGTTCAGATCTGGAGTCTGGAGCCCTGGACTGGGACCTGCATTTGGGTTAACCTCTCTTCCCCTCTATAGCAGTCGGATGAGGAACAGAAGACCCAACAGCTCCCTCAGTATGTTGAGGGTCAGCAGTAGATTAAGGAGAAGGAATAGGGGGCTATCTGATGGCTTAGGTCCAGTGAACCTTAGGGAGATTATTAGTATTTCTATTATCGTAGTGCCTAGGAGCTCTAGTCATGGACTATGCTAAATATGCAGAAATGTCAGCATCAACATGGGTAGGGACTTTAATGTGTGCTGTAGGTTCTAGGTTAACAGCTGACCAAAGGTATTAAGAAAAGATTCCTTGTGATTCAGCCACTCTTCTTTCCTGTCCAATCATTCCTTGTCCCCTACATTCTGAAAATGACACCAGACTTGAACTTTCATTTGTCTGCTTACCTCACCAATGTTTTCAAGCAGATGCTGATTCTATCTCTGTTTGTTGTTCTGTTATCTCTTCTCATAAGAGTAAAAAAATGAAAAGTCAATACCTGTGTTTTATTAACTTGAGGATGGGCTGGGTGCCATCTTTACTTTTAAACATTGTAGGGAAAAATGCATACACAGACTTAACCTGAGGTTCCTTTTCCTTCATCTGTGCTCGGCTGACAGGGCTGGCTAGACTGCAGCAGAGTCTCAAACAGCATAGCTGGACCTCTGGTGCTGCATCTTTCCCCTCCTCCTCCTCTTCATCCTTGCTGTTCACAGCAGGGATCTCTGTCTCAGGCTCCTTTGAGGTATCCATGGTGGTCTGTGGGGTCTCCAACATGCAGCTGCTCCTTGTAAAAGCAGCAGGTCTGTGACTCAGCATCATATCAGTTGTTGCCTTCCATGGCCTTCTGATATGCCTGCTGAAGTTCCTTCACTTTCAAGCAGCCCTGCTGCTGATCCCCATCATGCCCTTTTGCCTGCATTCTCTGTGCAATCTTTTCATCGACGCCCACATTTCTCTGCCTGGTCTGTAGCTGTGCCTGCACGACCTCTTCTCCCCACAGGCCCAAGAGATCCAATACCTCCAGTCTGCTCCAGGCAGGAGCATGTTTAGTGCGTGAGGCCAGCATGGTTAGCTGGGCAGTTGCATACAAGGGAGAACTGCTAGGTGTGCTTGCCAAGGGGGCAATCCGGAAAAGGCATTTTAAAAATATTCAGGGATTTTTTTACGGGGAGGTGGCTTCCAGTATCCAGGACCTCTGGGCAGTTTTGTTGACAACTGTGACCAGAGCTGTCACTGTTGAGCATTGTGGGACAGCTGCTGGAGGGTTGTTAAGGTTGACATAAGTCACGTGGTGTCTAGTCACGCAAGGCATCGACTTCAGTAGGACGACCAGGACTCAATGCTGTTTGGGGAGGTAGTCTTACTGCATCATCTTAACAGGGCACTTACATCAGCTAGAGACAAATTTGAGTGTAGACACATGCACAGATAGGTTGACGCAAGATGACTTATGTCGACCTACCTTTGTAGCATAGACCAGGCCCAGCATCTGGTTGGGAATGCTAATTGGATGGTTAGGCTTTCCTGCAGATGTCTGCGTCCAAACAGTGAAACACTAAATAGCTGTGACCTCATCAGTGAAACTCTAAAATAATGCCTTCATCTATTTACTATGTTAAATGAAGGTGTGTGGAGAAAAAAGGGAGGATAAAGATAAAAAGGCACTATGGGTATGGGGTTAAGAGAGGCATTCTGAGGAGGAGACAGAGAAAGGAGAAAATGACAATTTTACATTGTCTTCTCCCCTCAAAGTACAAGTGAAAAGCTAGTGAGTGCTGGTTCAATGTGCCAAATATAGATTTCATAAAATACAGTCAATCAAATTGGCTAGTAACGGGTGTTGAAAAAGACAGCTGGGCTCCTGGGAATAGGATAGAAAGGGATGCAAACAGTCCAAGGTACATAAAAACAAAAGAGAGAGAGACAGTAAAATACTAATATATATAACATAGTAAACGTAAGAGAGTACTTATAATACTTTTCCCTATGATTTTATCATTTTTAATAGGAAGTACTTTTCCTAATGGAAGGAAGCACTACAGAAACCTCCCAAATGTTTTTAAATGAAATGTAAAATTAATTAGTTATGTTCTAATACCAATGAACTACAGTAGGTTGTATTAAATAGGCTATTAGTGCACTTCTCTGGTGGTTGCAGGCACTCAGTCTTTGGCCTCATACCACACATTGTATTCAAGAAATGCACTGATACCCTACGAACGTGCATTCTTTTGTCTTATTATTGTAATAGGCTGGGTATGAACTGGGACTCTAGACACCTGATTCTGACATTGGTTTGCTATCTAACCTTGTGTAAATCAAGCTGTTAGGCTATGAGTTTCCCAATATGCAAAATAAGGACAATCACATTTTATCTACCTCATAGGAATGTTATGAATCTTAACTCAAGTATTAAGGCCAATCACTGACAGAGTGGGACAGAACTAAAGAATTCCTGGCTCATAGCCTTGTACTTGTCCTTTTAGAACATGGGGGCTCCAGTATCTTATTCTAAAGGACATTTTTATACTTTTAAAAAATAAATTACTTCAAATGCATATAGGTTACTGAAAAGTTCAAAAGAAATATGTAATTATATGATTTTGCTTGAACTGTCCAATGATACCAATGGTGAGTTGGTAATGCAGAGAGCGACTGCCCTCCAGATTCTTCAGTCTGTAGTACTTTTTGCACTCCAGTGACACTAGTGATCATTAGTGACCTATTTTCTCTTCTTTTTTAGTGGAGATGGAAAAAAAAATAGGTCAGATTAAAACAAAAAAAAAATTGAGACCCCCCCCACAGCTAGTATTTTTGCTTATATCTCAATTCAAATCTTTTTTTTTTTTTTTTTTTTTTTTTTTTAGTTTTGACCATATTCTTTTAGCTTTGGTTTTATTTTCTTCATGTTCACTTGCCTCTCTCTCATTCTGGACCTGAATCTGCATGGTGCTGAGCATCCTTAACTGCCACTGAAGTCAATGAGAGTTGGGGGTACTCACTACCTTGCAAAATTTGACTATCTGGTTGGTACAAGATGCACCAAATCTCCATCTCAATGGCTATTCTCTTCAATATTTTCATCCCAACTTTTCCCTCATGAGACACCTAGTTGACAGACCTGATGATGTCAGGTAAACATTTGAACTTTTGGGTGCGTCCTACCTTTTGAGGGTCACTCTGAGTTCTCTTTAAACAAGGTGCTATTATATTAGTCCAACTATTACCTCTGTGCAATACATTGAAACTGGTTTACTGGGCACTGCACCAAACTCCTTAAGTAAGTATTTTCTGAACTTATGTAACCAGTGTTGCAAGATGAATCATGTTGTTATAAGCAGGACAGCACACATTCAGGTGTAACTTTTGGACCTGCTTTTTGTATTTTGATCAATGTAACTCTCTAAATGTGATCACCTAAAAGAATTGTCTCAAATTGAGTCAATTTTAAGTAGAAATATTGAGATATTCTGATTTGTATTCACATAATTATTTTGTGCCATGGCAGGTAGTGCTGTGTTGGTTAACTGAATTATATATTTCCCACTTAAAATAATGAATGCACACGATGCAAAAATAATTATGATGTTATAAGATGTTTATTAAAGGGAAAATACGAGTTTGGATGCTTTAATGGAGAAGGAGATGGGGAAATTGCTATGCAAAATGCTATTCACAATCTAACATAACATCAAGAAGACAAAACAGAAATAATAGAGGGAATCTTGTAGCTTGACTTCAGGTCATCTGATTTGGATGCTGAGAGTATTTCAGTGTCCAGAGATGTATTCCTTAGTTTGGAAAACCTACCATTAGATATTCAAGAACCTGTGACTGCTAGAAGTCGATATTGGCCACGTTGACAGTTTGGGGGCAGATGTCCACTTCTGAAATTGATTATACATAATATCACCGTTCACTCAAAGGATTGTGTTCTTACGATAAAATAAAAAAATACTTTTTTCCATTTCCTAGAACCTGTACTATACACTTTCTTTCGACTGTAAATGAAGATTTTAGCAGAAATAACTTAAAGAAATTAGTTGTTGATAAATGAAATCACCATACACTGTGAAAGAATGAGCTCTAGGCCCTTCTTATGAAATTGCTGGAAAGAAAACTTCATGATTTATTTAGATAGGTCATTTTGGTTGTTTAACCAAACGCTCAGCTGGTTTAGTGCACTGCAATCCCATGCCATTCCTTTTGCAGGACATTTTGGGGATAGGACCTGCAATTCTCTTGTTTTTAATTAAAGAAGCAGCATGTTACATGCATGCCTGATTTGGCCCTCCTTAATAGTCTTTACCTCCAGTTCAGGTTATCTTAAATTAAAACAAAGACAGGGCTGGGTCCAGAGTTTTTGCCGCTCCAAATGGCAAAAAAAACCCAAAAAACTTGCTGCCGAACAGGGAGGCGGAATCCTGTTTGCCAAACATGGAAGCGGAGTGATGGTGCGACTGAAGAAGAGTTGTGGCCCCACCACCGAATTGCCGCCCCTTTACATTTGCCGCCCCATGCACCTGCTTGGTTCGCTGGTGCCTGGAGCTGGCCCTGAATAAAGATTATAGAAATTTCAGCGCTAATATAATAAAACATGGCTAAATAATACCAGTGCCTTATCTAGGTTAAAAACAAAATTGTTGTGGCTCACAGTTGCGTCATTGACCCAGCATCTGTTTTAAAGGCAGAAGTTAAGGACTCAGAGAAATGGTGTAAAAGGGGAAACATTCTCTTTTAGTAATATTGGAATTAGTACTGGAATAAGACAGAAAAATATAAAGGCACAGTCAACAGTTCTAGATGCTAAGCCTTCTGGAGTGGACATACCGTGGTTATTATTACTACATCTATCCAGTGCAAAGAAACTTTCGTTAAGAAAATGGAAAAAAAGTCGGTGCTAATGATTAATGACTTGTCGGAGACACCGTGGTAGTCACAAAAAACCCAGTCTTCAAGCTACATATAAAAATGAGCTGGAGATACCCTGACATTCACTGGTGTGGCAAAGTGTTCGGAGGACACTCGATTTGTGTCAGATTCTGCACTAATGAATATTATGAAACTATAATAATGGGATTAGTAAAGACCTTTGGCCAGTGGATGAGGACATTACACTTTTGGAAAGTACTTTCCAGTAAGACATCAAATAGGAAAAATATTTCCTCTTAATTCAGCATTTAAATATATAAAGGGGCACTAGAAAATTTTATGACACGAAGGTGCCTTACCAGCCTAATTATTCTATTCTGTATAGGTCCTTATACCATCCTCATTACTGAAGTATCTGAGCACCTTGTGGTAGTGTACTAAGGGATGTAACTAACATCTGTGATTCATTCTCTTTCTTCTTAACATAAGAATGGCCACACTAGGTCAACTCATTGCTCCATCTAGCCCAATAGCCTGGCTTCTGACAGTGGCCAGAGCCAGATGCTTCAGAGGGAATGAACAGAACAGGGCAGTTATTGAGTGATCCATCCCCTGTCATTCAGTTCCAACTTCTGGCAGTCAGAGGTTTAGAGACACCCAGAGTTTGCGTTTGAATCCTGATCATCTTGACTAATAGCCACTGATGGACTAATTTTCCATGAACTTGTCTAATTCTTTTTTGAACCCAGTTATACTTCTGGCCTTCACAGCATCCCCTGGCAATGAGTTCCAGAAGTTGACTATGCCTTGTGTGAAGAAATACTTTGCTATGTTTGTGTTAAACCTGTTGCCTATTAATTTCATTGGGTGACTGCTAGTTTGTGTGTTATGTTATGGGATAGACAACACTTCCCTGTTCATGTTCATGGTACCATTCATGATTTATAGCCCGCGATCATAGCTCTCCAGGGAAGATTTGTGTGAAAAGTATAATGTTTTGTTTTAGTGATTTTATTTTTAAGATATAAATGTACCTGTGCTATTGTTTGTTTATATTAGCAAAGGCAGGGAAAAGAAATGCGCCTTGCACTCGTAGTAGAAAGAGGTGAGGTTTGTGATGAGTCCTGGGGGTGTTTGCTCAGCCCAGCCCCCAAGAAAGCTCTGTTTCCTGCACAGATAAGCTTTACCCTTCTGGTAGAACGTTCCATTGTGCCAGAGTGGCTTTGTTGATTGATCACAGTCCTCATCCTGGATCTGTAGGTGGCCTTTTATATGTACTTGGTCCAAGCAATTGTGTACCTTGATACTAAAGCCTTGAACTTGATATGATATTTTGTGGGAAGCCAGTGTAGAGAGTGGCTTGGGGTATTCATGGTGGCATGTGTTATTGAGGGTCACTGCAACATTCCATCATAGATAGAATTTCCTAAGGTGTGAAGGCTTCATGCACAGATGTGTGGTTCAGACAGGAGGAGATGAAGGCATGTATAACTGAGGCCAGATCATTGTCTGTCAAGATGGGATGGTCTTTTAGTCAACCAGCGATGGTACAAGTGTCACTTATCAATGCTGCTATTATGAAAGGAAACTATAGAATTTAAGGGGGATGAAACCAGTGGAGGGCTATTAAAATGCATTCCAATAATGAGGGAAGGATGGTGTTAGGATTAAGGGAGTAGGGTGGAATTCAGGAGATGTGGGTTCCATTCCTGGCTATGCCACAGGTTTCTTATGAGACTTTGGGTACAATCACTTAATCTCTCTATGCTTCTATTCACCATCTGTAAAATGGGATCCATACTACTACCTACCCCACAGGGATGTTGGGAGAATAATTCATTTATGGTTGGGAAGAGCTCAGATATTATGGAGAGAGGGGCCACTTAAGTACATAGACAAGTTCAAAGTCCCTATTTTCATTGATGGAATGGGATCCAGCTGTGTGTCTCATACACAGTATATGTATTGAAGCATGGTAGATTTTTAAAGACCATTACTCATTGCCTTTATTACAACATTCATAATTACAGCCAGATTAATTTGTTTTTTAATTGAAGAGTTGGTGAATGTTCTGAAGTATGAATCTGGGAAAAAAATCAAAGATAAAATGTAATGATTCTAAAGTACATGCTGCAAACCTTATCTCCTCTAAGCTATTATCTGGAGGTCAGGCTCAGAGCGATTTACCAAATCAAATTATGTTTAGCAAAAACAAGGCTGTAAACTAATAACAATTCTCTTCAATTAATAACTGGAAACATTATTTCTTCATGACTGGGGCCTTCCAACATATCTCCTCTCACAAGTTATAGTTTAAAAGGGTATTATCCATACATCTTAAAAATACATTCTGTCTGTCAGGCCAAGCTCCTGCAGACCTAAAGCCCAGAATGAAAAAATGATAGCTTATTTACAGGGCAAAATAGGATCCGTTATACTACCTCCAACCTTATCCTTAAGTCATTTGTATAATGGGCTTCCTTATCCTTCAGTGGTCTTTTAATTGCATGTTGTGAGAGCAGTTACAATAAGGTGCTTTCCTCCTTCAATACATTATTGTTCCTCTATCTATACATGGTGGACACAGAGTGAGAGAGAACAATCTCTTTAGTCTTTAACTCGTTGCTTCTTGAGCTATGTCTACACTACTGCAGTAAGTTGACCTACGCTATGCAACTCCAGCTACATGAATAACATAGCTGGAGTCGACGTACCTTACGTCAAGTTACCGTGGGATCTACACCACGTGGGGTCGACGGGAGAAAATCTCCTGTTGACTTACCTTACTCTTCTTGATGGGGGTAGAGTACAGGGGTCAACTGGAGAGTGATCTGCTGTCGATTTGGCGGTCTTTACTAGACCCACGAAATCTACTGCCGGTGGATTGATTTCAGAGCATCAATCCCTACCGTAATGTAGACCTGCCCTCGGACACACCTCCTTTGAGAATTGTTACTGCTAGCTAGATAATCTTCACTAGTTCTCAGAGAAAGGTACTTACAATAAACTGGATCTTTGAGTAATTAGAGGGCAGTCTCTACCATGTACCCTTTTCTTCAGCATCTTTACTGGATCTTAATCTTTACTGATTAAGATGAAGATATTGAAAGCTGGCTGAGGCCATGGCTCCTTATAAATCCTCGGTTCCTAGCCTTCCTCTCCAGGGCAGGGCAGGTCATATGTGCAGCCACAAAAGTCAATGCTTTCTAGAGCATAGTGATTTGATGCCAAAGGCACAGAGGCATCCCAAAAATGTGGCTACAAACTACAGTTAGGGGTACACACTCTTTATTTCTGCCCTTTAGTGGAAGAGGGGATGGCTGCCTGGCCTTTTGGTTTTGCAAACTTTTCCTTGCTCAAGGCCTGTTCTACACCTAAAACATAGGTCGAGCTAGCTACCATTTTTCACATCTCTGAGCGACATAGTTAAGCTGACCTAAGCCCCGGTGTAGACACAGCTAGCTCGATGGATGAATTCTTCTGTTGACTGGCTACTGCCTCTTGAGTGGAGTGGATTAACTACAGGGACCAAAAATCCTTCTGTCATTGTAGCAAGGGTTTATGCTACAGTGCTTGAGCTGTGTAGTTGCAATGCTGCTCAAATGCTTGTGGTATAGACATACCCTCAGTCTCTAGCAGCTCTGGATCAGAAGGGTCTTTGATATCTAGATCTGAACTTGAATTTTGGAAAGGACTAATATTGGGATGTACTGGGTTGCAAGTAGGATCCATGAAAGGACTTAGACATTGCAGTGCACAGATGGAGTATTTTGTACTTAATTCTTGTTCTTAAGGCTATTAAAGGTTTCCAGTTTGTCTAAAATGGGACTTTGTTTCTAAATACCTTGTATTTACAATTTAATTATAAATGTTTATGTCAACAGTCCAGTGTGTGTTTTAAGGTGGACACAGGCATTTTCCATAAAATATGGACATTGGAACATTTTACTCATTGTACAGTATCTTCCGTATATGCAGCATTGCATAAACCAGTGGCACATGCAGACTTAAGTATGTTATTATGTACGGTGCGAACCAGTGACAGGGCCAAAATTGAGTGAGTGGTGTTGTAGCCTGGTGCATGGGGGGTGGCTCTGCTTTGGCCCCCTGGCTCCCTCATCATGACCAACGCTCCCTCCCCCTCAAGACAACACTCCCAATGACTCAGTTTCCCTATTTGTAAAATATGATTAACACCTACCTTAAAGAGATGTTTTTATACTTTATTAAATTATATTTGTAAAGTGCCTTGAGATTATAAGGCTCTGTGCAAATGTAAAGAATTTAATATTTCTTTATGCTGTTTGCAAGATACTGTATAATGCCACTACCTTAAATCTTACAATACCTACATATTTAATTTAGCATATCCTGTTCGTTTTGTTTATTTTTTTGGTCACAGTGTAATGGTCTTACAGTGATCAGTTTATGTTTATATACAGTTTTTCATCCCAAGAGATCTCCAAATGCTCCACGGGTGCACATAAACAAACGATACACAGGAATTTATGTAGGCACAGCATAATTGCCCAGGTTATTTTTTCCCCAATACATGTTTAATTTGGTTTGTAACACAATGATATATGTGCCATAGGTTACTCTACCACGTGTTGCTGTTTTACATGGGCAAGAGTTCAGAAAATGGGTTTCATGCAAATCTACGTATGCTAAATTATTTCTTTTTCATTGCTTACAAAAAAATCCTATGTCGCTTTTAGTGGATTGCAATGGAATTAAACGTGTTTGAACAATGACTTCTTTCAAAGCATTTCAAGAGCCAAACAGTGTAATTTATTCCAGATTTTTAGTAACATATGCTTATAAATGCATCTCTTAGAGGAAAAAAGTTCTCACTATGCTACTCAACCCATTCAAAAAACTAGAAAGAAGGATAATTTGCATAACTAGAAGTAGGTCAGGTCTGTCCCTCCAATCTACATGAGTTCCAAGGGAAATCACTCTTATACATTATTATGATGCAAGACTTAAATTCAGAATTGTCTGTTTTAGTAACAGCGTTAAACTGAGATATGCTTTGATTGCCAAACAGTTCAGTATTTCTACCATTTCGGTAATTGTTCACATTCCCTTTGAACAATTCATATTTGTCAGGATTTCATTTTTAGCAAAGTCTTCTTTCTACAGCAATACCAGTTTTCTTCTTCTGCTAGTGTGTGACAACTAACTCCATCCAGACAGCAAACTCCTATCTGCATTCTTACTTTGTGCAATATAGGAATGCTGGTTTCATCATAGTAGTTTTATAGCAGGTGTGACAAAGCTCCGGCCTTGCCTCCGTGGGTCCCGCGTTTCCTGGCGGATTTCGCTAGCCTCAGAGGCTAACTGTGACCCTCCATGTAACCCTTCTTTCTCTCGAGACAAGGGTCACAGTCTACTGAGCCATTTTCATCATAAGTCAGCAAGGGAGGTGAGGAGAAGTTATCCTTCCTTGCACAGTTTCTGTTGTCTCCCAGTCTCAGTGATTAATCAGGGGGCCAAAGTGCAGGGGGGCGGGGGGAGAAGCCTGGGCCCACCCTCTACTCCGGGCTCCAGCCTAGGGGCCCTAATAGTATCAGCTATGGTAGCTGACCTTTTAGAAACATGTACAATTCCCTGGGCTACTTCCCCCACAGCAGCCCTCACTTCCTCAAGCTCCACTTCATGCTTACCTCAGGGCCTCCTTCTTTGTGCCTGATATGGTGTGTACTACTCAGCCCCTCCCACAGCGCAACTTCCTTCCACAGCTCCTGACATGCACACCCACCTGACTGACTAGGAGGCTTTTAACTAGTTTCAGCCAGCCCCTGATTGGCTTCAGGTGTCCTAATCAACCTAGCCTTCTTCCTGCCTTCTGGAAAGTTCTTAATTGGCCCCAGGTGTCTTAACTGACCTGAAAAAGAAAAGGAGTACTAGTGGCACCTTAGAGACTAACCAATTTATTTGAGCATAAGCTTTCGTGAGCTACAGCTCACTTCATCAGATGCATGAATACAGACTAAGACGGCTACTATTCTGAAACCTGTTAATTGACTTGGAGCAGCTTCCATTTCACTTAAGCTGGTATCAGGGATTTGTTTAGCCTGGAGCTAATATATCTATCTCCCACTATTTTTCTATAGCCATCTGGCCTTGCCCCGTCACACAGGGTTGTACTTTGTGGCCTCTCATTTGATAAATTAGGTTATATATTAATTGCTTTTTTCTAAGTACAGTAGAACATTTGTTTTATGACCACAGATCTTATGAATGGATATATAAATTATTTTTATCCCTTGAACAACAAGGTATCCATGTATGTATTTGAGCAGCGAGCAGAGGTTATGCGCACTCAGAGCAAGACTGTAATAGGCATATCGTATACGTTTGTTACCATGTAACGTACGCTACCACTGAACAATTAATAAATTAACTTACGTACCATAATTACTGTAAATTTTGAGACGTTCAATTTTATGAACTCCTCAATCCCAAATTAGTTCATAAAATAGGGGCTCTACTGCAGAATCTCTTCAGCTTGTTTGGCATGTTCTAATTCACATGTAGCTATTTTAGGGTGTCTCTCTCTCTCTCTGTAAGAGGAAACTACCCATATTTATATTGTAAATTATTCCTGCTCAATTTCAAAGAGTTTAACCTTATTTACCTTTTTATAATAAAATCTATATAAGTGTCCAAACAAGTGTTAGAACATTTTGCCACTCTGCCTGGTTCCAATCTGCCTTTGGCATTCCTCTCCTGCTGGGCGTGTTAGCTGTCTCATGACTCCTGGGTGTGGTTGGCAGCTCCAGTTCAGCTGGTGGGACTCGGTCCTGCTGTGGCTGCTGCTTCCTTTCTTCCCTCTCTACATAATGAAGACAGTTAGGATGGCTCCTTCTTGTTGCTAGCTGCTTTTACAGTCAGCTCTTCACAGGACACAAGCAAGTAGTACACGGACCACAATCTGAGAATCAGCGATAAAGTGGGTCTTTCCCACCTCTCACTGCTATGGTCCCCCCGGGGTGCTGAAATGGGAGTGGTTGATGAATCTAGATATTAATCTCTAATCAAACATGGAAATAGAATGAAATATAAAGCCATGTACTAAACTTCAGTTTTGATCTACAGCTAATTCCATCTCAGTCTCTGATCTTGCCTAATCTTGTCAGCTAAACTGGATTCGAGCCCAGACAATACTTCCATGAGAAAACCATCATGAAAACCGAGGAAATGTTGCATAAAGTGGAGCTGGTGATTCAGTATGCTGCATTCTCATTTCAGTATCAGTTAAGAACCAACGTCCAACTGCAGTACGAAGGGCATTTGTGCCATTGGAAGTACTTTGTTTTAGATGAGATGTAGCTATTGTGACTGTACTGTAGATGTGTGAGAAGGTGGGCAGCAACACTCTGCACACATAGATTCTGCAAAGCTGAGGAAATCACAGACAAGAGTGTGGGAAATAGTCCAGGGGAGAGGAGATGAATGTATGGATAAATATTTTAGTGTTTAACATGTAGGCTTAAACAGAGTGCAGAACTGGTGATAGATTTGTAGAAATAGGAGATACGAAAGGAGAATGATGGTCCAGAGTCAAAGATGACACTAAAGTTATAGAGAATGAAGGCAAATAGGATTTCTGAGGTGATGTATACTATGTGATTAGTGCACTATAGATAAACTACAGATAAATGTGGAAGATATGGAGTTGTGTTTAAGGATGCTCCTTGTCTTACCCAAGTAAAGTCCTTCTGAGATTATCTAAGAGAAGTTGTGGCAAAGCCATATGTTTACCTGTGTAAGAAAGGCAGAGCGGGTGGACAGGAAGGAATCAAATGTTAAAATGCTGTTGAAAGATACACCACACTTGAGTATCTTCAGCATAAAAGTGAGGCATGGTGAAAGGTAGAGATAAGAGTTAATTCCAGTGGCATGGCTAACTTCCAACTTCAATAATTACAGTCTTCATTGCTACAGTCCAACAACGGTTTCAATTAGCTATCATATTCTTTACTTCCTCCCTTAATTGTTGTGCAATGTTGCTGTGCATTGTTAAACTATTGCCACACTATTGCTCCCTTTTGTATCAGGATGAAGTGAGTTTGTATGTGTTATACAGTATACATTTCAATTATGATACTATGCCTCTATTATCTTAATTTTTTGGGTAGTGATTGGATCATCCTTTCTAGTGGTTAGATACATTACTGCAGAAAACTTCTCAACTGTAACAGAGAAAGGGAGGGATACTAAATTAATTATAAAAAATGTTTTCAGTCACATTTACATCAGTGCCTTATGTGGTGACTACACTCCCAAAATTATGACTTATCACTAATTATAAGCACCAGTGGACTTGAACCCAGGAACTACAGGCAAGCAACTGCATTATGCTGCCATCCAACTGCATCTTTAACCTAGTTGCTTCCTGCCACCCAACAATTTGCAGAGGTTGTACATCATGGAACGTTCCACCATCAGTGATCTGACTGACAGTGGACTTAGCGATCCCCGATTGGCTCCTTGAGCCTATATCAGTCCATGGGAAGTACAAGGAAGTGTCCAGACAACAATGTGGATTCCTAGCTAGCTGCCATGATCACCCTGCTTCTGTGCCTCTAAAATCCTGGTATTGACCTTGGCTCCAGTTTGGATATTGAGTCCAGGTCAACTCCTGGAATCCCAGCACTGACCCTGATACCGATATTGACCCTCGGCCCAATTCCTGACTTCAGCTCTGGCTCTGACCTTTGGTTTGAGTCTTGACTCTGCCACCAGCTCTGACCCCTGGCTTTGGTTCCTGGCTCCCACGCTACTGCCATGAGGCCTGCCTACCTTCACCCTGGATCCTGACAGCTAATTAAGAATTACCCAGGAATCAAGACTTTTCAGAAGACAAAAGACAAAGACCTGAGAAAATAGAAACGTAAATCCCAATGGTAGAATTTCTTCAGCCTTTCACAAGAGCATGTAAAGAGCACCGGCAAGTCAGGAAGCCTGTTAACCACACTGTTAGCTGAAGAGAAACTAACCTTTTCCTTTTCTCTAATCTACTTTGAATGAATGAACTGAAATATAGATATTAAATATTAAGATACTATATGATTTTGCCAGCTATAGTAGTGTCATGGGGTGCACCACTCACCACTTGACTGGGGCCTCCTCCTGGTCACTCTGGGGATTAGCTCTCCAGGGTGACACCCCTGTCTGCAGTTGCACACTGTCACTCTGTCTCTTTCTCTCTGGTCTGAAGCCCCTCTCTTGGTCCAGGAACCACAGCATCCTCTTTGTGACGCAGCCCTCCCGCTAGGTCTCACAACGTTCCCCCACTTCCGGGGTACAGTCTTCCAAAGTCTCTGTCACTCCCATAGTGATCCAGGAAGTCTTCCCTTTCACTGCACTGCCAGTCTATGCCACACCCTGGTGGGTGGTAGGGGAAACCTGGGTCTGCCCACTACTCCAGGTTCCAGTCCAGGGACCCTCCAGCCAGCAGTTCTGGGCTTTCCTCTCCCAGCCCTCACTGCTCCTTCCCTGGACTGCTTCCTACCACTTTTGGTTCCCCTCCTTGTTCTGGGTGTACCAGCTCCAAACCCTCCTCCCTCTTCCAAGGGAGTGACTGCCCTTTCCCAGCAACAGCCCCCGTCTATTGCCAGCTTTCTGGTTGTATAGGCCCCGCCTCTTCCTGCCCAGCTGAAGCTGCTTGCTGGTGCAGCCTCTGGAGTTAATAGACCTACCTGGCCATCTTCACCCCTTCCAGTTCTGTTTGGGGTGGACACTGAATACAGGGAACTAAACTGAATACACTATTTTGGCAAATAAGTTTTAAGGAAAGTTACTAAACATTGATACAGCTTTATGCCAGATGTAAATATTAATGAAAGTGTTTGCCTTTGGGGGACTTCTGTTAGGAAGGAAGGGGTTGTGTTCATATTGATTTCTTTTAAATTAGAATGACATTAAGAAGTATGGATAGTATTTGTAATCAAGCATGTTTGTTACCACAAGTTACTGAAATACAGCTATAGTGGAAGAGGCAATAATGAAAGTGATTGAAACCAAATAATGTGTTATAAGGACACTTGATCACACAGTAAAATAATCAGAAATGTAATGGTTTGATCAATAAGGCACTGACATACCTCATCTATACATACAGTGGTCCTACAATTATTTTTAAAATCAGGAGAACAGAAATGAAATATTTATACAGCTGTTCTTGCCTGCTTGAGAACAACAGTAACTATGTTACTGCATAGTGGACGGTTAAAAAAAGTATAAAGAGCATCACAGAATGTGGATAGACTTTGTATAAACTATGTATACTTAAACTGGATATTTAAGCAGTCAGCAAAGTGCTAATGGAAAAACTGGAACTCAGGCAAGCATAGCCATGTGAAGTTTGCTGGGGAAAAACTTGTGGGAAGTAGGTTTGCTGACTGGAGCTAAGTCTCAGCAGGTATTCAATGTATGACCCAAGATGGCTGTACAAATGGCTATGGCCTAACTTTGGTTACATAAACTGGTTAGGCACAAGATGTTTTGTACAAAGAGACTGGAAATCTCCAGACCCAGTTGCAAGAATCCAGAAGTGATGTTTCATTGTCTGACAGGATGATGAGAGGTGACAACTATCATTTTGGTTAGACATTTAAAATCTGTGTCAGAAATATGGGTCACCATTTAATTGGTGCATGTCAGCTTCTGTGAATAGTGGAACCAACTTGTAACACCCACAAGAAATGGGATAAAATGGCCGGACTCCTTCAAAACATCTGACATCTGGAGGGGAGATGACTGAGACCCGTGGCCAGCTACCTGGGAAGCCTTCTTATGATATCAAGTACCTATCTTGGCTAGGTACCTTTAACTGAATATTTCTCTTTCCCAGCTGTTGAGGTTGCTCACTAGCACACCTATACAGTCATGACTGTCATCTGCGTTTGCAATGTCAGCTACTGATGTGAACAGTAACTTGCTGAAAGCTGATGGCTGAGCAAAGATATGGGGATAAGTAACAGAGACTGTGTCTCGGGTGATGACCCAAATCAGTCAATTAACTATTTCTTGAAATGAGGTACCTAATTAGTAAGGAAGGGTACATGCGTTTATATGTATGTTGAAGATTATCAGCATTACAGTGTATGCCCTTGTTTTTGTAACAGATTCCTATCAAGATTGTTGTGAAGTAAGTTTTGAAGCTGAACAAGTTACTATTATTAATTCAGATTGTGAAACATTGTACATGTGTCTACCCTAGGCAATGAGTTCATACTGCCTTGCAAGTTCTAGATTAATTGATTCTTAGAATTTAAGACCGGAACAAATCAGCTAATCATCTAGTCTGACCTCCTATATATCACTGGTCATTAAAGGTCACGTAGCTACCCTGTATTGAACCCAGTAACTTGTGTTTGAGTAAATCATATCTTCCATAAAGGCATCCAGGCATTGATATGAGAACATCAAGAGATGGAGAATCTACCACCTTCCTTTTGTCCTTTGTTCTAATGGTTAATCACCTTTGCTGTTAAAAAATTGTGCCTACTTTCTAATTTGAATTTGTCTGGCTTCAGCTACCATCATTGGTTCTTGTTATGCCTTTCTCTGCTAGGAAAGAAAAAATCCATAGCCAGCATGACTAAAGACAATAAGGAGGAGCTTTTTGGGAACAAAAAAATCCTAGCAGTGATATAGGCCCATTGCTAGATGGAGATGGCAAAATGTTTAATAATGATACAGAAAAGGCAGAAGCATTCCACAAATATTTCTCTTCTGTATTTAGAAAGAAGCAGGATGAAGTACTTGTATCATGTGAAGACGAACTACTTTCCAGTCCATTATAAACTCTGAAGAATGTTAAACATCATAATCTATTAGGGATGCACATTTTTCAAATAGGCAAGCTGAATACCTTGCACCCAGAAGTCATAAAAGAGTTGGTTGAAAAGATCTCTGGCCCATTGATGTTAACTTTTAATATATTTTGGAATACTGGGGAAATTCCAGAAGACCGTAAAAGTGACACTGTTGTACCAGTATTCAAAAAGGAAAACGGGATGATCCAGGTGACTATCGGCTGGTTACCCTGACGTCAGTCCTGGGCAAAATAATGGAAAGCTGATATGGGATTCAACTGATAAGAGAATTTAAGGGTAGGAATATAATTAACGCCAGTCAACATGGTTTTGTGGTTTTGATTTCGTTCTTTAATGCAGGTTTGGTTGCTAAAGGTAACTGCGTATTGATTTCTGTTAATGGTGGCTAATAAAACTCTATAAAATGAAATAAATATAACTCTTGAGTCCTTTTCTTAGTTAAGCAATCAATATCCAAAAAACTCTAAGAAAGGTGGCATGGGTAATCAGTTGAGCAGTTTTCCCAAACAAAACTTATTTTATGCGCTACCTTTGTTACCATTATGTATGTGTTCTTTAGCATTTCTTATCCATGTTTCCTTTATAATTCAAGCAATTAATGATGTGGTAACTATGATGCTGTTAAAATTGAGCTGAGCCAGATATTGCAGGCAGGTTCTGGGCAATTATTTTCCCTGCCTCAACCTCCAATTTTTCCAATGAGTCTAAATCCTGATTTATAAAGTTACCTACTTGTCAATTACCAGCCACCCCTCTTGTTTGAAGACTGACAGCTGTTTTAGAGCGCGTGGAAAGAACAGGTGTCCACCAAGGGCTAGAGTGAGATTACAAAAATTGTTTTCAACTTTCATTTGAAATCAGTGTCTTGATGTGAAAATCCAGTTTATTAACCCTCACCATCACTTAATATTGTGCAATGAGATGTTTCAGTAACTGGAAGGGATAGCAAATTCAGGACTTAAGTGGGTATTAAAGAGGTCATAAATGAATATCTCTTTAAGTCCCAACAAACCTTCCAATAAGGTAAATAATCTTATTCATAATTCTAATTTGTTCAGTCTCTAGATTTGTGATTGCAGATATATAGTTTTTTACGAACTCAGGTACCACAGTGATGAACAAGGAGATAGCAGCTACAAGGAGAATAATTTGAATGCATCCTTTCCTCTTTTATTTAGGTACCTAAATATAGATTTAGGTGTCTAACTTCAATGGGAGTGGAATGTCAATGAAACATGAGCGTATGCATGAGAGAGAGAGATAGATAAAAGCTTCACAGGAACAGAATAATGTTAAAAAAAATCATACATTAGTACTTATTCAGATGCGGTGATGCACAGTCTCAATACTACCACATATGAGGGCTTTCTGTCATTCTGGAAGATGAAGTGCTGTGGGGCGTATATCAGACAGTTCAGCATGGAAGGAGAAGACAGGTTGAATGGAAGCTGTATATGAGTCAACAGTGTGCCCTCATTGCCAAGAAGGCTAACGGCATTTTGGGCTGAATAAGTAGAAGTATTGCCAGCAGATCGAGGGACGTGATCATTCCCGTCTATTTGGCATTGGTGAGGCCTCATCTGGAGTACTGTGTCCAGTTTTGGGCCCCACACTACAAGAAGGATATGGAAAAATTGGAAAGCGTCCAGCAAAGGGCAACAAAAATGATTAGGGGGCTGGAGCACATGATTTATGAGGAGAGGCTGAGGGGACTGGGATTATTTAGTCTGCAGAAGAGAAGAATGAGGGGGAGATTTGATAGCTGCTTTCAACTACCTGAAAGGGGTTCCAAAGAGGATGGATCTAGGCTGTTCTCAGTGGTAGCAGATGACAGAATGAGGAGTAATGGTCTCAAGTTGCAGTGGGGGAGGTTTAGGTTGGATATTAGGAAAAACTTTTTCACTAGGAGGGTGGTGAAGCACTGGAATGGGTTACCTAGGGAGGTGGTGGAATCTCCTTCCTTAGAGGTTTTTAAAGTCAGGCTTGACAAAGCCTTGGCTGGGATGGTTTAGTTGGGGATCGGTCCTGCTTTGAGCAGGGGTTGGACTAGATGACCTCCTGAAGTCCCTTCTAACCGTGATATTCTATAATTCTATGAAGAGTCTTTTAAATGTAAGAAATGTTGGTTAAACGTATAATGAGCTTTCAATGAACCAGAGGAGGAAAGAGAGGCGACAGAAATGCCCCCGTCTGTGCTATTCATGTAGGCCTAAATTTAGCAGGGCTGCAAATTTATGCAGTCTTTACCCTCCCCATACCCACGTGACCTTTGGGAAATAAACTGCAAGGAGGAGCCAGTGAGAGACTGAAGCTGGCACAGCAGCTGCAGAAGCAGTTCAGGAATCCTGAAGGACACTGATGATGTCAGACTGTTTTCTGCAGTTTTCACTCTGAATATTCTCTCTTCCAGGATGTTTACTTCAATTCTCTGCCTCCTCTCTTCCTTTGTCGTTCCAGCTAGCTAATCCCCTCCTAGCATAACCTCACTGAAAAGATTTAAATGACAAAACAAAGTCACATAATTAACATGACATTTGCCACCATCACATTGTTCACTCTGCTTGTACGTCTACCCCTTTCCCTTACTGTTTGTCTCTCTTGTCTGTTTTGAGTGTAAGCTCTTTGGGGCAGGGGTTGTTTCTTATTTGATGTTTGCATAGTGCCTCACCCAGTGGGGCCCTGGGTTTGGTTGGCCACTAGGTAGGTACTACCATAATAAATATGACAAGAGAGAAAGCAAGAATGATCATTAGAAACAGTGATACTAAAAGAGAAGCCCAATGTTTTTATGTTATTTTTGAAAAGCTGAGAAAAGTGACCAAAATACAGTAGTTACGTATTAGGAGGAGGAAGAAAAGTGGATAAGAGGTTAATATTTCTGAAGTTTCCTATACGTTCCCATCAAGAAAAAAAAGAAAGTGCAACCCCTCAAGGCCACAATTGCACACTTAAAGACAATACAAAAGACTCACTGAGGAGAAGAACTCAAATCTTTAGAACTGAAAAGTATTTAACAACAAATTAAACAAAAAATTAGACTGACAATAGAACAGATATACAAACACAAACTATCATGAACTTTGGAATAAAGCAAGTAGACTGCTAAGCACCGAGACTGGGGAAGACACTGTCCTTCAGAACCACCCCGCATTTTTTCTATCCAAAATAGAATAAAATAATCAGCAAAGCAGAATGAATAAATAACTATCTCTTCACTACTATCAAAACTTTTTCAGTGAGCAGGAGGAACAGTCTGAAATTTCCTGCAACAGCCAAAGTGGCTGATCTTACTAACATCAAGCAATAGCTTTTATAAAATACGGGAAACAGAGAGGTCATTAAATCTGTTAAAACACGCAAAACCCTTACACTTGATGGGTATAGGGCAGATTTATACAATAGAAATACTAATTTCAGGACAACTCTGGAATAGCCTTCCAAGGGGAGTAGTGAGGGCACAAAAACTAACTGTTTTGTTTCATGACTGAGCTTGATATGTTTTCGGAGGGGATGGTCTGATGAGACTGCTTATAATGGCATATGGCCCATCTGCGACTGCTATTAGCAAATATTTCCAGTGTGTCATAAACATACAGCTAAGGGTAGCATAAAATCCCTCCTTTAACCTGTAAAGGGTTAAGAAGCTCAAATAACCTGGTTGGCACCTGACCAAAAGGACCAATAAGGGGAGAAGATACTTTCAAATCTGTGGGGGAAGGTTTTCGGGTTTTTTTCTTTGTGTTCTCTCTGGGTCAGCGAGGAACCAGGGCAGGGAAAATACATCTCCTAAAGCCATATCTGAACTAACCATCTAAGATTACAAATTGTAAGTAATAGGAAGGAAATGCGTTAGATTTTCTTTTGTTTTAGCTTTGAATTTTCCCTGTGCTAAGGGGGAGGTTTATCCCTGTTTTTTGTAACTTTGAAGTTTTGCCTAGAGGGGAATCCTCTATGTTTTAAATCTTATTACCCTGTAAAATTACCTTCCATCCTGATTTTACAGAGATGTTTCTTTTACTTTTTTTTCTTTATAATAAAGTTATATTTTTTAAGAATCTGATTGGTTTTTAGTGTCCTAAAAACCCAAGGGTCTGGTCTGTGCTCACCTTGGTTACCTATCTGATTGGTAGATTATTCTCAAGCCTCCCCAGAAAAGGGGGTGAAGGGGCCTGGGGGAATATTTGGGGGAAGCAGGAACTCCAAGTAGTCCTTTTCCTGAATTTCTGTCTAACTCACTTGGTGGTGGCAGCAGTACCCATCCAAGGACAAGGAAGGATTTGTGCCTTGGGGAAGTTTTTAACCTAAGCTAGTAGAAATAAGCTTAGGTGGTCTTTCATGTGGGTCCCCACACCTGTACCCTAGAGTTCAGAGTGGTGAGGGAACCCTGACACAGTGGTTGGAGTTGAGTCACTATGTGGGGAGGGCTCTGAGTTACTACAGAGATTCTTTCCCAGGTGTCTGGCTGATGGGTCTCACTCACATGCTCAGGGTCTAACTGAATTTTCCCCCAGGTCAGATTGGTGGTGACCCCCTTTTTTTTTTCTGCCTTCCTTTGCAATGTGGGTCACAGGTCAGTTCCTAGTTTGAAATACAGTAAATGGTGGATTCTCTATAATTTAAAGTCTTTAAATCAAAACTTGAGGACTTCAGTAACTCAACCAGAGGTAATGGGTTTATTACAGAGGGGTGGGGGAGGTTCTGTGGCCTGTGATGTGCAGGAGGTCAGATGATCATGATAGTCTCTTCTGGCTTTAAAGTTTATGATTACTATTATGATATTACCAGGAGATGGCAGGGACTTAAAAACTGTGTTTCATTGTCGGGAGTTGGCTGGGTGCCCCGGGCTGGCAGTACTGCCTAATGGCAATACTCTGGGGTGTAATGCCTACTGGCGAGAGTTGAAAGGCTGTGTCACCCAGCAGCTATAGCATAGGTAGTGTCTCCTAGCAGTGAGAGTCCACGGGGCCACTTTGCCTAGCGACACTATCGGGGTAGTGTCACCTAGTTGCGAGTGTGGGGAGGGTAGGGGAATCCGGGGCTGCCCTACACCACCAGGTTTTGACCCAGGGCCCTTCAAAACAGGGTACCTTAACAGGATTTAAGTCCCAGTACCTCTAAGTGCGTTCCCTTGGTCGCTTCCTACCCTTGCCCCCGTCCCTCTGGCATCATCTCTGGAGTTGGACGAGCTAGGAGGCTCGACTATGGTGGCTTGGAGTTCCAATGGCTTCCCAGAAGGAGGATGCTGCACAAAACCATTCTCCTTAGTCAGCCCAGACTGAGCTGAGCTGCTCCCTTTTGAATGCTCCCTCCACTTGGAGCATGCCCCAGAGGGGCGAGGCCTTTTGGGCCAAGAACTAGTCTTTAACCCTTGCTTCACCAGTGCGGGGTTGATATACCCAGTCACACACACAAAGATCTCTTTCCTTTAAGTCAGATTGTAGAATGCTCAGGAAGGTAATTGCTAATCTTCTAACTATAATACATCTGTAAAACAAGATTCACATAACCTAGGAAGTATTCTTAATATATTCACCTGCACCACAAACTCTGTAGATGTCCCTCCTGCCCTATCACTGATAAAGACGTTCAAGGTGAAATGGACACATCTGTTTGCATTGCTTTAATAAGTGGGATGAAAGAATTAGTTCATCAAATGTATTAAAGTCCTTTCCTTTATGTTCAGGGAACTCGTTTCAATTAATTAACTTTTCAGGTCCACAGGGTACTTGAGAAAGGGTGTCCCTTATCCTTAAAATACACATTACAGACACAATCAAAACACTAGTTCTTATGATAAAAAGTAATTAATATTTACAAGTCACAAATATAGAGGGGAAAAATTAATAAAACTCTCTATAAAGAGGACATTGTATTAAACATCACAAAACTAAAAACCTGCTTACTTTTACCCTAATATAGAAATTCAGTGTGATTTCTGGCTAAAAAGTAAAAAAAAATACAAGACAAATCAATGATAAGATGACACTCATCCTCAGGAATGTAGATCATGAGTAGGAAGGATTTCTGACTGCTGAATAATAGTATGAACAATATAATGACCCTGAATGAAAAAAACACCTCAATTATTTTAACAATTTTTTTTTAAATGATCAATTCTATAACTAACCTGAGCAGGTAGAGTAATGTTGGAGACCCCAGGTCATGACCACTAGTTAAGTCGAGGGGATGGAAGGCCATAAGGGTTGAGGAAGTCCCGGCCAATAGTTCTGGAGGTCTCTACTCTCTTGGTCGCGTGGCCCCATTGATTTTTCCATACCCTCCGCAGTTATCTGCCCGTCATAAAAAAAATGCTATTCCTCTTAATTCCACCTGTAGGTCAAAAATAACCTTATTCTCAAAAAGTAAGGCAGCAGCTCTAGCCTTTTCCTTAGTTGGTATCCCTGGGCTTGTGGTACATAATTATCACGCAGTAAAGCACCTTGCCTGCACGGTGGCAAAAGCCATTAATTTAACCTCAACCGTCCTGGCCCAGCTCTCACATAAGTTAAAAAAAGCACATCAGGGTATGCTACAAAACAAGCTAGCTGTAAACTATTTGCTTCTACGCCATAGTCACCTATGCCAAAAGTTTGCAGGCATGTGTTGCTTTAATATAACAGATGCAGGGCCATCCATAAAAGCTAATATACAACGCCTAAAGCAGCTAATAAAAAGCATTCATCAGCAAACTAAAAAAAATTGGCTAGGCTCTTTATTTTTTGGTTGGGGCCTTTCCCCGTGGCTAAATAAGTTGTTTAGCCTATTTAAGTTTTTTTCCCCTGTATTAATCATGTTATGTTTACTGTGTTATATATAATCCTGTATAAAAACGCTTATTTTGCATAGTTTTAAAAATTTTAATTTTATGCATAGCCCGCTAATAAATAAATAAAAATGAAAAAACTCAAGCAATAAAAATAAGTATTCTCAAAAAAAAAAATTGTTAAAAACCCCAGGGCATGGCCACTAGTTAAGTAAAAAAAAAAAATAAAAGGCCAAAAGGGTTAAAAAAGTCTCCCTGCTAAAGACCTAAGGGCGGCTTCTTAACCCCCCTTAATAAAATTCAGGCCTGGCTGGTTTAAATAAACTCTTTTGCTCTTAAAACAATGTTGCAGCTGCAAATAATGCCTTATAGTGTAAGGTTTGCTAACGCCAAACTAAAAATAATAAAAAATAGTTACAAGACCAGACAAAATGTGCTAATTGTTTAAATTGCTAAAAATGCTTATTAAAAGTTACAAAAAATAAACATTGTTGTAACCCATATAAAAAAACCAAAATATTTGTGCAAAATTTTAATTAGCTAATATGTAGTGCAATAGCATTAAAAATATAAAAGTATATATAATAACCTGCTCTAATGTGCAAAATTTAAAATTCTATTCTCCCTGTACCTTGTTTGCAGCTGCAAATAAACTTTTCTGCTTCTCCACCCTGTTGTGATTATTGAGTAAAGCACACCAAGTAACAAACCTCTGCTGTTTTTTTGCCTCACAGCGCTGGGTGCCGGCAACAGTAAGAACAATTAAAATCAATACCATACTAAGATTCCTGTTCATTTTCTATTCCATATCCAAGATAAACCCAGCAGCCTTATTAACTTCTTTGGTTCATTTGAAGAGAAAAAAAGAGAAGAATCAAGGTTCTGCAGTATGTGAAAGGTGCAGAGGGATTAGTCCTCCCAAACTTCACCAGATGTCCTACAGTACCACTTAGTAGTTTAAACCTGAATACTATCCCCAAAACACATTCAAGCTGCCCTTCAACAACACAACTGAAATAAATACTCTATAAATACCACACACAATAGAATATAAATCCAGACTAATATACAGGACAGATCTCACCTATTTGGAAACACAGGCAGAAAAAGAAAATGGACACCAAAACTACCGTTCCATTAAATAAACGTTTTTGATTTCCTATACTTTGCTTCAGACTTTTCCAATAAAATAATAACTAGTCTAGATTAACCACTTAATATTTTCCACTTAAAATTATCAGGCAATTTACTCAATAAATTCTACCTTCAAAAGTGAGGTTACCTCTGCCTGTAACATTATGCTATCCCCAGACCAGGACAGACTGGCCAGATGTACAACAGCCCATGATATCCAGGTCTGAAAATCAATTGTACAAAAACAGGAAGGACAAATTGTTATTCTCTATGCAACTCAGTGGCAGTGAAATACTCAAGATATAGCACCTGTGAGGAGGAAAAACAAAAAGCAACCCTCCCCCCCCCCCAAAAAAAATAGAAGCAAAATTTTAGGGTACAGGAAAAGAGAACTCCTGGGCAGATGTACTAAAAAAATGTACATCACCACCTCAATCATAGAGAAAACACCAGTGGAAACCAATCACATGCTTCTTCTATACCTTGATAATCATGCTAGATAAGTACGTAGGAAAGTAAGTTGTCTCACAGACTTTCTGGCACTGCCCATACATATATCAAACATTTTGGTCATAAAAAAACACAACAGCCAGCATTTTCTGATCCTCCAACTCTAAGAAACATGGTATCTTCTTAAAGACACCATAATGGAGGGTCAATTTAAATGTATACCCCAAATTAAACAACATAGTAAGAGGACCAAAAAAATGCCACTATGGCTAAACAGAAAAATTAAAACAAGCCGTTAGAACAGTGTTTCCCAAACTTGTTCCACCACTTCTGCAGGGAAAGCCCCAGTGGGCTGGGCCGGTTTGTTTACCTGCTGCGTCCACAGGTTCAGCTGATCGCGGCACCCAGTGGCCGTGGTTCACTGCTCCAGGCCAATGGAAGCTGCTGGAAGTGGCGCGGGCCGAGGGAACCAGTGTGTTAGAGGCAAAAAGGCATCCTTTAAAAAGTGGAAGTTAAATAAATCCAACTGAGGAAAACAGAAAGGAGCATAAACTCTGGCAAATATAATTAGGAAGGCCAAAAAAGAATTTGAAGAACAGCTAGTCAAAGACTCAAAAAGTAACAGCAAAAATATTTTTAAGTACATCAGAAGCAGGAAGTGTGCTAAACCACCGGTGGGGCAACTGGACGATTGAGATGCTAAAGGAGCACTCAAGGAAGATATGGCCACTTTGGAGAAACTAAATGAATTCTTTGCATCGGCAGATTAGATGACAAATCTGAGGAACTGTCTCAGACTGAGGTATCACTAGAGGAGGTTTTGGAACAAACTGATAAACTAAACAGTAATAAGTCACCAGGACCAGATGGTATTCACTCAAGAGTTCTGAGGGAGCTCAAATGTGAAATTGCAGAACTACTAACTGTGGTATGTAACCCATCATTTAAATCAGCTTCTGTACCAAATGACTGGAGGATAGCTAATGTGATGCCAATTTTTAACAAGGCTCCAGAGGCTATCATAGTAATTACAAGCTAGTAAGCCTAACTTCCGTACCAGGCAAATTGGTTGAAACTATAGTAAAGAACAGAATTATCAGACACATAGATAAACACAACTTGTTGGGGAAGAGTCAACATGGTTTTTATAAAGGGAAATCATGCCCCACCAATCTAGTAGAATTCTTTAAGGGAGTCAACAAAAATATGGACAAGGTTAATCCAATGGACAAAGTGTACTTAGATTTTTCAGAAAGCCTTTAACAAGGTCCCTCACCAAAGGTTCTTAAGCAAAGTAATCTGTCTGGGATAAGAGGGAAGGTGCTCTCATGGATCAGTATCTGATTAAAACATAGGAAACAAAGGATGGGAATAAATGGTTAGTTTTCAGAATGGAGAGCGGTAAATAGTGGTGTCCTGCAGTGCAGTTCAACATATTCATAAATGATCTGGAAAAGGGATGAACAGTGAAGTGGCAAAATCTGCAGATGATACAAAACTACCAGAATTAGTTAAGTCCAAAACAGACTGCAAAGAGTTACAAAGGTATCTCACAAAACTGGATGACTGGGCAACAAAATGGCAGATGAAATTCAGTGTTGATAAATGCAAAGAAATGTACATTGCAAAACATAACCCCAACTGTACATATAAAATAATGGGGTCTAAATTAGCTGTTACCACTCAAGAAAGAGATCTTGGAGCCA
Source organism: Eretmochelys imbricata (assembly GCF_965152235.1). Lineage (NCBI taxonomy): Eukaryota > Metazoa > Chordata > Testudines > Cheloniidae > Eretmochelys > Eretmochelys imbricata. The sequence continues at coordinate 100,320,346 of NC_135572.1, forward strand.
CTGTAGATAGTTCTTAATGTGCAGTGCCAGTCAAAAAATAGAACAGAATGCTGGGAATCATTAGGAAAGAGATAGATAAGACAGAAAATATCATATTGCCTCCATATAAATTGATGGTACACCCACATCTTGAATACTTCATGCAACTGTGGTTGCCACATCTCAAAACAGATATATTGGAATTGAAAAGGTACAGAAAAGGGCAACAAAAATGACTAGGGGTATGGAACAGCTTCCATATGAGGAGAGATTATTAAGACTGGGACTTTTCAGCTTGGAAAAGAGACGACTAAGGGGGGATATAATAGATGTCTATAAAATCATGACAGTATGGAGAAAGTAAATAAAGAATTATTATTTACCCTTTCTCATAACACAAGAACTAGGGCTCAGCAAATGAAATTAATAGGTAGCAGGTTTAAAACAAACAAAAGGAAGTATTTCTTCACACAATGCTCAGTCAACCTGTGGAACTCTTCGCCAGAGAATGTTGTGAAGGCCAAGACTATAACAGGGTTCAAAAAAGAACTAGATAAATTCATGGAGGATAGGTCCATCACTGGCTATTAGCCAGGATAGGTAGGGATGCAAAAGCATGCTTTGAAGTATCCCTAGTCTCTGTTTGCCAGAAGCTGGGAATGTGAGACAGGGGATGGATCACTTGGTGATTACCTATTTTGTTCATTCCCTCTGGGGCACCTGACATTGGCCAGTGTCGGGAGACAGGATACTGGGCTGGATGGACCATTGATCTGACCCAGTATAGCCTTTCTTGTGTTCTTATTCAAATGGTATTTTTAAGGAAGAGTAATAGCAGAGAAAATCATCACAGCACTGATGCATAAGGAGAAAATCAAGCAATTACTATTTAATATGGCCAAATAAAATACAAGAAACACAGAACTTAGAACGGATCACAACTCAGGTGAGGTAGACAGACAGATGTGTGGAGCACTGGCCTGTAGCTAATAAATACCTATATTCTTATCTGTGTAGAATACTACACAAGTATGTTATTTTCCTCTTACCTATGTACTTACCTGTAACTATTCCTGTAAAACAAGCAATTAAAAAAAGATTATTATATTTGACAAGCAATCTGTATACATTAAAGATCTTCTTTGCACCTCTTTCTGTGTCACTGTCATCCTAATCTATGCAACCTATCTGAAGATCTGTCCAATTCATGTAGTTCATTACCTGGGAAAATACATACTGTAATAATTATTATTTATTTGTACTGAGAGAGCACCCACAGAGTACTATGTACTATGAACACAAAACATTGTCCCCACCCTATAGACTTTACAGTGTCGGAGTGTTAATGTATAGTTCCTGTTGAGACTTCTGGGACAAGCGGAGCTGTAATAAACATACTTCTTGCAAGCTGTTCTCTTGTAACGGAAATAGAACTGGGTCAGACTAGAAATATCTGTGCCGCCTCTGGATCAGACAAGTGTGACCAGGTTAGAAAAACTGTTTGCCTTATGGTAATTGTTGGCCAATGAAGATGTTGAGATTAACTGATAGTAAATCATAACAAAATGGTACCAAATCTGGGACCCGTTCAAGCAAAAGTGATGAACAGACAGAGATTAAAAAAACTGTGACTTGTCTGAGAAAAATTAAGTGGACAAACAGCTATTTTCAATACCGTGGGGTCGGTCAGTTACTAGTACACGCAACCATAAAACTTCATTTCAAAGTTAGAAGTGAAGTGACTCCAACACATCACAGAAAAACTTGTATTCCTTGGTGTTATTTTTTAAGGTTTCAGGAAATGACCATGTTTTTTGTTTGTTTCCAAAAATGTGGTAATTTTTTTAGATATTAATCAAGACTCCATAAAATAAATATAATAAACGTAATTTTTATCCTGTTTCAGAGTAACAGCCGTGTTAGTCTGTATTCGCAAAAAGAAAAGGAGTACTTGTGGCACCTTAGAGACTAACCAATTTATTTGAGCATGAGCTTTTTTTATCCTGTTACAACTGTGTTGTGTGAGAGAACATGACACACAACCCTTTCAAAACTGGCTAATTCCTAGCTGGATAACACCAGGGAAATAGCTGTTTTGCAAGAGCGGGTTGGCGGTACTAGTATAGGATACTCGTTATGATTTCCTGAAATAGAAATATAGGGCAGAGGTTGCGACTCTTGGCTGCATGAATAATTGCCACTTTATGCAAACCCCACAGTCTGGCAACCTGTGCACCTCAAAGGACCTGCTAATGGTTTTCAGCTCTAGCAGGGGGGCACATGGATTAGCAGAAATGTCTGAAAGGCAGATGAAAATTGGGGCAGGTTTAAGTATGGAGAACCAGCAGCATTCAATGGATGGGGCTTGGGAGAGAAGGACGTGGCCTGAAGGATGATAAGGATGGGGAGGATCCCATTTTTCTTGGGAGAGAGCTTCAAGAAAACTGAGAAGACTGAGGAGGAGACTGAGAAATTGGCAACTAATATATTCTTTTTCAGTGCCTTAGTGTATTGAATGAGAAACCTACATTCTATGATATATAAAATAAGCATCCAACCACGGGCGGAGAAACTGAAGATGTCAGAATGTAATCAAGAGGTAACGCCCAACAACAATATAGTCTAAGCATGTCTAAGTATGAAACAAACACAAAAGGGTGTGTTCCTTTCCTTAATTGTGTCAATGAAACTGTCAACAAAAAGAGATCTGGAGCCATAGTTAAGAGATTAACACATATTCCAGTCATGACTGCTGCTAAAGAAGCCTGCTTAAATTGTGTGCTTCACTATTTCTCACATATCTACTTTCAGCAGTTAAGCAAATCTGCTAGACACGATAAAACGAAATAATTTACTTACCCATAGTTCTTTTTCTCTGACATTACATTTTCTTAGACAATGTCTTAGCTGTTACATGAAACAAAATCATATTACTGCCGCATTAAGATTGGGAAATCAAGCCCACAAAATTCAGGAAATTCCAAAAGTTTAAATTTCTATTAGAGCCTTTTCTGAAAATACTTTTGAATTTCGGGAGGGAGGGTGTCTGGATTTAAATCCATGGAACCCAACCCACTTCTACAATTTTGGTTCCAGGTCATATGCAAAACTAGCAGGCGTGTGCTATCCAGTTGTTGTTATTATGGTTACAAGCAGGGCTGGTAGCACCGCCTATTACTAAGGTTGCTGACACTTCCCATTATAAGACTCTGTTTTCAGGTGTTTATAAACTTTGCCAAACTTTAACCATTGAGGCTGAAATTTTCCGTGCTGGGTGTCTGCCTCAGGCTGATTATTATTATTATTATTTTTAATTTCAGCCACAACAATCCAGCCATTTCTGAGATTGAGGCTAGGGAAAACAATGTTTTTCAGTGTTAAAAAAAACTTAGGTGAACTTGTCTTTAGAAACCGCTAATGCTCCCAAGCTTTGGAGGAGGGACTTGAAATTTGGTAAGGTGTGGCCTTTTGGGTCAAGGATGTAGCTTTTACTGTCCCCAGGATAATGTGCCCAAATCTGACCACGTTATAAACCTCTGAAAAAAATAACAGTTTGCACACGCTCAGTAGAGTAACTGCTAAAATCTTTGAAGTTTTATGTCCTCAGTGACCATGCTCAAGCCTTTAGCAACTCCTATGTGTGACCAGACTCTGTATGCACCATCCCCTCACAGCTCCTACATGTGACCAGACAGCACAAGTGCCATCCCCACAGAGTGACTAGGCATACTCCAGCCCAAGGCTACAGAGGAATTTCCCTGTCATGGCTGCTCCAGGCTTGGGTGGATCCCACCACCGGAACAAAGAGCAGGCAGCCTTGTCTCCCCCGGGCTGTGAATAACCTCTCTACCAGCACCCACGCAGCCTGGAGAAGGAAGCCGCCAGATTCAAATGCAAAGGGGACTCGAACTGGACCTAGGGCATTGCAGAGAAGGTCCAAGGGAGTAGATTGGGAAAAGGAGCCTGGGGAGCAAAGACTGGGACTGGCTAGGCAAGGAGACTCGGTCTGGGCACTGGGGAGGGAAATGTAGCGGAAGACGGGGAGACAGCAGGTGTGTGTGGCAGGGGGAACTGAGACTGAGGAATCAGGTAGGGGGGACTGGGAATAAGTGAGGTGGGTGGGGAAGAGGTCGAGGGAGGGGAGACAGTTCTGACAAGGAGTGGAGGTGTGTGGGTTTAACTGGGAATAACTAGGAAAGGAGATTGTGACAAGGAAATGGGGGAGGCAAGGACATTGAGACTGAATGAGAGAAGCCTAGAGAGGGAGACTGGGAGCCAGTGGGCTGGGGAACCTGGGTGGTGGTGGTGACAGATTGAGGAGTGAAGGTGGGAACTGGGACTGTCTGGGCAAGGAGACTGGGGACAAAGAGTCGGGGGGGGGGAGACTGAGATTGGCTGGGAGTGGAGAAGAGTGGGACTGGGAGTGAGGAGCAGTGAGGGTGGGATGTACTGGGTAAGGAGAATGGGACTAGCGCCAGACGCCCGAGGAGAGGAGACTGGACTAACTGGGTGAGAATGGGATTGAGATGAGCAGCCAGTGGTGGGGTAGGGAAAAGACGGGGACAGGCACAGGTTGGAGGGGATGGGGCACAAGGGGTCAGGCTTGGGGAGCATGGGCAGAAGAGTCTGTGCCCACTAGAGAACACTCCCACCATTCTTCTTCTGTCAGCAACTATCTGGGAAACACACAGGCAAGTGCCCCTTCTTCCATCAGTGCTGGTCTTCATAGAATAACCACCTAATACTGCTGTCAATTACTCAGTTAAGTCAGTGACAGAGCACTGTGTGGTGGATCTAAAGATTCCAACCCTGCTGATGAACCATGTGGGTGTCAATAGGATGCCACATGATGGAATTTCTGTTTTTTTCTGATTGATTTTTTTAAAACCTAGGAGATTACACACCAAAAAACTATATTAAAAGATCATTAAGGTTATAAAGTTGAACACTCAAAAGTTAGGAACTCTAGTGAGCTGTAGCTCACGAAAGCTTATGCTCAAATAAATTGGTTAGTCTCTAAGGTGCCACAAGTACTCCTTTTCTTTTTGCGGATACAGACTAACACGGCTGCTACTCTGAAACCTGTCAAAATGGGAGCTGGGTTTGACTACATTAAGTACCATACAATGATAAATACTCTGGAAAATTAGGTCCTCAGTGTCTCAAATTGGGCTTCCAAAATTAGACAATACAGACAATTTGACCTTATTCTTTCTATGCCTCAGTGCTCCATCTGTGAGACAGAAAGAATACCACCCTCTCCTTCCACAGGAGTGTTGAGAAAATAAATTCATTAATGTTTGTGAGGCACTCATATACACTCATTGAACAGTATGGAGAAAATATGAGCACTGTCAATTCTGTGAACTGAATGAGGCAGGAATCTTGTGGAAACAACAGCATGTGATCATGTAATTAAAAACTATATTATAATGGATACGTACAAGGGGGCTGAATTAAGGTTACACAGGCAAGCTTCTTTCTGGCATTTTCTAACCTCTGAGTGCTTGACTTTGCAACCTTAGTAACATTCTTCTAATATAGTGTCATATGTGTAATTAAACTAGCCCATCAGGGATCCCATTGTGCTAGGCATATACATATAGGTAAATGACAGTTCTTACCCCAAAGAACTTAACAATATAAAAGATAAGGTGTAACAGTAGATCAGACAAATAAGCAAGCTGAGGGGAAATGGGTAAAAAAGCAAACTAAAAACCACAATATGAACAATCTGGTCTGGAGCAGTAATCACATCTCACCAGCTGTCTGTTACCAGATTGCAGTTTACTGTATACATTACATAAAAAACACTGGGAGCTTTTCCCTGTTATAATAGGCAGCATGGGAGAAAGTATGAACATGGTTGTTGGTAAAAGTGAGAACTGAGCACTCAAAGCTGGCATCATCCACAGAATGAAAGCATGAGGAGACCTTTCCATAGGTCTTAGAGTTGAAAAGTAAGACAGTCTTAAAATGGGAAGGGCTTTGAAAGTAAGAACTAGAAATTTGCGTACAATGCAGTGGAAGAACTTAAGTCAGTGAAGGAACTTAAAGAGGGGAGTGACAGAGTGACAAGTCCAGAAGAAGATTTTACCAGTAGCATTTTTTACTTGAGGGGATCAGAGATTGCAGGCGTTGAAGAGGAGGAGGAGATCATGGTAGGCAAGCTGTAAGATGACCAGGCCATGGATAAGAGTTTTGGCAGGGTAGACAGGCAAGAAAGGTTAGGTTTGGAAGACATTGTCCAGGAAGAAGCAACAAAACTGGATGAGTGGATCAAAACAAAATCCAATGGCTGGAAGTTGAGGTTAGACAAATCCAGACTAAGCATAATTTTTTTTTTTTAAACCGTGAGGATGATTAACCATTGGAACCGTTTACCAAGGGGTTGTGGTAAATTCTCCATCGCTGGACATTTTCAAATCAAGATTGGATGCTTTTCTAAAACATAGGATTCTACTTCAAACATAAATAATTCAGGGAAATCCTACAGGCTGTGTTATAAAGGAGGTCAGATTAGGTCAGCAGTTCTCAAACTGCATTGTACCGTGACCTCCTTCTGACAATAAAAATTACTACACGACCCCAGGAGTGGGGACTGAAGTCTGTGTTTGCTGCCCTGGATTGTGGGGCCCAAAGCCCAAGCCCTACGGCCCCTGGTTTGGGGGCCAAAGCCTAAGCCCAAGGTCTTCAGCCCCGGGCAGGGAGCATGTAACCTGAGCCCTGCTGACCAGGGCTGAAGCCCTTGGAGCTTCAGCTTCATCCCCAGATGGTGGGGCTCAGGCATCAGCCCTGGCCCCAGCAAGTCTAACACCAGTCCTGGCGACCCCATTAAAATGGGGTCGCAACCCACTTTGGGGTCGCGACCCACAGTTTGAGAAGCCCTGCACTAGATCACAGTGCTCCCTTCAGGCCTTATAATCTATGAAAAGAGAGGGCAGACGCCAAGGTTAAAGGCTTGAGTGACAGGGAGGATGGTGATGTTGTCCACTGAGATAGAGGCAGGGAGAGAGGCGGGGACTTGCAGGAAAAGATCAAGTAAGTTTTGGTTAAGTAAAGTTTTAGCTTGTGACTCTTCAAGGTAGGCAAAAGGTTGTTACAAGGAGGAGGGAGAAAAATTGTTCCCCTTAACCTCTGAGGCTAGGACAAGAAGCAATGGGCTTAAATTGCAGCAAGGGCAGTTTAGGTTAGACATTAGGAAAAACTTCCTTACTGTCAGGTTGATTAAGCACTGGAATAAACTGCCTATAGAGGCTGTGGAATCTCCATCATTGGAGATTTTTAAGAGCAGGTTAGACAAACACCTGTCAGGGATGGTCTAGATAATACTTAGTCCTGCCATGAGTGCAGAGGACTGGACTAGATGACCTCTCAAGGTCCTTTCCAGTCCTACGATGTTATGATTCTATGATTCACTAAGATATTTCAGACAGATTCTGGTTTGTGTGGAGAGAGAGGTTCTGGTAGATTTGTGAGATACCTGCCTAAATATGATAACCAAAGCCACGTTTATGGATAAGATTATCAGAGATGAGGTGGGAGCTAAGGATGGAGCCCTGTGGTACCCAAAATGAAAGAGTGAGAAGACCAAATGAGACACTGAAGGAGCAGGAAGGACCTGAGAGGCAAGGAGAGTACTAGGAAAGGGCAGTGTCATGAAAGCCCCGGGAGGACAGGTTTCAAGAATAGTGTGGTGAAGCATGTCAAGGACATTGAGGATGCGGTAGAGGACCTGATGTTTGGCAAAGAGGTCATTAGAGGCTTTAATGAGAGCGGTTTGGTGAAGTGTGGAAGTCAGGTTGAAGATGGAACTGGAGGTGAAGAACTCCAAACAACAGTTGCAGCTGGTGGACTTCATCAGTTTGGAGATGAATGGAAGAAGTGAAATGGGACAATAGTTTGAGTAGGTGATGGGATCAAGGCTGGATTTTTTTAAGATCAAGTCTGGATGCAACAACAAAAAATACATTTTACATCCTCAATTCAAGAATACTGGACAGATTTCACAAAACAAGCTAAATATTAAGTTTTTAGCTGCAAAATTTTCTTTGATGAGTTAAAAGCAAAGTTTCAATTACAACATCAGAAAACTAAAAGCTAGTACCAAGCCTGGAAAGTTTCAGCTATAAAGAACTTCCTTTTTAGAACATTTATTTTTTCTATTATATTCCAATTTAATTTTTAAAGACACTTATCCAGTTCCCTAAGCATTTTTTGCAATACTTAAAATACATAAACAGAGGACAAATTTAAGTATATGCTGAGAAAGTTATCCTTTTTAATTTGCTGTAAACTTGAAATTGTAGAATTGCATAATGACCTAAAAACAAGACTATGGCCAAGATATTCTAAAGTGACTAGCAAAATTGGGTGCCTTATTGAATGTTTGACTTAAAACATCTTAAAGGACCCTGATTTTTGGAAGGTGGATGAACAGCACATTCTGAAAAGCCAAACTATTTTCAACTCCCAAGTACCCAAAAAATGAGGCACTCAAAATCATGTTACTTGAAAATATTGCCCTATAAGACTATAATCCAAATACACTTATCCTACAATCAAGTTACTTCAGCCTCAGACCACATGACTCATCATCCTCTGTGAAGAGTTGTCAGGGTTCCCTCCCCACTCTGAACTCTAGGGTACAGATGTGGGGACCCAAATGAAAGACCCTTAAGCTTACTTCTACCAGCTTAGGTTAAAACTTCCCCAAGGCACAAATTCTTTGCCCTTGAACGGTACGCTGCCACCACCAAGTGATTTAACAAAGAATCAGGGAAAGGACCACTTGGAGTTCCTATTTCTCCAAATACACCCCCTTTCCTGGGGAAGCTTGAGAATAGTATCCTAACCAATTGGTTACAAAGTAATCACAGACCCAAACCCCTGGGTCTTAGGACAATAGAGAAATCAGTCAGGTTCTTAAAAGAAGGATTTTATTTTAAAAAAAGGTAAAAATCACCTCTGTAAAATCAGGATGGAAAATAACTTTACAGGGTAACAAAAGATTCAAAAACACAGCAGAACTTCCTCTAGGCTTAGTTTAAAAGTTACAAAAAACAGGAATAAACCTCCCTCCAGCAAAGGAAAAATTCACAAGCAAAACAAAAGATAATCTAACACGTCTTGCCTGGCTTTTACTTATAATTTTTTTAATATGAGAGACTTTTAGGATGGTTTATAGGAGAAGGAGTTTTCTGACTGATGCTTCTCTGCTTCCCAAGAGAACACACACACAGAAGCCTTCCCCTCCCTCCCCCAAGATTTGAAAGTATCTTCTTTCCCCATTGGTCCTTTTGGTCAGGTGCCAACCAGGTTATTTGAGCTTCTTAAAACCTTACAGGTAAGGAGGAATTCTAGGCTACCCTTAGCTGTATGGTTATGACAAGAGTGAAAGAAGGGAATTAGCACAGAAACTGTATCTCAGCCATAACTAGTGTTTTCCTCTCATGAAAGCCATAACAATAGAGCAATACCTACATTTCAAAATTAAGCATAAGCTATGGAAACTGACTGGTATATTCTTGGAATGAGAGAAGGGGCATATCAAGGTTCTTTCCCCACTCTGAACTCTAGGGTACAGATGTGGGGACCTGCATGAAAGACCCCCCTAAGCTTATTCTTACCAGCTTAGGTTAAAAACTTCCTCAAGGTACAAACTTTGCCTTGTCCTTGAACCGTACGCTGCCACCACCAAGCATGTTAAACAAAGAACAGGGAAAGAGCCCACTTGGAGACGTCTTCCCCACAAAATATCCCCCCAAGCCCTACACCCCCTTTCCTGGGGAAGGCTTGATAAAAATCCTCACCAATTTGCATAGGTGAACACAGACCCAAACCCTTGGATCTTAAGCACAATGAAAAAGCAATCAGGTTCTGAAAAGAAGAATTTTAATTAAAGAAAAAGTAAAAGAATCACTTCTGTAAAATCAGGATGGTAAATACCTTACAGGGTAATCAGATTCAAAACACAGAGAATCCCTCTAGGCAAAACCTTAAGTTACAAAAAGACACAAAAACAGGAACATACATTCCATTCAGCACAGCTATTTTACCAGCCATTAAACAAAAGGAAATCTAACGCATTTCTAGCTAGATTACTTACTAACTTAAGGACTTATGAAGAGCATTCCTGATCTGTTCCCGGCAAAAGCATCACACAGACAGACCGACCCTTTGTTCTCCCCTCAGCTCTAGTTTTGAAAGTATCTTGTCTCCTCATTGGTCATTTTGGTCAGGTGCCAGCGAGGTTCTCTTAGCTTCTTAACCCTTTACAGGTGAAAGGGTTTTGCCTCTGGCCAGGAGGGATTTTATAGTTCTGTACATAGAAAGGTGGTTACCCTTCCCTTTATATTTATGACAGGGCATGATACAGTTTCCATTCAAATTCTAAACCAAATTTTCAAGCACCCTACTCAGTGCAGATGACTTTCTGATATTTTGGAGCTAGATGTGGCATGCCAGCTTTGTACTCTGCAGACACCATTAGGCATTACTGCAGCAAGCATGAATTTAAATTTCTCTTAGTATGGTATATACGCTTAAGGCCACTCAATATCATAAGGCAACTAACCCAAAGTTATTTGAAACTCTCTGGACTACGCATTTTAATATATAAATTATATGTAATGAGCTATTAGATTAAAAATGGTCTTACCTATAAACTTTCCTGTGAAGTAGCATGTCTGACCACCCTATAACATGTGGGTGGCTCCTCTTCTTCATCAGCAGAGTTGGAGGCAGTTAGAGCCAACTCCCAGCCGGTGACACCAGACCCACAACCATATGCTTCTTAAAACAGCTTATGTGAATAGCTGTAAAAAAATAGATTCTAGAACATCCAGTTAGCAATCCAGACATTAATTCCTCTGGTAATGATCAGCTTTTGATAGTTTCAGCTTAACTATATACATTTCATTCTCAAAACCTAGGCTTTACATGCTGCTTCCATGGTTGTTCTGTTAATCCTGACCTTCTCTCAGAGAAAAGAATTCAGAGGTAAAGACCAGAGTGTTCTCTCTGTCTTCCTCTCAAAGGTACATCTAGCAAACCTAAGCACAGGGCATATAGCTAGCCAGTTAGTAAAGGAAAGGAAAATATCAAAGCTCCCATGATTTAATTTGATTACATGCATTTCTGAAGTGCCTATTATCTTAATACCTAGAAACTATCACATGATGTTAGAAGTACAAGCCCCTCAAATAAAAGGAACAAAGCTTTCAGCTCCTCCACCCGAGTGGTATTTTCCTTCTTTGGTTATCAATTTACCATAGAGTAAGACCAGTAGTAAACACTACTGCTACTACTGAGTCTGATATATTGAATTTATAATGTTTGGAAGATGTATGGACTGAAGCCTGGCAGCTTCAAGAACATGGATCTGGTTTTTAGTTTTTTTTTTTACAGCTGTGTGTCTAAAGGTATGTCTGTACTTATGGTGGCATGTAGACCACAGATGCTGCATGCCCAGCTAGCACGGGTATAAATAGTGCAGACAGTGAGGCCCCGCTTAGTCGAGTAGAGTGCCCTACACTCCTAAACTACCAGGGTATCTATATATCCTACACTGCTCTCCACCTGCTGAAGAAGTGCCTCCCATGTTTACACTGTTATTTTTAGCAGCGTAGAGTCCTGTTGATTCCCTGCTGCTAGAGCCTTTCCCCATTGCAGTGAAAGACTCCGGCAGAGCTTGTTCATGGAGTCTTTCCCCACTGCCTCCCTCCTGTCAGAGCCTTTTGCTGCTGACTGCAGCACACACCACAGTGATGTGTGGACACAGTCTGCTTTTACTGTGGCACGCAGCTACATGTGTAGTGCCTGTATCTACATGCCACCCGAAGTGTGGACAGTGCACAAAGAGCAAGAATGTTAACCCCCTCAGATTTGTGATCTTTACGTTTTAGAAATAAGGGCCTGAATATTTAGAAATAAAGAGCCAGAACAGGTTTTCATTACTGTGAATTGCAGCATAGCACTTTCTAGCCTTCTCTCTCAAGCCAACGGGAGTAGGATGCACATTTCTGCTATTAGCTGTTGGAAGAAGCGAAGACTTTTCCTCATGAGTGGTGAGACTTCGTCAGCCCCAAACAGTCGATGGCCAAACATTCTGTTTCAGGGCCTCTGACCAGATTGATAGCTCAACTCTCCCTCCTTTTCAATTCAAGGCTCTTAAAGTCAATTCAGGACAGTAGCAAGCAGTCCTCCTGTTACCACGCTTCTTTCCTGGTGGAAAAATTTTGCGTTTTAAAAACAGAAATATACAACCCAAGGAATCTTTCCAAGAACAGGACCCACCCCCCAAGTTGGTTTGCTCCTCCCTCCCCCAGCATGGTAGATTCTGTCAAATGGAGCAAGTAAATGTGAGAAGGTTCTCCATCTGTGAAATGGCCCATCTCAGGAGCCACAGAAAGGTAATTCTCCAAGCACTGCTCCCAGTCCACCACCATTGCTCTGCCAATGGAAAAGGCACCAAGTGTGAATGGTGAGTTGGAGCTTTCACATCCTTCCCCACCAGGCAAAACTCACCCAAACACTTCCACAAGGGCAGGGCAGTTTTCCGCAATACTTGGGACCCAGCAAGCATGGCAATCTTCTCTGAATCCTAGCAGTGTAAATTCAAGTATTTCCCAACCTCCTTTGGACCCATCCAACTTCAGGGGGGAAAGCTCCACTCTCTTCTCAGGTACCTCAGTGACTAAGAGTCAGTATACTCTCCAACTCCTCAGAGGACCTGGGCTCCCTGAGGGCTGACTTCCTGCATTTCCTCTTCAATTGCGTGGTGGACAGTGCGGGAAATAGGAGCTTGAAGCCCTCTTTGAATACTACAACAGAAGTGGGAGAACTAAGTAGGAAGAGTGATTGTTCCGCTGATAGGGACAGGAATCAACCACCAAACTGGCCCAAAAAAAGGCCTAAAAATCTAAAAAGTCTAGAAAGCATAAGAGAGAGGAAAAGAGGCATTCCAAAGCCTCCTCTTCTTCCATTAGCCATGGCATCGCAGTGAGACTGAACAAGTAGTACTAATTCTTAGGACAAAAAGCACTCAGATTGTGTTGCGATCTCTTATCACTGCTGACACAGAGCAAGAGGGATACCTGGAAGGTGGAAGAGCGAACCTTGTGATAGTGTTGCAGAGCATATACTAGTATCCAGAATCACCATCCCCTGTCTTTCATTGAGTGCATGAATTCAATGGAGAAAAAAACAGGTCTTGACATGGAACTTCCTGGATTCAAATGTATCAAGAGGGACACTTCAGGGAGCAGATGATCCTCTCTTGGCACCTCCTGTCTTAGCCACTTGCATAGAAATGAGCCACGTCAAAGGCTGAGACCCCAGGTATGGGGGATGTGCCAACATTTGACACAATTCTTAGCTTTGCTTGTGATGATGCATGGAAATTTGGTTGGGAGATCGCCTTAATGGCCTTACGAGGAGGAACCCAGATCTGTGCTGATGTGGGCTGCACTGGCACTAAGCAGTCTTGGCTGACTGCAATTTTAGTCATGAGAGTTTATAGAGCCTTGATTACTTCCATAACTCAAAATCCAAAGAAAAGCAAAGCCCTGAAATACCACAACTCAGCCATAATAGTTTGCTTCTGCAGCTTATGGCTTGTTGAATAGTCTGCTCCATAAGAAGTAAAGCACCACAGCTCATTTGCAGTGACATTCCCTAAGGGATACTGCACACCTCAATGATTTGGAGGTTTTTGGTATATGATTTTTTCCTCTATATGTGAGTTGAATGTGGAGGGGCACCATGTAAAGGAAGTGCACTATTTTTATTATATATGAAAAAAAATTAGTTCAGTGTATTTAAAACATACTGGAAAATGAATTTTATGACCGTTTGTGAGCTGCATTCTAAAGGATGCTTCACATAAGAACACAAAAATGGCCTTACTGGGTCAGGCCAAGGGTCCATCTAGCCCAGTATCCTGTCTTCCGACAGTGGCCAGTGCCAGGTGCCCCAAAGGAAATGAACAGAACAGGTAATCATCAAGTGATCCATCCCCTGTCCCTCTGACAGAGGCTAGGGACACCATTCCTGCCCATCCTGGCTAATAGCCATTGATTGAAGTATCCTCCATGAATTTATCTAGTTCTTTTTTTAACCCTGTTATAGTCTTGGCCTTCACAACATCCTCTGGCAAGGAGTTCCACAGGTTGACTGTGCATTGTGTGAAGAAAAACTTCCTTTTATTTGTTTTAAACCTGCTGCCTATTAATTTTGTTTGGTGACCCCTAGTTCTTGTGTTAAGAGAAGTAGTAAACGCCACTTCCTTATCTACTTTCTCTACACCAGTCATGATTTTATATATCTCAATCGTATCTCCCCTTAGCCATCTCTTTTCCAAGCTGAAAAGTCCCAGTCTTATTAATCTCTCCTCCTACGGAAGCCGTTCCATACTCCTAATAATTTTTGTTGCCCTTTTCTGAACCTTTTCCAATTCCAATATCTTTTTTGAGACGGGGTGACTACATCTGCACACAGTATTCAAGTTGTGGGCATATCATGGATTTATATAGAGGCAACATGATATTTTCTGTCCCGTTATGTATCCCTTTCTTAATTATTCCCAGCATTCTGTTTGCTTTTTTGACTGCCACTGCACAGTGAGTGGATGTTTTCAGATAACTATACACAATGACTCCAAGATCTCTTTCTTGAGTGATAACAGCTAATTTAGACCCCATCGTTTTATATGTATAGTTGGGATTATGTTTTTCAATGTGCATTACTTTGCATTTATCAACATTATATTTCATCTGCCATTTTGTTGCCCAGTCACCCAGTTTTGAGAGATCGTTTTGTAGCTCTTCACTTTCTGCTGGGTTTTAACTATCTTTAGTATTTTTGTATCATCTTCATATTTTGCCATCTCACTGTTTACCCCTTTTTCCAGATCATTTATGAACATGTTGAATAGGACTGGTCCCAGAACAGACCCCTGGGGGACCCCACTATTTACTTCTCTCCATTCTGAAAACTGACCATTTATACCTACCCTTTGTTTCCTATCTTTTAACCAGTTACCAGTCTATAAGGGCACCATCCCTCTTATCCCATGGCAGCTTATTCTGCATAAGAGCCTTTGGTGAGGGACCTTGTCAAAGGCTTTATGAAAATCTAAGTACACTATATCCACTGGATTTCCTTGGTCCACATGCTCGTTGACACCCTCAAAGAATTCTAGTAGATTCGTGAGGCATGATTTTCCTTTACTAAAATCATGTTGACTCCTCCTCAACAAATTATGTTCATCTATATGTCTAACAATAGTGTTCTTTATTATAGTTTCAACCAGTTTGTCTGGTACTGAAGTCAGGCTTACACGCCTGTAATTGCCAGGATCACCTCTGGAGCCCTTTTAGAAAATTGGCGTCACATTAGCTATCCTCCATTCATCTGGTACAGAAGCTGATTTAAATAATAGGTTACATACCACAGTTAGTAGTTCTGCAATTTCACATTTGAGTTCCCTCAGAACTTTTGAGTGAATACCATCTGGTCCTGGTGACTTATTGCTGTTTAATTTATCGATTTGTTCCAAAACCTCCTCTAATGATACCTCAATCTGGGACAGTTCCTCAGATCTGGCACCTAAAAAGTATGGCTCAGGTTTGGGAATCTCCCTCACATCCTCAGCAGTGAAGACCGATGCAAAGAATTCATTTAGTTTCTCCGCAATGGCCTTATTGTCCTTGAGTGCTCCTTTAGCACCTCGATCGTCCAGTGGCCCCACTGGTTGTTTCGCAGACTTCCTGCTTCTGATGTACTTAAAATTTTCTTTGCTATTACTTTTTGAGTCTTTGGCTTTTTCCTAAAGCTTTATTATCAATAAAGTTAATACATTGTAAGAGAGAATTTCAAAAGGTGATTGGGAGTACTAACTTTCAGAACATTTCTCTAGGCACATCAGAGAAATCAATTTGTCTTTTAAAGACAAACAAAAATATGGATACCGTGGCTGCTCTCAGATACTTCAGCCTCTAACAATATAGCTTCTGAAAATACTGTTATGCTTGACTAAGGCTGTAGCTCTCCTGTCAACCAAGTGAAAAGCTAAATCACTTTGGTAGCCTGTTGATTCTAATAAAGATTTTTATCATATCTAGTATAGATGTAATAAAAAAAATCAAAGAACCAGTAGAAGTAAAACCAGGAAATATATCTATTTCAAATATTAATCTCTCTCACACCTTTCAGGATTTTATAATTGCCAAGCAACTAATTTGCCTGTTTTGTTCCTCTTTCTGACTGTAGAGTACATTTTATAAGTTATATTCCTTCTTAACTCTTGGACATCTTTAATAGGTGCCTGTTCAAGTTCTAGTTTTACAATATTTTTTATAACATGTAATTGTAAGATGGTCAAACCTTAGGAATGCCCTCAGTTGGGTATTAGAAAAGAATAAGAGAGAAAGCTGAGAATTAAATTATTTGTAAAGCTCATCAAACCTAAAAGGACACACACAGGTTCTTTCACAGTGAGAGCTTGGGGGAAAAAAAGAAAAAAAGACCAAGTTAAAGGATTTTAATGTATCTTTGCCCTATTGTTTTGTACTCAATTCTCTCTTTTTTTTTTTAAAAAAAAAAGATACACTAACAATGTAAACGGTTTCTTCCCCGGTGTAATGTAGATTGTACAAACAAAAGTTAAAAGGTCTAATTTACTTTTCAGTGTTTATGCTCCTTCCTTTCTTTTTTATAGTCTAGCCATCTTGGCCAGTGAGACTAATTCATTTAATTTTTGCATACAATCAAAATTTAATTAACTTTTCAGTTTTCATATATTGGGAGGTTGCTGCATTGTTTGAATTATAAATCCTGCAGGTAATATTATTCTTTTTTCAATGAAATTCATTGAAACATTTTCACTGATAGACTTCCTAAACAATTTTTTTTGAAGAGACATTTTCCCAACATGTAAAATGAGTTTTGAGGGTAGCTACACATATCTATAGTAAGGGGTGTTCCCATGTCCACACATGACTGATACAAAGACGGAGGACTCATAAGAAAGAAGACTGTCTCGCTACAGCCTCAAGTATTCACTAGCTACTACTTTTCCCTTTTTAAAGTAAAACAAGCCCCCCTCCCTTTTTTTGTAGCAAATCCGTAACTTTCAACGATATATTTGAAGCAGTGCTATTCAGAATTTCACCTAAATCCCGTGAGAGCCAATACTCAATATGTATTAGTGATATAAACAAAAAATGATGTGTCTTCAAATACCATTGGCAAACAGCAATAGATGTTCACCCCCTACTAATGAAAATGTCAGCACATCCATGCTATAAGGATGAGAAAAATTTCTGAAGTATTGCTTGATGAAAAAAACGTTGGGGGGTGGTGGGGGGGCTAATGCCACTGGTTATTAAGGGCAGCGTAAGTTATTACTCCAAGAATTTTTTTGGTGGATTCATGAAAGGACACTGCTTCAGTGCGCAGAATTTCTAGGGAGGCAATAAACTAACAATAATGAACTTGTAGGAGTATACCACAGGTAATAACTTCACTGTAGAGAAATAATTCATAGAACTCCATATTGTATTTATTTGTCATATTTTAATTGTAATAATCTGATTTTGTATGAGTGAATGTTTTGAGTTCTTGCTCCTTAATGTATAAGCTGTAAAATAACAGAATCCAGAACACATTGTAGAGAAATTAGCTACTTATTATTTTTTTTTTTTAATACAGATGTAGTATAGACTGTTTAATTACAGCAGGACAGTGCTTCCAGTTAAATAAAATTTAAAACCTTTATTTCCCCAAATATAAAATTACTAAATTAGTGTCTTGAAAGAACAATAATATGGTAAAAGCTTTAAATCACACCACCATTTAACAGAAAATGATCACCTATTATGTATTCCATTGCTTTGGCAAAAGGGATGATTTTTTTCAAAACAGTGTATAAACCTAACATAGCAAAGATTGTATACATCTTCATATTGCACTTATCTATATACAGGAATAAACAAACTGTATATAGCATATACTTGGAATGAGCACAAATATGTCACAATTAAATTTAAAGCAGAAGGCTTGAGAGCTGCTATGGCTATTTAAAAATTGTTTAGAAATGTAATACGTTTATGTACAGAATCTATGGACTGTATTAACAAACAATATGTACAAATCAGTTTACCACTACTTATATTTTAGTGTAACTTGGTGCTTGGTGTTCATTAATACAGACCTTTGGTTGTACTTAATTTTTCCATTTGCTTTAAACTCATATACTTTCAATATGACAACAAGGTATAAAAAGGAGCACAACAATTTGTCAATGGTACAAAACTACTAGTGTCAGTTCCATTAAATTAAAAAAAAAATTAGTGTCTCTATCTAGTCCCAAAATAGTTCTTGAACTTAAAATCAATCTGTATGTGCCATACATAAAAACAACATCTGAATACTATGTATCTGCAAACGTACGTTCTACAACACCTTTTTGTAATGTGCCACTCATTTTAATAATACTTTCTAAGGAAAAAGAGAAATTAATTATCATAAAAGTTCCCAACACAGACCTCTGCAAAGACATTATGAAAACTTTTAATATTGCCAGCAAAATGTAAAAATATATGTTCACCTTTCTATTTATTTTAGAAGTCTACCACCATTATTGTTTATTCCCACCTGTCCCGAAATATAGTGTGCTCAGTGTTTTAGTGTGCTAATTTACATGGCTTGAGGTGTCCAATATTTAGCTTTAAAATCATCCTGAGTTTGCAAATAATAAAGCAAATCCATGCATATACAAAGAAAAATTACTTTCCTTTACAAAACACTTATGCAACTGAAGAAGAACTGGGAATCCCATGAACTGCTGTGCTTGTTGGAGTTCCACTTATGGCGTTGAAAATGTGTAGTGAATTAGACATAACACTGGTCTTTTCTTCAACAGGAACAATCTTAAGTGAAAAATAAACAGAGCTATAACTTCACCCAAAAACTGATCACAGATACACAAAATCACTTATAAAATAATTCAATAAGCTCAATAAAACAGAGGGGTATTATCAAAATGTACAATTTATCTAGTCTATTTTTAATATGGTCTTCAATGGCATACAATTTTCTCTTTTGTGGTGGTTAACATTATTTCCAGGGACCAATTCTAGTACTGCACTGGGTGCTAAACCTTGCTACAACATCAGATGATACACCTTCCTAATTAAATTACACTTTTCTTGCTGGCTGAGTCTCAAACAGCTCCCCTTTCACAAGTTAACAATAGAAATAACTCCTGATGGAAGGAGGAAGCAATCATTAAATCTCACCTAGTTAGGAAAAATGTAGACAAACAGGAGAGTGGGCATTATAAAAACGAAAGTCCATTTATAGACCATTCACTTCTCAGCCAAAACCAAAAAAGTTTACTCTTGACTGTTGTCAGAGAAAGAATTATGGGCAATTTAAACGATAAATATAAAAAATGCTAATACAAAGATTTTGTTAATCATTCAAAACCCTTGCTGTGCTTTGCCATTAGGAGTACTCTTCCACCATTCTCCCTCTGAAACTAGATTCCCTTCTTCCCAAATGGCTGTTTATTTCCATACCAGGAGTGTGGAACAGCATATTCCTCAGGATGGTGCCTATGGACTGACAAAAAAAGGGATCTTACACAGTGAGAAATGGCCACTCTGACTCCACAATATACTTTGGATGTGGGGAAAAAGATTAAAGGGACCCAAAGCCTGTTCCTAACTTTGGTCAGTTTTGTGCCATGAAACAAAGTGTTCATCCTGTGTTACAGTGGTAAAAGGAATTACACAAAACTAGACAGAGACCCTGAAATCAGAAACAAAAAATATTACCATTCCATCTGATCATGTTTGTGAACAGCACAGGAGAGAAACAGATAAGTCTGTTAAGATTCATTTGTATATAAAAAACCATTGATATAACATTTAAAGTTTCTTGCAATTGTTTAATCACTACACTAATTAGTTAGGGCAGTTGATATTAATTAGCTTTTTCATTGCCTGTAGAACAAAAATTAAACTGCCGAAATATTCCATGAATTTCTGAACTATAGAAATCAGGTACAGTCATATAAAATCTACATTTTTAACCAATTCAAAATTAATTCCAGATAAAAGTTTCCCGTGAATTATAATTTTTAATGAAAATTAAAATTCTTACACTGTAATTTTATTTCTCAGTTCGGACCTTCAAATGTTGAAATTTAATTTAAAACTTGTAAAGTGACTCATTTCATTTTTGACTACCATTTAACTGAATTAGTACATTTTCTAACGTATCGTATCTGTATAATAAGAACATACTGGCATATTATGACAGTAGTGTGCATTACTGCAGTCTTACAGTAGATCATGTATCAGGTTTTACAATAAAAAAAAAAAAGAAAAAGTATGTAAGGGAATCAATTGTGTCCTCATGCCCCAGGCCTGTTCCTCAAACATCTATTCCTAATGTCCTGCACTCATTTCAAATCAATTTTTTCATATTTCTGCTTAACGTCTCGATAATCCCTCCTCTCTCTCATGTTGTTAAAATGCTACTATCTTTCTAGACTTTTAACTGCAGTTTTATTTTAGATTCTTCAATCTCCTCCATCCTCTTGACCACATCAAGTTCTCATTATATCCTATTATTTCTTCCTATGTAATATTAACATACAGCCTTTCCCTCCTTATTGCCATTGTTAAAGAATTTGTGCACGTCTTTGCCATTTTCCCTCTTATTACTGCAATGCTCTTTTCTGTGGCCTCCCACTGCTCACATATACCTCCTTTATCTTATTCAAAATATGCTGCTGCTCAGTCAACACCAGTCATTACAGCCATATTATCCCTATTTTTGAACTCTACTGGATTCCTGCCTTTTACCACATCAGGTTCAAATATTATTAGTCAAACTGTCCCATTTTTTCATCCACCAAGCACAATATCATTTCTTCTAAACCCACTTCTTACAAGGATCTTTCCTATATAGTCTTCGTCATCTGCACTGTTATCCCAAGTCTTTTCTGCCTTCAACTATACGCTCTTTGCAGACGGGAAAAATTTTCACTCTAGATCTGGTGAAAGGTCATATACATTTATGCCAATTTGTAAATACTATTTTTATATCTGATTAAGAGAGCGTGCACATATGCAATTTTTTGTAGAATAAATGTGTTTTCTATGCCCACATTATGCTCTGTGACACTGCAAGTCATGTGTACAGTAAAAAAGAGAAAGAGAACTATGGAGAAGATGTGTGTGAGAACAGTCTTATATAGCACTTGCTATACTCCAAGCTTCACGATAACATTTATGACGTTAACTAAAGACAATTAAGAAATAAAATTTTACAAGGTGATACACTGATGTAACTTGCAGTTCTATGCATTTAAAATCCCACTTCTCTACAAGAACAAGAACTCAATGAATGTTATTAAATGGCATTCACTCTACAGAGCAGAAAACCCTTTGTAGGGAGATATGACATTGTGAACAAGACTGTAAGGTGCCAATCATAAAATGAAATGAGTACAAAATGATTTATGGACAGATAAATTCTATAATTAATATACCTAAGAAAATCATAGTTCACACTTACACAAAATATTTACTGCATATAACATTGTCAGAATGAATGTTAGTTCAGAAGAAAATTTTATATTTAAGTATTATACATAATTATACTCTGTATGCTTAGGTTTCTTGAAGAAAAAAATCTTACTATTTAAGCATTTTTTATTGTAAAGAAATTTTGGCTGAAGTCAACAAAAAATTCCTCTCTCAGCATTAAAAACTCAAGTCTTAAGCCACCTCCTCTCTATTAAATTATTACTCTGTGACAATTAAAATGGGATCATTTCAGTAAACCTTATGTAGGGTAATGACCACTTACAGTAACTTTTGTACTTAGCTCCATGTAGCCTACTCACTGTCAGTCAATTTTAAAAGATAATTTGAGTTTTTGTTGTATCCTTGTTGATTATTAATGATTATTTAAAAAAAATTATTTGCATTTGTAGTAAATGTGTGAGAGCATCTACAAATATGATAAATTATTGACAAAATTAGAGAAAACCATGTTTTGACCACAGGACACTAGGAGAGTTCCGATGCAAGAGAAGAACACTGAAAACAAAATTATTGAATATTTTTCCTGTAGGTAACTAATGGTGCATATTATAATAGCATGGTCAACTATATCCTGGATGGTATTAAATATAATATTTAGGATTCAGTACATACTTGTTCATGCATTATTTCAGAAAGTTCTTTTGCCATTTCTCTGTAGTTAGCCTTCATTTCTTCTTGATATTCTAACTGATCTTCCTTTATAAGTCGTTCATTTATACCCAGTGCTAGACCACAAGCCTCAACAAATTGTCTGAAGTTGTATAAAAAATAGAAAAGAAAAAAAAGACATTACATTTATGCAAAATCCAGGAGAAACGTCAAATGCTACTTGTTAATTTTAGAATACCTTGTTAGCGTGGCAAGGACATTGGTAACGTTAAAGTAAATGACTAAAACAAAACCTGCTTAAAACCTGTCTTTAAAAAGTTATTCCATGTACATTCAAACAGTTTACCTGAAAACTTCCTTCAGTAATTTCACTTTATTGTCTGGATACTTTTTGGTATTTGTGTCATCTAAGAAAGCTCTTGCATATGCTAATGGACCAGCATTAACCTAAAACAAGAAAAAAGAATTTGAAATAAAGTTGATTTGCTATATTACCATATTGTTCCAACTAAAGCATTTATATATATTTATACATACACACATATATAGTGAAATAAGTTGGTTGGCTAGGTTGGTTTGTTCTTCTTAAGTGAATTTATTGTTTGTTGCAAGTACTGAACAGATAAAATAGGAAGCAAAACTCCCCTGTTTATTAAACAGGTACAACACATCAATATATTTCCCCATGCTGCCACCTCAATGTGATGCATCCTGACTTAGAAGGACCATTTGAAGGGTGGCAGCAAAATACAATCTCTGGTAAGACTACCAACAAATAGGAAATTTGTCTTCCTTACTATGGTAGGCAGATGGCGAGCTCACACTGATCTGCTTATTTATCTCCATTATTAAAAAACAACCTAAACTATCTAAAATTGTGCACACAGCTTCCCTGTGCAAAAACGGTTACCCCATTCACTCTCTCCACTTTACCCACCTGCTGAGCCTCATCTTAAAGCCTAAAATTGTAAACTCTTTGGGGAAGGCCTGTACAGTTCAAGACGTGGCTAGCACTTCCAGACAGTAATATAATATAAATAAATATACAGTAACAATAAATCTCTTTTCTTAGAGACAGCATGCTTGACAGTCCTTTACCAATGAATGGATCCTTCACATGCTAGAACTGAGTCAATGAGAACTGAGAGACACCAGGGACTCTCAAAGACTGGTCACATAGCTTCACTAAAAATATGAAAAATGCTAGAGCAATAGTTAAGCTGTCAGGCTCAGGTAGTCCAGATTGGGAAGTCAAGAAATAAGACCTGGGATAGGAGATCACCACCACTGGGGAGAGAGATTGGTGACCTCTGCTATAGCTCCACTAGGCCTGAGTACCACAATCTTCTTGGCTAATTTGGGGAGTGGTGATGATATTGTTTCTTCTACTAGTTCAGACAGTAGGAAGAATAGTTCAGAAAAGCAGGTGGTAAGAGGGTTATGGGCTTGTACATAAACCCATTAGGCCATCTATGAGCCATGTTCTCTTCCCAAGATCGCTGATCTGCTTCTTCAGGGCACAAATACCTAGTTACAACAGACTGGATGTAAATAACATTTCTGGGGATGGCCTACCTTCCGGGATATCAGTTGAACACTTCCTGATTCAGAAACCATTTTGAATTTATCTGCCAACAGTTTGGTTCAGATGAATAGTGCCTGCCCTGGTCACTGTACTGTCTGGTTGAACCAGCGCATGCTACTATCGCAGGTGGATTAGCAGAAGCTAGCCTCATCATTTCTGATTAGATGAAGCTAGCCTCATCATTTCTATCCCTACAAATTTGATGCTTTGGAGACTCTTTGACCTTGGCCATGTTCCCTGCTTATTGCAGTCTTTCAGGGGTACTTCCTATCCTAAAGTCTGTCATCTGTGGTCAGGATTTTGTGTCCGAATCCTGCTGTCTTGTGGGCTTCTATTTCCACTACCAGATGAGGACACTTCATGTTGGGAATGGTTTTCAACCTTTATTATTTATTAGTAAATATTTATAACACCACATAAAGGCCCCATTGGATGGGTGCTGTACAAATATGGATAAGAGATAATCCCCACTCTGGAGACCTTACATTCTAAAAGAATACCCCATCCTTCATGAGACAGGCTCTGTTGCTTTTAGGAGATGCAGTATCTTTTTGCATTGCGTGGCATTTCTCACCCTCTCTCAAGGCTGGATGAAGTATAAAAGGAAGGGGAGGAATCATAGAATATCAGGGTTGGAAGGGACCTCAGGAGGGCATCTAGTCCAACCCCCTGCTCAAAGCAGGACCAATCCCCAATTAAATCATCCCAGCCAGGGCTTTGTCAAGCCTGACCTTAAAAACGTCTAAGGAAGGAGATTCTACCACCTCCCTAGGTAACGCATTCCAGTGTTTCACCACCCTCCTAGTGAAAAAGTATTTCCTAATATCCAACCTAAACCTCCCCCACTGCAACTCGAGACCATTACTCCTTGTCCTGTCCTCTTCTACCACTGAGAATAGTCTAGAACCATCCTCTCTGGAACTACCTCTCAGGTAGTTGAAAGCAGCTATCAAATCCCCACTCATTCTTCTCTTCTGCAGACTAAACAATCCCAGTTCCCTCAGCCTCTCCTCATAAGTCATGTGTTCCAGACCCCTAATCATTTTTGTTGCCCTTCGCTGGACTCTCTCCAATTTATCCACATCCTTCTTGTAGTGTGGGGCCCAAAACTGGACACAGTACTCCAGGTGAGGCCTCACCAATGTCCAGTAGAGGGGGACGAATAGAGGAGAATGGAACTTCAGAGAGTATGAGTTATTGGGGTCTCCCAGACCCCTGCCTAAGGCTGACCAAAATCGTGTGTCTAAGAAGTGAAGTATCCATAACCGTAGACTTATTTCTGGGCAGAGGCATGCTCATTTGCAGTCTCACTAATGACTTGGACTGGAAGGAGGGTCTGGATCGACTTTTTGATCCAGGTTTCCTCATGATGCTCTGTTACCAGGAATCACTCTCTTTAATCTTTGTTGTGAGTAGGAATGAAAGGAAGTTCTGCCCTCACAGGGGAAGGAAACTCTTTGGCTTGTCTGTATTATTGTTTATTACCATTTCAAGCTTTTCTCTCAAATGAGAGTCTGCCAGAAAATTCTGAGGCACAGAGAATTTGCTTAGAGTAATTATCCTCTATCCAGAGTTGGAGCCAAAGTTGGTGTTCAGCTACAGAGTTTGTGGCTATGGCCCTCTCTGCCAGCCTCACAGAGTCCATGGATATGTCCATTCTGAAACAACAGCCAAGGATTATTTTCTTTAGCAATGAAACTCATTGTGGTTTTGGGGGTGAGGCCTTTGACACCATGTCCCTTGCAAAAAGTAGTTGCCAGAGTAGTTCTGATGATTAATAACAAAGCTTTAAAGTCACTTCTCAGGGTGGCTCAGGTGTGAGGCTTTAGGAAAGAATTAAACTTTTGCAAGAATTCTCACATTCTTAGCCACAGATGCATTAATCTTAGGGAGAACGTGTTCTTGCCTAAAGAATTCTTCAAAGAAGGGTGTAGGGAGATGGAAAATTCTGTCTTATTTGTTGACGGAAGATACCTGCTTTTGGACTTTGCTTGCTCATCCTCTTTTTTTGGATGAATACTGATGGTGTCCACCACCTTCTTCTCCAAGGCCCCAAACACACCTGGGAGAAAAGACTCTCTCCTGCTCGTATGGCTTGAGGTTATCATGATCTAAAGCTGAGAGTTCCTCTTCTTTAGAGGATAAGCTAAAGATCAGGATTCTTAGCTTTTTCTTCTTTTCTGGCCTTTTATACATTTTTAGGTTTCTATTTTTTTTTTGAGGGAGGGCTTTTGTCACTGTCTAGGGATCAAAACATTTTCTAGACGGTGTGCCCTTTTGAGTCTTAAATGGTTGCCAGGCTGCTCTTGGGGAAGTTTTTGAGAAGGGGCCCCTGTGTACTATCTCTCAGTTCTTGTAGGGGAAGGACCCAATGGTTTCTTGCTACGTAGACAACTCATTTCACACAAGCCAAACAGCTGTCACAAGACAATTTTGTTCACTGTTATTAATTACTTTGATTAGAGTCATGCCTCATATTCAATACTTCCAACAACTCCAAGTTCTTCAGCTATTCATTCTATTTATCTCTATGCTTATTTGATTTTGTAAAACATAGTGAGTGCATCATGAAATGAGCTGTACTGCATATTGTCCCTGTACAAGGTAATTGTTGATGGACTCATCTTTGCTGAAGCTTAAATTTTTTAAACTGTGAGGACATAGCTACTTTTTCTATGGTAGTGTTTGAAAGCTACTTCATCATCGTCATTGCTCGCCACGTAGAAAAAGAGATGGTCACACTGAACAGATCACCAGTCTTAGTTTTTTAAGTAAAAATTTGTAATTTAGTTCATTTTGAAGCCCCTGATAATTTTTCCCTTTAGCTTTTTGCATATAGAATCTCTGATACCACCCTCAGGTAGTTTCCTATGTCAACAACAGAGGGGAAGGCTAGCAGTGACTGCACTGCGATCCACAAAGACTACCGCTACTTCCAATGGCATCTTGTGTATGTGTGTGTTGCACACTGGTTGGAGGCATCTTTTTTAACACTGTTTTACAACCTATCACAATTCTGAAATGGTCACATAATTATAAATAAAACAAAGAAATAAAAGGTTTAATAGCTAACGGAAAACCCATTTTAGAGATGGGCTGTCACCCTCAATAGCGATGATGATACAAATGAGTGGCTTTGATACAGAATGCGTGTGTGTGTATAACTTATGCACACAAAAGCTACATTAAAAGCACCTCATTTAGGTTGTAAATACAAGCACTCAAAAGTCAGAAAGTGCTAGATTTATGGTTGTCCGGGCAACCTTAATTCTGCCCCTCTGTGCATCCACTGTGTCCACTAAATGAGGCTGAGGTCCTATGTCATAGAACAGCATGCCTGGGAAGCGCTAACCAACCTATATACTGCTTGCTACCAGCTCCCCCGATATAATCTCTCACACACACACAATTTTTTCTCTTATAAATATTCTCTCAACCCATGTTCTATTTTTTTAAACTTTATGTTCATTATCTGCTCCAATTTTCACTCTTTTCCCCTCCCTGTTCTGACACTTTTTGGGGTTCTTTTTTCAAAAAGCATCTGACTGCAATTCAAACCTAACAACGATTAAGTCTGAACAGAACATTTAAACTCAACATGAGAGTAGGTTTGAAATCAAGCAAAATAAATAAATTCATCCCTGTTATTTGAGAAGCTAGTGTTTTATTCCTTTTCCAGCCTCTCACCCTGGAACCAAAAGGAACTAAGACCTGGTCTACACTAGAGGGAGGCATTGATCTAAGTTACGCAACTTCAGCTATGTGAATAACGTAGCTGAAGTCGATGTACTTAGATCTACTTATCGCAGTGTCTTCACTGTGGTAGGTTGACTGCTGACGCTCCCCCGTTGACTCCGCCTGCGCCTCTCGCTCTGGTGGAGAACCAGAGTCGACGGGAGAGCACTTGGCGGTCAATTTATCGTGTCTTCACTAGACGCGATAAATCAGCCCCTGCTGGATCTATCGCTCCAGAGGTAAGTGTATACATGCCCTGAGACAGTCATACAAGTCAATCACATAGCTCTGAGTCCTTTGTTTAATTGTCAAAAGCTGTTACGGTTTGTTATGAAAAATAATCTAGGACAATGAATGATATATATCATTTCTTACATGAAACATTCAATAATTTCACATATAAATAGACACTTTGTAAAGATAAAAATGCTGAAAGTTCATTTATCATATTTCGTTGGGGAAAGCAATATATGAGATCTGGCGCACAGGTAGGTATCTTACCTGAACACTGACACTTCCCTGTAGCTTTAGCTGCAGTTTGATCATATCTACTTCAGTTGAAGAACAAAGCTGCCTGAGCTCTGCAACCTTCTTACTCATTTCATCAATGGCTACTTCAATTGGGTTTAGATCTGTATGGTGCTGATACATTACAGGAATGCGCTTTTTCACATAGGGGAAACAATGTATAGCTAGGATAAAAACAGATTAAGTAATCTATTTCTGATTATATTAAGCTAATTTTAAACAGTTTATATGTTGGTAGAGTTTTACAAAATTCTTCAAAAAAGTTTATTAAGCTAGTAATGCTTTTTATTGCTACAACCATACAGCAAACGATCTCTTGTTACATGATACACAAAAATGCTGTCAAATTCATAAAGTAAACAAACTGAAAAACACCACAAACATTTATTTTCCAATATCTTTCAGTTATACTAGCCTTCAGTATTGCTTGGCAATAGTATAAAAAAAGTTCAGAGTTTCCTTTTGAAGCATTTTAGTTAATAAATAAATATATTCCAAATAAGACTATTAAAACATTTTGGGTTGGATTTTCAGAAGTGCCTAGATCGGGGTGGGCAAACTATGGACTGGGGGCTGCATCCGGCTCTCCAGACGTTTTAATCCAGCCCTCGACCTCCAGCCGGGGAGCGGGGTTGGGGGCTTGCCCCACTCTGCACGGCTTCCAGAAGCAGTGGCATGTCCCACCTCCGGCTCCTACGCATAGGGGCAGCCAAGGGGCTCCACACACTGCCCCTGCAGCTCCCATTGGCCACGCCTGGCTGCATCTCTGCATAGGAGCTGGAGGGGGAACTTGCTGCTGCTTCTGGGAGTGCTTGAGATAAGTGCCACCCAGAGCCTGCACCCCTGACCTCCTCCTGCACTTCAACACCCTCATGGCCTCTGAACCTCTTGGTCCCAGCCCTGAGCACCCTCCTGCACCCCAAACCCCTCATCCACAGCTGCACCCAAAGCCAGAGCTCTCACCCCCTTCTGCACCTCAACCCCCAATTTTGTGAGCATTCATGGCCCGCCATACAATTTCCATACCCAGATGTGGCCCTCGGGCTAAAAAGTTTGCTCACCCCTGCCTAGATTAATGTGATTCTGTTACTACTGAAATCAAGTGTTAGCCAACTCTGAATTTCCTTGCTTTTGTGGATTATCAAATTCTTAACATTTCTTAAATCAGCCTTTTCCAAACTTTTCAAAGCTGTCCCCCACCCTCTTTTCAGGAAAATGAAGGCAATCACTCCCTCCCTCCCCACCCTTCAACTCCACCATATGGTGCTGAATATTTACACATTCCAGCGGATGCGCCTCATACTTCAGGACCAAACTTTATTAAATGACCAAAGTCTACAACATAGTAAGCTATGAATGACAAGTAAATATGTAGTAGTACTTTTTAAAAGTACTGTTTGTTCTAATCCTAATGGAAACTGTATGTATGAGTCAGTATGTAAAATAATCAGGCTGTGATGTTGACATGTAAGTGAACTAATTTATTGCAGTTCAGAAGCAATAAAGAAATCATGTGCTTAAATTGAACTTCTTTTACAAAGGAAGTTCATAATTGTTTTTTTAAATTAGATACTTTAATTGCTTTAGAGAATTATAAAAATGTAATAATTTGTAACTATACAATAAGATGCCACTTTCCACCAAAGAATGTGTTACAAAACAGGATTATAAATTAAACTCATTAAACTTCTTAGCCAAACTTAATTATAATTTTCCTTTAAATGACAGACTTTCCTAGTGGAAAATTAATACTACTATACCATAATCAATTTCAGGTACTGCTCTGGAGAATGTAATCCCTCAGGATAGTGGTGTACCAATATGTGTATTATTTTTTAAAACTGTGTATTCAATAGATGTACCCACTGTAGCTATGATACAAGGTTATAATATTTGCTAACTAATAACTGTCAAGGACTTGAGTCATAGTAGTGTTGTGTAACATTTCCTTGTAATTTTCCTCATAATTCAAAGGGGGCAGGGAGAATGTGAACCAAGTTGTGTTTACCACTGTGTTAGTTAATGTGGTATAACACAATACATTTTCCAGTATAGACAAGTCTCAAAGTAGTCCTCAAGTTAAAACAGGGAAGACCAGATATGTGATTTCTGGCTTTACTAAGATAAAAACTGAGTAGGAAAAAAGGCACAAATTCAATTAAAAAAAATGCTTTGGAGGGGTCACCTTCGAAGAGTCAGCGTAAGTTTTCCAGGTCAAAGGTCTTTGAGTCAGCCTTCCTGGCACTCTTAGCTTCGACACCAACGTTTCCGGCCTACCAAATGTCAGAGATGACGAGGAGCCCCTTGATGTTGACCCTGTGGACTCAGCACTGGCCTTAGCCATGAGAGTGATGCTGAGGAGCCCTTTGATTGTGGCCTTTCCATGCTTCTCAAGATCTGACAAATGGTATTAACCACCTCTTCTAACAGCTGGAGTTTGAGGCAACCTTCCTACTCCCTTTGAATTCATGGTGATAGCAATGGCCTGTATATTTAATCTGCACAGTGACCCTCATCGAGGCAACATAATAGTCATCAGTAACAGTATTGCATCTTTTGATGTGATTTGAAAGCTTAAAGATGGTGTTTTTATTGGGATCAGCCATGGTACCAACTGGAGATGGAGACTCGGAAAAAAGAAGAATTAAGACCCAAATCCTGTGAGCTAACCATGGTTTATAATCAACATACAAATGGAGAATGAAGGATTATGTAAATGGGATCCAACACCAGTAGGGTCACAATGCTGCAGAACTAAAACAATCTAACTAAAAAGCTAAAAGCAAAAAACCATAATAGGATAGAGTAAGGGTACTGACAGATGAAAGCATCAAGGATACTGGTAGATTCTTACTTGCTACTCCTTTGGGCGTTAACTAGAACAAAACAACAGTTGGGAAAGACTTCCCCTTTATATCTTCCAGCTTAAGATGCGGCAGTAAGAGGGTTCAGGCAGATCCACTGGAATGCTAACAGTGGATGTTGTGCAAGCACACAGGCAACCCTAGGAGGAGAATCAGTTCTCAAGCTACACAAGTGTAGTTACGAGAACTGGCTGGGAAAAGAATGTAAAAAAAATTGAAATTTTGGGATTTTTTTTTTTTTAATCCTGAATCAGGATGAAAATCCAAAACTTTCAATTTTCTCATGGAACTGCAAGACCACAATAATTTGTTAATCCAAAATGAAATATGCTCCCTGGTGTCCAATGGAGCTTCAAGTCCTGGAAGCGTGGGCAGCTGGAGATCTGGGAACCCAGGCTGCCAAGGAGGCAGGTAGGAGACCAGGCAAGTTTCTGATGGAACCTACCTGGTTTCTGTCAAAAGTTTCAAAGAAATTGATATGTTCCTGTAGAATGTCTTGATTTCAGAGAACTGGAATTTTCCAAGGGAAAAATGTTCCATTGGAAAGATCTCCAGACTGCTCAAGCAGCAAGTCTAACCCTAAGCAATATTTTTGGATGGGAAATGAAAAATACTTAAAAAACAACATAGGATTTTTAGGCAAGTGGACTGAAAATACCCAAACTGTAAAACAACAAGGATATTTGGGTTAATGCTCCTACTTTAGATCAAAGCCTAGCAAGAAGTTTAATTACTATAAATGGTCAGGTTTACATTTTATCCAAAAGATAATACTTAACACTTCTATAGTACCTTCCATATAAAGAACACAAAGTATTTTGTAGGCACTAGTGAATTAAGGCACTTACATCTACACCCATAAGAGATAGAGAAGTTTATTATGTTCATTTTAAAGATAACAATGGGAAAGTTAAGACAAACTAATGAATGACTCACCCAAGATCATACTGAAAGTTCATGACAGAACAAACCAACTGAACTCAATCCTAAACCACAGCCAGATTATCAGCTCTTCCAGTAACAGATATCTCTGACAATATCTTGAGGCACTAATTAAGTACCAATCCAAGAAGGAAGATTGACATCTGCTGAATCACAATCATGGATTCTTACAGCACTTTTCCACTGAGGTGTCTTATCCAAGATCACAGCCCTAACTGATATGGGGATAACTCTTAGCCCTAGTTTCCATATTCTTATTATTTATTGCATTATAACTAAGGGTGCACAAAAAAAAAAAAAGGATCAAGGAATCCCTTTATCCAAAACAAAAATATTAATTTGAAAGTAAAGGCTATGTGTGATCCTATTCTTATGTCTCTTCCTCCACATTCTCTAATCACAGTTATCGGAGTGCAAAGGGATCACATGACAAAACGTACTGCCATAGGATCAGTACTCTTACAGAAACGTTAAGAGGACTTCCTTGTTACATTTAAAAATCACGACATGTATGTATAGTTTTAAAAAAGAGAAGTTTGGCCTCCACCTAATCTTTGGGTTTATTTTGCTTTCGTAGCTACCATCAACAGTCTTGCATACTAATCCTTGAAATTAATTTGGATTCTCCTGACAAAACACAAGAGGTTATTCACTCATAGAATTCCAAACACCAAGAGCTAAATATGAAGACATAATACAAAAAAGTAGTCCTCTTTAAAAAGAGAAATCCATCATACAATACCTGTCAAAATAGTTCGTCGTTTACACTGTTCTTCCACTCCTCCTTGTCTTTTACCAGATTGAGTAAAAGGCATTTCAAACATAAAACGACGAATATTGTGCGTTCTTTCAAACTCTGTTTTTCTCTCTTGCAATTCCTTTTCTTCAAAATATGGGACTACATGTGTAACTTGTATGTATGCATATTTTGAGTCCAAATCCTTGGGATTCACCTTTAAAAAAATAGAAAAATATTTAAATTGCAACTATTTAAAGTTGATTTTTTAATTTGAAATTGCATAGGTTTTGGAAAGTAAATTTGGCTCTGGTTCTGCAGGTAAATCCAGATGTGAAACCCCTCAGCTCCACTGATTTCAAAACTGAAGTTATTTCATTAACTTAAAAGTTGCAGGTTAACTTTTATTAACTTTTATTAACTTAAAAGTTACAGGCAGCTATAGTATAACATTAGTATATTTGTCTAGTGACACAATTTTCTATATTTTTAGAGTACAGGACTGCAGATAAGAGACACATACCCAGAGCAGTGTCAACATAGCAAATTATATTAAATTCCATTAAGACACTACATTAATAGAAGATTAAGTTTGCACAATTTGTTAGTCTCTAAGGTGCCACAACTACTCCTCGTTCTTTTTGCACAATTGAGCACTCAAAAGTAAGGAAACAAATACTGGTGCCCTGTCTCTCTACAGCTGATTCAAGGATAACCTGGAAGTCAAAAATTATTATTGTTATATAGTTACTAGTTAAAAATATTCTTTATAGCATACCATCTCAGAGAAAAATATTATCAAAAGCAAAAAAACAAGTCAAAAGATCACACAGAAAAATTAAACTTAAAACAAAACACCTCAGAAATGTCACCAGAACATGACAAATCAACTCAGTAAACCACTAAAAGTATTAACGCTACAAACATTCAAACAAAGTCATTGGGTGAAATCCTGAAACTGAAAACAATGGGAGTTTTTTTTGTTTGTTTGTTTTTTAACACTTTAATGGGGTCAGGATTTCACTTTGTGATTAAGGCACTGGGTTGGGAATTGGGAGACATGGGTTTAAATTATTGCCTCTGCCTGTATGACTCTGAATATATAATTTTATCTATTTGTGCCTCAACTTGCTATCTATAAAGTGGCGATAATTATACTTCCACACCTCACAGGGGAATTGTTATGATAAACTCATTCATGTCTGTGAGGCACTTCAATACTATGATGATAGGGACCATAAACCCCAGATACTTCTGACTGTCAATTTTTGTATAGTATTGTTGCTCTTTTTCCTGAAAAGAGGAGGCATGTGCAGGGAGATAATATTAAAGAAAATATGTACCTAACTCCTATACAGTGCTTTTTATCTACACAACTCAATAGTACTTTCCTCTTTTGTCATGTGCTATATTTCAATTTTAGATATGGAAAATGAGGCACAGAAAAGTGAAGAGACCTGTCCAAGGTCACCTAATAGGCCAATGGCAGAATTGGGACTAGAACTCAAGTTTCCTAAGGTCCCAGTCCAGTGCCCTACCCCTCTCAGACACACGGTTGGATTCTTTCTTGAAGAAAAGTCTGCAGTGTTTTCAGACCCCTTCCCTGGAACTTATGGGTAACTGTTTGCTTACTGAGTATGAGACAAAGACAGGAAGACAGACACTTCCCTGAAAACTCTGACTAGACTGAATGATGGAGGCAAAACCTGAGAATAGTCCATAGCTATGAATAGGATAGAGTACAACCTATTTTCCTCAAACACACCAATTTTAACTAGTTGTAAGAGAAATCCTCATTAGGTTTAAAACATTTATATCTAAGCACATTGGAACGGTTGCGAAGAACTGAGGGTACAGCATAGGTCTGTGAAGTTTGGTCCTAGCTTGAGTTTTTATTCCCAGTAAGGTTCCAGTGTGAGTGGGGACAGCTTCTCCCTCACCGCTGCCTTGTTAGGCTGACAAGTGTTGAATGAATCTTGTGACCTTCTTACCAGACAGACAGAGAAGCAGGAGAGGCAAGAAGTGGTGATTTAGGAGGGAACTGCTGCTGGCTCTGGAGTTTGGTGGTGGGTGAAAATTAGCTGCTGGTCAAGAGTTCTGGACTAGATGTTGAGAGGAATGAGTTGGGACCTAGAATGGCCTCTTATGCACGAGGTGCCCTTTTCAATTGGAAGGTTGCTGTAGCTCTGTTCTGCCTGATCTTCTGCGCTGTGTGCACCATCTTGGGAACCCTCAACCATGAGAGAGAATATCTCCTACTGAGTGACAACGTAGGCAAAGGGCTAATTTGAGAGGCCAATCATATGGGAGAGATTTGTGGGCAAATTATCTATTTTTATCCCCCAAAATACTCAGCTAGGCTTACCAAAGGGAGTTCTAGCTCTAATGTACACTAGACTTTGGACACAGAGATTTCTATCTAGGTACTACTATTACCCCATCTGTGTCTGAGAACCTGAAAACCCATCTGTGCCACATAGTATCTGAGAACCTGTGAAAGAGTTTCACAAAAGGGTGGTCTGTATCTCTCACTGCAACGGTATCAATTTGGACTCTACCCCAAGCTGCAGAAGTGGGAAAAACCCTCTGTGAGCATAACTGAGCATACATAGGAAGGAGAAGGATCTATGGTACACTGTGTGGGCAGCAAGTAGTCAAATGACCTAAAGCTAAGAAGCCAGATTTAAAAGTTACTCAATTTTGTCTTAACAGAAAAGCCTTTCATTGCTATGTGACACAAAAGCCAGGAAATTCAAAATTAAGGCATACTTTACGAGAGCCATCATGCCCCTTACCCTCTCCAGCCAACACTTTATTTAGATAGGCAGCATGTGTACACACATAATGAGGATAGGATAGTGATGATTCAAACTCAGACTCTTGATTTTGTAGAGATTCATGAAATGAAATTATGAGATTTTGGGATAAACTTGTTTTAAATAACATATCCTGCTTTACAAATAAACGTAGTCTTACTCTGCCAGAATCCTGGATCATTCTGACGTTTTCTGATCCGAATTTGTCAGAGTAGAGCTTATGTAGTCTCTGGGAAATCTCTGAAAGTGGTGTGAGTTTAGGCTCTTTATAAATATACTCCTTTCCATCTTCATCCTCAAAGAATCCCTGTAAGAAACAAACAATAATTAGAATCCTTAAAGAACAACAGCCAATTGTTACAACATACAGAGTGGTTTATGCTTTTCAAGGCAAACTTAAATGTTCAATGCACGGTTCAAGCAAAAGTAAAAATATCTATCAAAATAAATCCAAGTTAAAAAGGTCCCCTATGAGAAAAAAAGTGAATTATCTACTATAGAATGAGTGCACAGATAATGAAAGCACACAAAATTACAAACTTATGAAAGGATTGTTGTAATTATTTGATGTGCTAACATTAAAAGTTTTGAGATCAAAACTGATTTTTCATATTCTTCCAAAATGAATTGTTTTCATCCCTGTTTCACTTGCCAAAAGATCCATTTCCTTGCCAAAAGGGACTATTTGACTCTCCATTGAATGCTTCAGTAAGAATTTACAAAAAAAGATTGAAAAACAGTTTTACAGCGGTTTTACATACTGGATTGTATAGTACAATGAAATAAAACCACACCTACTCTCTCATTTAAAAATCTTTACATTATATTGAACATAAATATTTGTGTGTTTGCACTAGTTAAACCATCTGTTTTTAAATCTTGGCTGAATCAAATATAGAAGTGCATGGAAGGTGAAACAGGTGACTGCTTTAAGGCAAAAAGCCAAGTTTGAGTTAATGTTTTAAATCAGAATATAAATATTTCTGTCATAAGATGGAACGGACAAAAAGTGAAAGAAACAGAACATACCATGTATAAACACAGGCTACACTGAAAAAAATACCCACATCAAACTAAGCTGAAATGCAGTAATTTTTACTGCATTGCTTGCTTTGTAAGCAGCTACTGTAATTACCTCCACATCTCTTTCACTGTCTGTAAACTGGTATTGCTATAAAGTTATAAAAGACAACAGAATAAATTGAAGGTTATACTGCTCAAGGTAGTTTACAATCTCCCCCATTCCCTAAACAGCCTGCCAGCTATCCAAATGAAATCAGTTAACTAAAAATTGGGTTACACATACACAAAAACGTACACAATATTTGGCTACTGTGGCATCTTT
The DNA here is from genome assembly GCF_965152235.1 of Eretmochelys imbricata. Lineage (NCBI taxonomy): Eukaryota > Metazoa > Chordata > Testudines > Cheloniidae > Eretmochelys > Eretmochelys imbricata. Next base: position 100,357,108 of record NC_135572.1, read on the forward strand.
TACTTATACAAAGACAGTGTAGATATATTACAGGATGTGAAGCTGTCAAATGCACACAGTCAGCCAGAACTTTTGATTTTGTTTTTTGAAGCATGCAGTGCTGATGTATTGGAAATCGGTGATTTGTTTCTGTAAATGGCACTGAACGTTATTTTTGGAATTACAACAGCTAGAATGCATACAGATCTGAAAAGCAAACTTGCAAACCACACTGCAGCACCGAAAATGGTGCTCAAAAAATTGCTAAGAATTATTATTATGGAGAACTTACCGCTGCCTTAAGATAGTAACAAAAAGAAAGAAAAAGAAAAAGCAGAAAGTTTACTGAGGAAGATAAGGAGGAATTACATGGGATATGACAAATGTATTAAACCAGACATTCATTACTACCAGAACAAATCTATCATGCTTTTTATTTTGCAGTATCAATATAGAAATCAAAGGAAGACTGTGAATCAGGGTATGTTGCAAAATCTTTAATAGTTTTTTGACTGTATTTTATCGTTTGAAAAGTGATATTAAATAATGCTTACCTGTCCAAAGAATGCAACTCTGAAATAAGTGCCAAGTAGTCTCTTCCCTGTATGCATAACTTCTGTTACTTTGCTGTATGCCCGATGAAGTGTGTCATATAGATGAGCTAGTCTCTAAAAAACACCACAGAATTTTGGAATGGCAGCACTTAGAAGCAACACTTTCTATTTATTTTAAACATAAAGCACTGTGTTAAGGAGAAAAAGCTCTTTTAGTCACTAACATCAACATTCTAAGAGAAAATGTATTAACAATAACAAACAACACTACCACCACTTAGAACCTATAGCAGCGAAGTTAAAACACTAAGGGCTTGGCTACACTTACATTTTATAGGTTTCAGAGTAACAGCCGTGTTAGTCTGTATTCGCAAAAAGAAAAGGAGTACTTGTGGCACCTTAGAAACTAACCAATTTATTTGAGCATGAGCTTTCGTGAGCTACAGCTCACTTCATCGGATGCATACCGTGGAAACTACAGAAGACATTATATACATAGAGACATGAAACAATACCTCCTCCCACCCCACTCTCCTGCTGGTACTAGCTTATCTAAAGTGGTCATCAAGTTGGGCCATTTCCAGCACAAATCCAGGTTTTCTCACCCTCCGCCCCCGGCCCCCCACAAACTCACTCTCCTGCTGGTGATAGCCCATCCAAAGTGACCACTCTCTTTAAAATGTGTATGATAATCAAGGTGGGCCATTTCCAGCACAAATCCAGGTTTTCTCACCCTCCCCACCCCCACAAACTCACTCTCCTGCTGGTGATAGCCCATCCAAAGTGACCACTCTCTTTAAAATGTGTATGATAATCAAGGTGGGCCATTTCCAGCACAAATCCAGGTTTTCTCACCCCCCCACCCCCCTCCAAAAACCACACACACAAACTCACTCTCCTGCTAGTAATAGCTCATCCAAAGCGACCACTCTCCCTACAATGTGCATGATAATCAAGGTGGGCCACTTCCAGCACAAATACAGGTTTTCTCACCCCCCCAACCCCCATACACACACAAACTCACTCTCCTGCTGGCAATAGCTCATCCAAACTGACCACTCTCCTTACAATGTGTATGATAATCAAGGTGGGCCATTTCCAGCATAAATCCAAGTTTAACCAGAATGTCGGGGGGGGGGGGTAAGAAAAAAACAATGGGAAATAGGTTACCTTGCATAATGACTTAGCCACTCCCAGTCTCTATTTAAGCCTAAATTAATAGTATCCAATTTGCAAATGAATTCCAATTCAGAAGTTTCTCGCTGGAGTCTGGATTTGAAGTTTTTTTGTTGTAAGATAGCGACCTTCATGTCTGTGACGGTCTCTGTGTATATAATGTCTTCTGTAGTTTCCACAGTATGCATCCGATGAAGTGAGCTGTAGCTCACGAAAGTTCATGCTCAAATAAATGGGTTAGTCTCTAAGGTGCCACAAGTCCTCCTTTTCTTTTTACATTTTATAGCGCTCTAACTTGCTGGCTCAGGGATGTGAAAAATCACCCCCCTGAACACAGCAAGTCAGAGAGCTTTAAAGCGCTAGTGTAAACAGGCTCTGAGCGCTAGGAGCCGCGCTCCCAGCACTCAGAGCTAATCCCCTCGTGGAGGTGGAATACCAGGAGCGCTGGGAGACCTCTGTCCCAGCGCTCACGCACAACCACACTCGCACTTCAAAGCGCTGCTGTAGGAGTGCTCACGCGACAGCGCTTTAAAGTTTCCAGTGTAGCCATGCCCTAAGGGCTAGACTGTAATGTTCCTTCTAGTCCTCACTAAAAGACAATGCAGAGAAGGAATCCTTCTCTGCTACCCTCTTGTGAAGAGGAGTGAGTGAGTGTGTGAGTGTGAGAGAGAATCAACTACTACCATTGTAGTAGCAGATTACTAACCTCCATATGATGGCTCAGTTGTTTTGGCTGGCACATTGGGGGATGACATAGCCAATACTTAATATAAAAATGGCCATACTGGATCAGACCAATGATCCATTTAGCCCAGTATCCTGTCCTCCAACAGTGGACAGTGCCAGATGCTTCAAAGGGAATGAACAGAACAGGGAAATTATCACCCTGTCATCATCACCCCCGTCATTCAGTCCCAGCTTCTGGCTTAGGGACACCCAGGGTATGTCTACACTGCATTAAAAACCCATGACTAGCAAATGCTAGTGGACTTGGGCTAAGGAGCTGTTTAATTTCGGTGTAGATGTCTGGGCTCTGGGATCCTCCCCTTGCTCAGGGACCCACAGTCAGGGCTTCAGCCCAAGCCTGAATGTCTTCACTACAATAACCCCTTTGCCCACACCCCTTAGCCTGAGGCAGGTAGCATGGATAAGTCACAGGTTTTTAACTGCAGTGTAGATATACCTCCAGAGCATGGGGTTGTGTCCATGACCATCTTGGCTAATAGTCATTGATTGACCTATCGTCCATGAAGTTACCTAATTCTTTTTTGAACTCAGTTTATACTTTTGGCCCTCACAACATCCCCTGGCAAGAGTTTCACAGGTTGATTGTGCGTTGTGTAAAGAAGTACATCCTTATTTTAGTTTTAAACGTGCTGTCTATTAATTTCATTGGGTAACCCTGACTCATGTGTTATGTGAAAGGGTAAATAAAATTTCCCTATTAACTTTCTCCCCACCATTCATGATTTTATAGACCTCTATCATATGCTCCCTTAGTCATCTCTTTTCTAAGATGAACAAGCATCTGTAATCTCTCCTCAGATGGAAGCTGTTCTGTACTCCTGATAGTTTTTGTTGCCTTTCTCTCAACCTTTTCCAATTCTAATATACCTTTTTTGAGATGGGACAACCTGCACTGCACACAGCTCCAAATCATTTATGAATATGTTGAACAGCACCAGTTCCAGTACAGATCCTTAGGGGACTCTACCATTTACCCTCTCTCCATTATGAACACCACCATTTATTCCTACACTGTTTCCTATCTTTTAACCAGATTCTGATCCATGAGATGACCTTCCCTCTTATTCGATGACTGTTTAATTGGCTTAAGAGTTTTTGGTGTGGGACCTTGTCAAAGGCTTTCTGAAAGTTCAAGTACACGATATCCACTGGATCACTCTTGTCCACATGTTTACTGACACCATGTTGACTCTTCCCCAGCATATCATGTTTCTCTGTGTGTCTGATAATTTTATCCTTTACTATAGTTTCAACCAATTTGCCTGGTACTGAAGTTGGGCTTACTGGCCCATAGTTGCCAGGAATGTCACTGGAGCCTCTTTTTTAAAATATCACCCATTCCCCTACCCATCTACTGACAAGAGAAGGTAGGGAAGGAATGAAGGAGGCTGTTCAGACACATAACTCCCCCCTGCATCTCTGTGTTAGTGTATAACTGTGGCCATGATCAGGCCCAAACTGACTAGCCAATGATCATGCATCAAGTGACTACAGTTCATCCCTCAGTATTATCCATATTGCATTTTCAATACTATTTAATATTACAGTAATGTAATATCAAATGACTACTGAATAAAGTTTATGAAAAACAATCCTGAAAGTAACAATACTAAATCCTAAGAGGCATTAAGCACCTGGAACTTCAATTGACTTAAATGGCAGTTAAAGATGTTCAGAACTTCTTTGGAGTTGGAATTGTATTTGCCACTGGTTTTCAGTTGGATTAAAAAAAATTCTGAAAATAACTTCATTACATTAACTCTTTATTATTATATGCAGGATTATGTATCACCTGCACGTAAGACTGTTTTATGAAAAGCTATCTGTTTTTGCGTACTGATTTTTAATTGGATGCACAGTATAAATTCCAATGATGAAAGGCAAATACAAAACCATTTAGTTCTTCAAGGTGTACATGAAGCAGGACCTGTGCAAGTGAAATACCAAACTTTTTTGGTTATAAATTAAACATGCCACTTTAAATTTGAACAAATATTTCAAATAAAATTGTTCTGATACTGTATTGTTCAGAGATATTTGATACATCATACTGATATAGATTCAAAAGGCTAGACTGTTTTCACAGACAAATTTTAAAACAGAAGCCTATCAAATACCTCAAAATCCCTCCGTTTTTCATAAATGGGAATTATAAGTTTGTAGATGTCAGCAATCAGTTCATATCGTTCAGCCTTCCAGAGTCCATCTGCACATTGCTCTAACAATTCCATTAGCACATCCTAAAGTTACAAAAAAGTAAAATTTAGTTGTTTTGCACTGTTTTGTTGTGTCTACATTAAAAGAAAACACAAGGAAAATGGCAGTTTGCTGAAAAACAGATTCCCAAAACAAAAATATGTAAAGGCATTGTGTTTTAAGGCAGAGTATTGGTTTAGAAAAATCCAACACAGTAACAAAAACACAAACACAGTTTTGGATGTGAACATACACACTTTGCATTTACTTTATATAACATTGTTTTTGAGAATATCATGAACTTCAAAGACAACTCAACGTGAGTACACCTAACAAAGGAATGTGCTTGCCTTATAAGGCTTTTGTTCTGGGAATGTTTATATGCAGTCAAGCAAATAAGTTTTATAATCACTTTTCAGAAGCCTTATTATAAAACAAACTTTCTGTTTCTGAGGTGCTTTTTTATGTTCGGTTTGTGAAAACCATTACTAATAAAAAGCCAACTGGATACAACACTTAAATTTTATCGTTTATATTTAGTTTCTACAAGAACTACCCAATTAATTACATTTTCAGTACAATTACCTGCATTACACTAATAGGTATTCATAAATGTGTACTTATTAATGTACATTCTGTGAACTTGAATCTGATATACCATGTCTGAGATGAAAAGGTAAATGACAAGAGCAGGAAAGTTTAAGAAACTGAGAAATATGAGGAAGCAGAAATATGTTGGGCATAACATTCCTGGCTTTCTTTCTTTCTTTTTTTTTTTAAACTATCTTTCTTGTTGCAAGAAGATTAGTTCAGGCAAATAGTTTATGCACTTAATTATGGTACCATTTTGTACAAGGTAAGTTTTTCTGTTCTATGTACCACTATAACTCTTAATAGTCCAGCACAACATAGAATAGATATTTCATTCAAAAAAACCCACTATGGATTACTTGTCACTAGAGTGTTCATTTTCCATATATTTTTAATGGAATGTTATTACATTAAAAATCATAAGTAAACTTGAACTACAGTAACTCCTCACTTAACATTGTAGTTATGCTCCTGAAAAATGCGACTAAGTGAAACGATGCAAAGCAAATCCAATTTCCCCATAAGAATTAATGTAAATAAGGAGGGTTAGGTTCCAAGGAAATTTTTTTTTTGCCAGACAAAAGGCATTATATACATTTTAAACTATTTTAAACAAGCAATTTAATACAAGTATATGTTTTAAACAGAGGAGGTGCCCCTGCCTTACCCCACACAGGCACAGCCCATTGGCACTGGAGGACAATGAGGCAGGCAAGGAGGCTGAAGGTGCCGTAGTCTAGGACAAGCACGTTGCGCAGCAGTGGCAGCTTCCCCTACTCTGCAAGCACCAGGGGCAGGCGGGGGGGGGGGAGCTCAACCCTCAGCCCGCCCCCTTCCCCCATGCCCGCATCCTTGACCCGCCTCTTCTCCCCCCCCTTTACTTTGCATGCTGCTTCCTCGCTCGTCCCCGCTCCCTCCCCTGCCGCCTGAATGTGGCAAAACAGCTGACTGCCCCGGGCAGGAGGGAGGCGCACCGAGTCCTTGCTCCTCCCCCCTCCCTCCTGCCAGGGGCAATCAGCTGGCTTGCCACGTTCAGGAGTCAGGGGGAGCCTGCGCACCAAGTCCTCGCTCTTCCCCCCTCCCTCCTTCCTCCAAAACGCCGCAAGCCAGCTGATTGCAGTGGGCAGAAGGCGGTGGAAGGAGCTGATCCGTGGGGTCTGCCAGCGGGCTGGAGGCACTGTGGGGGTTGGAGGGGGGGCACGTAGGAAGGCTGCCAGCTGTGGAGAAAGCAGGCAGCCAAACAACGTAAGAGTGGAGCATTGCACAACTTTAAACGAGCATGTTCCCTAATTGATCAGCAATGTAACAACGAAACAACGTTAACCGGGATGACTTTAAGTGAGGAGTTACTGTATCAAACGAATTCTATCAACTGGAGTACTACACGCACATTTGCAATAGTACAGTGAAGAGAAATTGGACAGAATGTGGAGAAAAGCTAGAATGATAAAGGGTTTGCAGGAAATGGACTCTGAGGCTAGATTAAGGAAATGTATTGTGTGAAAAATATAGGCTGTAGTGATTTATGACGCGGGTATAAAAGTTAATTCAGGACTTCTACAATGACAAAAGGGAAATTGTTCCCATAAATTTGCAATGACTGTATTAGAATTCCAAAGAGAAATAAGAAAAAAATCAGTTTAAATTTTACAATAATGAACCAAGTTTATTTCAGGATTGGAGGAATAGGATCGGGTCCTACTGAAAGGTGAACTGTCAGGCTGGAGGGAGGTTACCAGTGGAGTTCCTCAAGGATCGGTTTTGGGACCAATCTTATTTAATCTTTTTATTACTGACCTCGGCACAAAAAGTGGGAGTGTGCTAATAAAGTCTGCGGATCATACAAAGCTGGGAGGTATTGCCAATTTAGAGAAGGACAGGGATATCCTACAGGAGGATCTGGATGACCTTGTAAACTGGAGTAATAGTAATAGGATGAAATTTAATAGTGAGAAATGTAAGGTCATGCATTTAGGGATTAATAACAAGAATTTTAGTTATAAGCTAGGGATGCATCAATTAGAAGTAACGGAGGAGGAAAAGGACCTTGGGGTATTGGTTGATCACAGGATGACTATGAGCTGCCAATGTGATACGTGAAAAAAGCTAATGCGGTCTTGGGATGCATCAGGAGAGGTATTTCCAGTAGGGATAAGGAGGTTTTAGTACAGTTATACAAGGCACTGGTGAGACCTCACCTTGAATACTGTGTGCAGTTCTGGTCTCCCATGTTTAAGAAGGATGAATTCAAACTGGAACAGGTACAGAGAAGGGCTATTAGGGATGGTCCGAGGAATGGAAAACTTGTCTTATGAAAGGAGACACAGGGAGCTTGGCTTGTTTAGACTAACTAAAAGAAGGTTGAGGGGAGATATGATTGCTCTCTATAAATAATCAGAGGGATAAATACCGGAAGGGAGAGGAATTATTTAAGCTCAGTACCAATGTGGACACAAGAACAAATGGATATAAACTGGCCACCAGGAAATTTAGACTAGAAATTAGACGAAGGTTTCTAACCATCAGAGGAGTGAAGTTTTGGAATAGCCTTCCAAGGGAAGCAGTGGGGGCAAAAGATCTATCTGGCTTTAAGATTAAACTCAATAAGTTTATGGAGGAGATAGTATGATGGGATAATATGGTTTTGGTAATTAAATATTCATGGTAAATAGGCCCAATGGCCTGTGATGAGATATTAGATGGGGTGGGATCTGAGTTACCCAGGAAAAAATTTTCTGTAGTATCTGGCTGATGAATCTTGTGCACATGCTCAGGGTTTAGCTGATCGCCATATTTGGGGTCGGGAAGGAATTTTCCTCCAGGGCAGATTGGAAGAGGCCCTGGAGGTTTTTTGCCTTCCTCTGTAGCATGGGGCACGGGTCACTTGCTGGAGGATTCTCTGCTCCTTGAAGTCTCTAAACTACGATTTGAGGACTTCAGTTATAGCACAGATACAGGTGAGGTTTTTTTGCAGGAGTGGTGGGTGAAATTCTGTGGCCTGCATTGTGCAGGAGGTCAGACTAGATGATCATAATGGTCCCTTCTGACCTAAATATCTATGAATAAGTAAAATATTTTATGTGGCCATATTAGAAATTACATTTGTTTCATATGAATTAACAGAGTTACAGACACCAGCAGATTTAACCAAGTATACAAAATTGTTACATAAGTAAAATGTTAACATAATATTAGCCTTGTATACAAGCTTTATTTGTTAGCACAAAATTATGGCCAAAGTATTTTATTTCAGTAAGTGGTATTTACATGAACTATTTTTCATTCTAAGCAGTTTCAACAGTTGCGGTAAGATTTGGCAATCATTTAAAATTTTTCTTTCATTTGCTTTGTTTGGGTCACCATTTAATGTTTAGAAATACTGTGTCTATAGTTTGCATGCATTTCAATACATTAAAGAGAAACTAGTTTCATAATATGGTAACTTTTTTGACTATATATTCTTTCTCTCATCCTGTTTTGCTTTTCCATTCCATTGGTCATCTGTAGACTACTAGACTAGTGGACTATAAAATTTAAAAAGGGAGAGACGAAATTTTAAAATGGTGAATGTATTCGCCTCTCCTCACCCAGTTCTGACGTATTTGTTATTCCAAATTAGGCTATATATATGTATATATATATCTTTTTTTAAAGAAATTATATATAGAATGCATTGTTGGGCCTGACACAGGTCACTGTAGGGCATAAAATCATCTTTGCTCTCTTCTCCTCTCTAGCTGTGCCTTCTGTGCTCTGCCTTGTTGGAGGAAGAACACAGAACTACCTAAGGCATTTAATAGGGGCATGATCAGGACCATAATCTTTAATTTTCTATCTGTAGACATCAGGATATGTGATTGTGCAAGAGCTGATTTACAACTTTAGCACTTTAACTGTGTTGCTTGATGTAGCGTACTCTTTCTTCTACCGTGTACTGAGGTATGTAATGCCATATTCATGAAGTTCAAGTGCTGCATTTTTTGTGGACAGCATGGTGGGGCTGCAGTGTTTATTCCTCTTATAATGTGGCTTAAAGTACACTGTACAATGGTAACCACACTTTTTTATCTTCCACTTATTTTTATATGACTTGACACTATGAACTTGTATATTACTATTTAACTACTTTAATTCTAGGAAATCAGAAGTACTTATCCCTTCAGTCACATGATGGAATAACAGACATTCATTATTATTGATGAGTTCATTACTTGTGATCTAGCTGTGCTTTTGGTGATGGGGAAGGGGACACTGTTTTTAGATGCTCTAGAGGTGAAACAGAAACATTTGATTATTTCCCCTCCTTAAAATGAAATTGTAGGTTACACCGTTCAAGATATTTGTAAAAGCTTATCACCTGACTACTGCTACATTTATGCTAGACTGGTCTAATTTTTCCTCAATTAAGTATGTTAAGATGCTCCTCCCCATCTCTCCTTTACATGTACACTTAGGTACTTTATAACCCCCTCAGTTCTATCATTTTGTGATAATCTTGTGAACTATAGACCTTGTTAAAGGTTTATTTATTTATGTCCGAGAGATGAAACGGGCAAAACCACATTCAAATATGACTGATAAAGAATAGCCTTATGCCATAAGTTCAGTTCTCTCTCAATGTTGCTTGTTTCCATGCTTCTTGTTTGTGCTTCCGAGATAAAAGAAAGTATTAGAGTTCATATTAATACATACATTAAAATCACTAAACCATAGAATTTACTGTTATCCTCAAATTCTAACTTCATTTTTACAATCATATTTGTTGGATTTCTATTGCTTGTCAGATGCTCAAAACTAAACAAGCATCGCTACTATACAGTATGTTATGTTTACCTGTGAAAAATATAACCATCAGAAACTGCTTACAGTACAAGAGCACTGATTTTTTTAAACATGCCACCACAAAGTCACACTAGGCAAAGAAACTCGGGTCTTAACCTGTAATTTTTCTTCTCTGAAACAGTGTGTGAGTCTTGCACATATGGGGGGATCTGCTCTCCAACAGGGAACTTGAAGGCATTACCGATGACTTGCAGCAGGACGCACTAGAACTCACCCACCAACTGCTCCTCAAAACAATTTACTTGACTAATCACAGGTGAGACCCTACCAATTTCACAGCTGTGAAAAACGTGTCACGGACTGTGAAATAAGCCCTTCCTTGTGAACTCTGATCTCCCCCTTGCTGCTGGACTGGGGAGTGACAGGACTTGTCCTTCCCTTGCAATGGCAGCTCTAGGGGGTGGGGATGGGAGATCAGACCCACCTCTGAGTGCCTCCCCCTTCTGCAGGAAGCTACAGTGCTGGGCAGCAGCCCTGAAGGTTCCTGCAGCTGGAGGAGGCTTACTGATGTGGGTCCGAACTCCCCCTGCTGCCAGAAAAGGGACCCCCATGGTTACAAAACCGTTAAATTTCAGATGTAAACATCTGAAAAGGTGAAACTGACCAATTTAAAAATCCTCTGGCTGTGAAATTGATCAATATGGACTGTGAATTTGGTTGGGATAAGTAACACCATAAGGAGCTGGTTAAAAACAACCAATTCCTTTTGATAATACAAACCTCTCAGTGCTTTCATTTAACTGCATTATTTTCTTCTCAGAACCTTGCTATTTCAGAGAATGGAAATTTTGGTACATGCTCATTTTCTTTCTGTGAAGATCTCCACTAGTTCTTCACCTCTGTGTTGTCTCTGTCTACAGTGGATCCAGAGGCAGCTGAAAATGTTGCTTAGAAAGTACCCAAACTCATTCCTGCTGCCATCTGAATGAGTACTTCCAAAATGATATAATAAACTTCTTTAGATGAATTTCAGCATAAACCTTCCTTCTTTAAATCTTCAACTATGACTTCAATTCCTCCCTGTCTACATAAGGTTTCCAATATGCACTAAGATCAAAACAAACGTACTTTTATTTTTTTTTCATTTTGGGAAGGACTAGCAGAGATGTTAATCACAGAAAGGAAATTTTCAACAGACATCGAATTTTTCCATTCTATTTTGATAACACCTTCACTTGTCCATTGAGACTAGGAAGTTAGTGTTCAGATTCTTAAAGAGGGGAAAAAAGGCAAGAAGAGAGAGAGAGAGAAAATCCCCCTCTCTAATAATACTTCCTGTGTAGATGCTGTAGAGATATGTTAGTAGAAGATTATAATTTAGAGATGCTGTCATAAATATAAAGGGAAGGGTAAACCCCTTTAAAATCCCTCCTGGCCAGAGGAAAAATCCTCTCACCTGTAAAGGGTTAAGAAGCTAAAGGTAACCTCGCTGGCACCTGACCAAAATGACCAATGAGGAGACAAGATACTTTCAAAAGCTGGGAGGAGGGAGAGAAAGAAAGGGTCTGTGTGTCTGTCGGTATGCTGCTTTTGCCGGGGATAGAACAGGAATGGAGTCTTAGAACTTTTAGTAAGTAATCTAGCTAGGTATGTGTTAGATTATGATTTCTTTAAATGGCTGAGAAAAGAACTGTGCTGAATAGAATAACTATTTCTGTCTGTGTGTCTTTTTTGTAACTTAAGGTTTTGCCTAGACGGATTCTCTATGTTTTGAATCTAATTACCCTGTAAGGTATCTACCATCCTGATTTTACAGAGGTGATTCCTTTACTTCTATTTACTTCTATTTCTGTTAAAAGTCTTCTTGTAAGAAAACTGAATGCTTTTTCATTGTTCTCAGATTCAAGGGTTTGGGTCTGTGGTCACCTATGCAAATTGGTGAGGATTTTTACCAAACCTTTCCCAGGAAGTGGGGTGCAAGGGTTGGGAGGATTTTGGGGGGAAAGACGTGTCCAAACTACGTTTCCCAGTAAACCCAGTTAGAGTTTGGTGGTGGCAGTGGATATTCCAAGGACAAAGGATAAAATTAATTTGTACCTTGGGGAAGTTTTAACCTAAGCTGGTAAAAGTAAGCTTAGGAGGTTTTCATGCAGGTCCCCACATCTGTACCCTAGAGTTCAGAGTGGGGGAGGAACCTTGACAGATGCTCCCTCAAAAGGGATAATATTATGAACATAGGAATTTGGAGATTTTCCCTGGAGGCGGGGGTTGGGAACACTGTGCAGCAGTTCACCAGAGATGCTCTCCAGTTTGTTTTATTGAAGTTTTATTCCTCTCTCATTCACTGGTTTGTTATTTAATGAACCCCAAGATTATTACAGATGCTTGCGCAAAAGAATGAAAAATCTAACTTTCAGTGTTTTACAAAGATAAACAGCAATATGTACCTTGCTGCTTTGTAGTTTTTTTTCCCTGAAGAGAAGTTCTCTCTGCCCAAGATGCACCTAGAGATCTTCTATGTGCTCTGGAATGGAATGTTGGCTAGAGAATTAACATTTGTTTCCCCTGAGGCAGCACTGTACCGATATCCATCCAGAGAATATTTAGATTGACCTGGTATCTCCAGAGGTGAAATGAAAACATTTTGAATTTCTTGTAGAAAAGTTTGTTTTAAATGGATATTCCTGGTTGTGCTAAAGTGTTTGCACCTTATGCTTAGAATGCAGACAGAGGGAAGGCAGGATAATTTCCTGTGATGAGAAACACAAATTTATCTTTGTAAGGAATGACAAAGGGGCTTATATAATACAATCTCATTATTATAAATTGTGCAGTAGAGTTCTTGCATTTAGAGATACGCACGCTCTGAAATCCTCCCTGGTGAGTCCGACGACAGAGACTCCAAGTGCAGAGACCACGGCGGTGCTGAGTGGGATGGTGCAAGGGAACAGTGCCGCAGGGATGGTGAGTGGTGCTTTATCATCACAGGCTTGCCTCTGGATGGTGCCATGCCTTCAGGTGCCGGAAGTCTGTCCTGCCTGGCGGGGGACTGCTGTGCCATGATGGCAATCGGGTCCCTGGTCACCTCAAATGTATCCGGGGTGGAAGGGAGCTCCAACTCCTTCATCTGACACTCTCTAGCAGGAGAGTGCAACTGTTCTGAATTCGAAAGACCCCTCTGCAGGCCCACAGTCAACGGTGTCGTTTCCTGCAAGAGAGGTGCTGAGTGCCCCTGCACGGGACCCACACCGCTAGCGCTGTCAGTCTCGGCTGCTCTCACCGTGGGCAAGTGCTGTCTATCAGTCTTCTTGTGCTGCTTATGTGGCACCAGTGAATGCGAGTGGTGCCATGTTACCGCCACGGGTTTTGGCACTGGGGAGTGACAGTGCCGAGGGACTCTATGCATATTGTCCTTCTTCGGTGCCGTAGCTTCTCTAACGGAGACCGGAGTGCTCCGCACAAAGGTGCCGGTGCCAAGTCCTGCTGGCCTGGGGCCAGCTCGGGACAGAGGGCTGCCTCCATGAGGAGCTGCTTGAGCCTGAAGTCCCTTTCCTTTTTCGTTCTCGGGCAGAACCCTTGGCAGATCTTTCAGCCATCCGTTTGATGTGCCTCCCCCAGACACTTTAGGCAGGCGTCATGGGGCTTGCCCCGTGGCATGGGCTTGTGGAAGGTTCCACATGGTTTAAAGCCTTGGGATCGAGGCATGGCTGCGAACCCCAAGAGGGGAAGGAACTGGGGTGGGGGGAACCCCCAACTCCAACTACTAACTACTGTAACAAACACTAACTATTTAACTATTTACAGGCTGACAAAACAGAGATACTAAGGGAAACACTTGCTGAAGCAAGAGAGACACTCAGCTCCAATGACCATCACTGGCCGTAAGAAGGAACTCAAGAGGCGGCAGGTCAGAAGGAACATATACACACCGCCATAAAGGTGAGTTGGCTCCAGAGGGTTCCACAGCTGACCGGACGGACACCACTAGGGGAAAAACCTTCTGACGACTGTACACGTGGTGCACACACATCTATGTGGAATCGACATGAGCAAGCACTGGAAGAAGCACAGATACTTCCTTGAGTGGGATCTCTTAGCTCTGTGCCACCTATTTAAACAGTTCTTGGAACTGCTTAAAATCATCATCAGCAGTGGGAGGTGGGGGCATTTTGGCTTCATCTCGTGACGATGAGGAATTATGTGCTTTTGATGTTGTGTCCTGCTCTGTGCCCTCCCTCCCTCTTGTTCTGTTTCATGTTGGACTTCAGAAGTATCTGGTATGGAGAATGGTGGTGGTTATCTTATCCTACTTCTATGTGGGGTGGGAGGTTGGTTATAAGGTGCCCTGTAGGCTGCCCCTGAGTCCCAGTGTGACCATTGCATGGGGAAGGGCATGGGTGGGCATATCCATGGCTGTCCATACCAAGGCTGCATATCTTGTCCATATTGGACCATTGATCGCACAGGTCCCAAAGATGATCTGGTTTCAATTGGTGAAGAGTGGTGTGAGGGGACGACACCCTCTTTGTGCTCATCGTCCTTGTTGCTAGAGAATGGTGGGGCGTTGGGTGAGGCTGATTGTTCAGATGCTGTATGCTCCAGGGAGCCATCGATGCCGAAGAGTGGAGAGACTGGTATGGAGAACACCAGGATGTGTCTATGGTTTAGTAAATAGTGTGGTGCTGGCGGTTTCGTGCCACTGCTAACAGTGCCAGTGTTTTTGATGGTACTGTGGGTGGTGCCGAGGCTTTGTAACTTGACTTGGCTGGTGCTGGTGGTGCCATCTTTGCCCTCTCTGCTGGTGCCGATGAAACTGTCGGCGTGGGTAGTGGTTGCATAGCCACCTGTGACAGCTTTGGTGCTGTTTCTTTCACTGGTGGTGTTGGTGCTGCAGAGGAGATGGTAGGTTTAGACGTGCTTCTAGACTCCTTGTCTTTACTATAGGACTCGACAGAGGTCCCTGTGCCTTGAAGGTGCATGCCCTTGGAGCGGTTGGCACCGAAGACAGAAACCTGGCAGGAAACAGTTTCTTTTTTGTTGGCTCTCTCTGTGGTGAGGTTGTAGCTCTTTTCCTCAAGCTTTTTGAGGAATGAGCCTTGTCTTTTGCTGAGGTTGAGGAACCCAGGGATCGCCCTGTAGAACGGGTCTGTTGTCCAGGGTCTGAGGCCAGGCAGAGAGATTTCTCCATAAGTATGAACTTCAGGTGTAGGTCTTGATTCCACCTGGTTTTGGTCTTCAAGTTGCTACAGTGAGTGCACTTTTGGGGAATATGCAACTCACCAAGGCAGCGGATGCAGAGGGAATGTCCGTCTGAGATGGGCATAGTGTTTCAGCACAAGTCACATCTTTTAAAACCTGGAGAACCAGGCATAGTTGAGTGCGGTTTTAAATAATATTTTTTTTTGTAAATAACTAAGACTAATACTAACTATATACTGAAACAAACTATTTCTAACTATGTTTTCTAGATCTGACCCTGGCTGACGGGACCCCACTATGGAGCTCCACTTTTGGGTGAGCACGGTTGAGGTTGGGGCATGGGCGCTCTAGATGAGGCGCCAATGGCACCACAAGACAGCCACTGTGCATGCATAATCCAGATGGACACTAATGCTGAAATTCTCTGCTCTACGTTGCAGGTATGCACCCACTCCTGAAGTGGAGCACCCCCAGGGACATCACTCGGAGAAGAATATATATATATATTGAGAGAGAGAGAGACAGACTCAGACCTGAAGGATATAAGAGAGTAGTAGAAGGCAGGTACATCAGCCTCAGAAGGAGCAGGTCCCTGTTCCCTGGATAGCCAAACAAAGGCTACTCCAGGCCAATCAAAAGACACCTGACGCCAATTAACCAGTTAAGGTTGTTAGGCTAATGCCAGCACCTGACCCCAATTAACTGGCAAAGGGTCAGTTAAGGCCATTAGGCTAGTGGAGACAGCTGGAACCAATCAAGGTCTCACTCATACTGCCCAAAAGCTCTCCTTTCCAGTTCCCTTGAGAGTGCCTAGGTGAAAGGAGCTGGAGGAGAGGAAGCACTGCTGTATCCTGAGGTAAGGGTGAAGCTAGGAAAAGGGGACCATGGTGAAGTGGCCCAGGGAATCAAAGCAGCTTCAGTGGTGAAGGGAAATCAGCCAACAGCTGCTACCATTAGGGTCCTTGGGCTGGAACCCAGAGTAGAGGGTGGGCCTGGGTTTTCCCCCCCGTCCCCCACCCGTGCACCCATGCTCTACAGAGATCCCCTTGAGAGGGGAAGCAGGCCTCGGTCCAGTCAGGAGGCCGAACTGTGCCTACTGAGCGCTATGGAGTGACAAAGACTGTGGGATATTTCCCGTTCCCATTTCTGGCCTGTGATGAAAGTAACTCAATAGGCTGTGACTCTTGCCGCTACACTGTGAAAAGAAGATCACACTGGGTCCTTAGTGAGTTTCTCAGGCCACTGAATCCGCCTGGAAGTGTGGGACCCACCAATACACACACACAAAAATAATAATTCTCCGTGGGTATTCCTTCCATGTATTGGAGTGTGAATTGCTCACAGTGACTAACATGATATCCTTCTGATTCTCCAGGGAGATTTGGTGGTACATTTCATTTTCCCTGCACTGCACATTGACCATATTACACTGTAGATCTGTTAAAAAAGTCTACACAAAAAAGTCTACACAATTGACGTTTTTTTTTTTTAAATAACAGATTTGATTTTTTTTTGGAAAATTTCCATAAGTAGGCCTGGGGGAAAAAGCCCAAGCAGTTTCCGATTGTTACACTTAAACATCTAGGACATTATAAATGGTGGTCAGTTTTGAAATATTCCTTGAACACATACTAGTCATTTTCTCTTACACTAATGGTTCTCAACCTTTTTGGGCTGAGGACCCATTTGTAAATCTTGATGGCCTGTCGCAAACCAGTAAATAACTTTAGTACAAAAAAATTTGGCTTACTAAATATTTCTTAACCACGATACCTAATAAACACATTAACATAATAAGTACTATATAAGTACATCATGTGTACAATAGTGGCAGATCCTGTGGCTCCTGTTCCATGGGGCTGGCTGGACTCGTTCCCTGCTCTAGGTGTTGCAACCTCTGGGCCATTCAGGTTTTGGGAGCGGCCTTGTCAAATCTGGGTAAGCAGCAATGCGATCTGGCACCTGGGGTCACAGTGCTACTCACAAAAGTTTGGCCCAGCCATCCCCCTGTCATCATGCCGGAGGGGTGACTAGGCCAAACCTGAGCAGTGCTGTGATCCTGTGCACCAGGTCACAATGACTGGATTGGGGTGCTGATCCCAGCCAGCCCTGCAGGACTGGAGTTGCAGGAGCTGCTGCTGTGGGGTGAGCGTGGGGAGGCAAATAAGTCCTTGTGGAATGTGCCGGGGCTGGAAGGTTGGCCAACTTGTAGCAGGTGCAGGAGGTGATCCACAATGAGATCCTCTGCGATGAAACCGGAAGACCTTTTAATGGTTTACCACTGCCACAAACAGCTGGTTCGATTTTTGGAACAACTTTGTGTGCTCTATGTAAAAGGTGAGCGCCCGTCAAATGTCCAGTGAGTCGAGTCTTTGCTCCCGGCTGCTCGCATGAGGTTTAGGGTAAAAACAGGCAGGAAAATATTCTGGCTGGAGTGAAACTGGGACACAACCTTCGGAAGGAAAGCAGGGTGAAGTCTAAACTGTACCTTGTCCTTAAAGAAAACCATGTAGGGAGGGTGTCATAGTTCCTTCCCCACTCTGAACTCTAGAGTACAGATGTGGGGACCCGCATGAAAGACCCTCTAAGTTTATTCTTACCAGTTTAGGTTAAAAGCTGCTACCACCAAAGTGTTACACAAAGAACAGGGGAAGTGCCCACTTGGAAAGGTCTCCCCCCAAAAATATCCCCCCAAGCACTACACCCCCTTTCCTGGGGAAGGCTTGATAAAAATCCTCACCAATTTGCATAGGTGAACACAGACCCAAACCCTTGGATCTTAAGAACAATGAAAAAAACAATCAGGTTCATAAAAGAAGAATTTTAATAGAAGTAAAAAGAATCACCTCTGTAAAATCAGGATGGTAAATACCTTACAGGGTAATCAGATTCAAAACAGAGAATCCCTCTAGGCAAAACCTTAAGTTACCAAAAGACACAAAAACAGGAATATACATTCCATTCAGCACAACTTAGTTTATCCGCCATTTAAACAAAACAGAATCTAATGCATATCTAACTAGATTGCTTACTAACTCTTTACAGGAGTTCTGACCTGCATTCCTGCTCTGGTCCCGGCAAAAGCATCATACAGACAGAGAGGCCTTAGTTTCCGCCCCCCCCGCAGATTTGAAAGTAACTTGTCTCCTCATTGGTCATTTTGGTCAGGTGTCAGTGAGGTTATCCTAGCTTCTTAACCCTTTACAGATGAAAGGGTTTTGTCTCTGGCCAGGAGGGATTTTATAGTTCTGTATACAGAAAGGTGATTACCCCTCCCTTTGTATTTATGACGGAGGGTCAGAGGTGAGGACCTTAAGTTCTGAAACACTCCTTGCTGAAGTAATGGAGACTAGAAAGGCAACCTTCCATGAGGCCCCATCAGTTTGGAGAGAAACAGGTTGAGATCCCACGCAGGGATCGGCTGCCGAACCTGTGGGTACAGATGCTCCAGACGTCTGAAGAAGCGGCCAACCCTGCGTTGGCGAAAACGGAGTGCCCGATCACTCCTGGGTGCAATGCAGAGATATCTGCCAAGTGCACCTTGATGAAAGAAGCTGCCAGACCTTGCTGCTTAAGGTGTAACAGGTACTCCAAGATGAAAGGAATAGAGGCCTGCAATGACGGAGTACGGCCCTGGGAGCACCAGACTGCAAACCTTTTCCACTTGGCCAGATAGTGGACCAAGTTGAGGGCTTCCTACCAAGCAGGACCTACCTAACCGACTGCGAGCACATGAGCTCCGTGGGGTTTAACCATGAAGCTTCCAGGCCAAGAGGCGAAGAGACTGAAGGTCTGGGTGACGAAGGCAACCATGGTCCTAGGTGATCAGGTCCGGAAGTAGGGGCAATGCGATAGGGGTGCCCACTGAAAGTTCCAGGAGCGTGATGTACCGGTGCCACCATTATGACCATCACTTTGTCCCTCTGGATTTTGAGCAGGATCTTGTGCACAAGCAGAAATGGCGGGAACGCGTACAACAGATGATCTGACTGGGGAGGAGAAATGCGTTCGCAATAGAGCCTTGGCTCTGGTTCTGAAAGGAGCAGATCTGCAGGCACTTCCTGTTGCCCTGAGTGGCGAAGAGGTCAATGTGGGGAGCTCCCCACCTCTGGAAAACAGTGCCAGCTCCCGAATTTTTGGTTCCAGGAGCTCCCCCACAGGATGCCCCCCAGTGGTGGCTTCCAGGGCACAAGCCCTCGATGCAGGGGTCGGTCCCTGTCCTGCTTTGGAACTGGGGAGTGAGACCAGTGCCTTGCAGTCTCCACTGGCTTCGGTGCCAGGGAGCACCAGTGCTGAGGGTCTCTGTGCCCAGAGTCTTTCCTCAGCACCACTTCTCTTACGGAGGCCGGAGTGCTCTGCACAGAGGTGAAAGTCCCACTCCTTTTTAGCTCTGGGGTGAAATTCTCTGCAAATCTTGCATCAAGTGTTTGGGGGAGGTGCACCAGACTGACCGGTGCACCTCCCCCAGACACTTGATGCAAGAGTCGTGGGAGTCGCCCACTGGCATGGGCTTGTGGCAGGACTTGAATCCTTGGGATAGAGGCATGCCCCGAGTCCCAAGGGGAAGCAGGAAAGTCTGAGTGGGAAAGACCCCTCCTCCCCCATGCCTGCTACCTAACTATAGCTAAACTATCAAAACTGTGAGAGACTCTAAACTATATAGAATGAGCATGGAAGAACTAGGGGAACACTTGCCAAAGCAAGCCACCACAGTTCCAATGAGTGTCATGGGTGGTAAGAAGGAACTGAGGAGGCACTGGGTCGGCAGGGTCATATATTGAGCGCCACAGAGGCGCCACTCCAGGGGGCTCCACAGCCGACCCAATGGGTGCTGCTATGAAAAAACTTTCCAAAAACTGTGCACATGGCATGCGCACACCTAATTGGAATCCACATGAGCAATCACTTGAAGAAGTTTTGATACTTCTGGGTTCCTAAAGTCAGAAGATCTTGGGAGTTGTAGGCTTTGTAATCCTCCAAAGATGGCTTTAATAAGCACTGCTCAAATGGGACAAAGTGGTTATACTCCTACTTTATCAATCTTTTTTGAATTGGCAGAAGTGAAAATATACAGATGGTAAATCAATCTATACCTTCACTCCAATTCAAACACATGGTATAAGTTAAATAACGTAATCAGATTACTGGTAGACATTACATAAATCTAAATCTACATCTTTGTTGGTGAAGTGGTCAAAATCTTTACTATGGTTAGTTCTGGATAGTATATAAAACAATCATCTTGTAGTTTGTCAGTTAGCATATTTTTTTTACCCCATGTAACGGTCTTTTTTACTTGTTTTTATGTTCTTAGTTACTCTCTTTACGTTACCTTTTTTTCTTTGAGGATTTTGAACTACTGAAATGCTGCTGTTATTTTTCCAGAAATGTATACCCAGTTATTTAAAGGCTGGTCAGCTCAGTTAATCCATTTTATAATTAACTCCAAGAGTGAAATAGACAAATTTGAAAAATCATAAGATTAACACTGTAAAGCAACAATTGTTTACGAGAGTTGATTTTAATAAATATGAATTTCGTTTACTCACTTCATTGAAGTGAACATCTTGCATCCCAACATCCTCCATCATTGAAGCCTCTTCATCTATATTTGGTGTGATTATTCTGAAAGTGGTACAGCCTTGCTTAAACATTCCTATTATTGAAAAAGAAAAATATACACATTAAATTCATTGCTATCCAAATATTTTTGTCCTTTCATTAGGATTACATTAAGTCACGGTGCACCAGTTTTGACGGGACAGAAAATCCATGCTAATGTATCTGAATGCACCTACTACCAAAATGACAAAATAAAATTTGCAATGTGCTCAATGAATTATTTAAACCAACACATATCTTTAATATTTACTTTGGACATTGGAAGTAGTAAAAATTTCAGCAATATTTCTATTCTCTTTCCTCCAAAAAACCAAGGTGGTCAGGACCAATGTATTAATGGATAATATTCATTTATGACTGAAGATGGAAAAGGATTTATTGTTCTCTTGTAGCACTTAGTTTCCTAGATTACAGAGAAATATTCTGTGCTAAAACAAAGTGAAAAACGTCATTAAACTTTATGCAGTCAGAAATTACACAAACATAAGGTTTTGAAAAAAATTGTTTCAAGAGGTAAGTTGGTAGCATTGTGTACTTCTGCTGCAAAAAGCTAATGAGCACCATAAATCGCTTTTATGGACACTCAGCCAGCCAGTAGCTATAAAATACCTCGTAGTAGCTCTTCTCTAATTGCTCTACCTGTAAAAGGTTAAAAAATCTCACTGCTATGCAAAGGTAAAAGGAAGTGAGTGGGCACCTGGCCAAAAGAGCCAATGGGAAGGCTAGAACTTTTAAAAATTGAAACAAGACTCTTCTTTTGTTGATCTGTTGTTGTTTTTGGGGAGAGGAAGATAGGGAGCAGTTATGCTGTGAGAGACTTGGGACAGGTATGAAAAACCATCAGTATCATACCTAGAAACTACTCATCTAAAACCCCAGATATGTAAGTAGATCAGGAAATGTCTAGGAAGACACGATTAGGTTTATCCCTTTTATTTCTTTATGGCTTGTGGGTTCCTCTGTGCTAACCCCAGGCACTTTTGTTTGGCTTGTAACCTTTAAGCTGGACCGAAAGAGAGCTATTCTTGATGCTTAATCCTTGTAAGTTTGTTTTTTTTTTTTTTTTAAATCTAGCAAAAGCCTAAGTTCCCAAATGTATTTTCTTCTTTTTTTTATTAATAAAATTTACCTTTTTTAAGAACAGAACTGGATTTTTGTGTCTTAAGAGGTTTGTGCACATGTTGTTTAATTAGCTGGTGGCAACAGCTGATTTCCCTTTCCCCCCTCACCCCCCTTCTTTCTCAGCTCTTCCTCAGAGGATGTATGAGAAAGGGCTTGAGGGTACCCTACAGGAAGGAATTCCCAAGTGCATCTTTCTGGATTCTCAAAGGGGTTTTGCACTTGGGTGGTGGCAACATTTACCAATCCAAGGTCAGAGAAAAGCTGTAACCTTGGGAATTCAATACAAGCCTGGAGTGGCCAGTATTAATTTTTAGAGTCCTTGCAGGCCCCCAGCTTCTGCACTCAAAGTGTCAGAGTGGGGAATCAGCCTTGACAAGCTCTGATCAAGATGTCATTCAGGAAGGGATAGAAGTGGATACCGTGCAATCTGAGTCTCGCTATGATTACCTCCAGCATCATTATAAAGACTCTGAAGACCAAGCACAGGCCAAATGGGAGCATCTGATGCTTCCTGCTGTAAGCAAATCTTAGAAATCTGCGGTAGCACAGTTTGAGAGGAATACGGAGGTATTCACCAGATCCACTGAAATAAGAAAATCCCCGTGGAACAAGGATGACACTACAGAGGCCAGGGACTATCAATCCAACACTTCAATTTTTTTATCCATTTGTTGAGCCTTTTGAGGCTAAGAATGGCTTAAATTCGCCTCATGCACTTCAGAACAATGAAGATGACGGAGAAGAACCTTGAGAATTTTTCTTCTGAGGAATACCCTCTAATAGTCTCATATCTAAAAGATGAGATATCTTGTTCTGGATCAGATTGCACTTTGCAGGGTTGTTAGAGATAGGGAGCTGGATGAAGAACAGATAGGGTAGAGCCTGTCACTTGAGGGAGTATCTCTGATTCACCTTGTCCTTGATCCACTTGCCTGTGGTTGATGTAACCCATTCCTCCAGGAAACAGGAAATTCTGCCCCCTGTTTTTTCAAAGGAATGTTACAAATGTATCAGGACACCACTGGCTGGGAACTTTGGAGTCTTTCCAGTTATAAATGGTCTTTCCCTTTAGATGGAAAGCAGGAAAAAACTTGAGTGAGCAAAAACTTTTTTCCTCCAGACAGCTGCTGGTACACAATCTCTAGACTAGTCTTTGAGCACTTCTAAAATTAAGTGGCTCACATAATAAATCTTCAAGGAAGTGTCCCAAAAAACCTAAGGGAGATATACTTGCATTTATTTTGGCCTCTTTTTTGTTTGGTGAGTAAGAATGCTTACTGTTCTTTGCATGTTTAGAAAAGGACTAACTTCAGCAGATAGGCTGAATGGGAATGGGAGTTGAGGCAGTAGCCATGGAGACTTCTTTTCTGAAAGCTTTGCTTAGATAGTTTACTAGCTTAAAACCCAATTTCTGCCCTTAAATACAGAGATGCAACTTTGACTTCCTTGGGAGGCATATACATGTACCTAACAGCAGATTTTTCCCCCTTAGTGAGCAATAACCCACCCAACCTGTCTCTCAGACAAATCAATGTTTTTTGTTAATCTCAAACTATAACGGATATAAAAAAATTATTGAAGTAATCATGGAGGAGTTTAAATTCATACCTTTGCGTGTCAGATATTCTGCCACCAGCGCCGCTACATGGACATAGCACATTGCTGCCTAAAGCATAATAGAAATAGTAAAAATGTTACAAATGGTAATTATAATGGAACTTCTAACACAAATAACTTACATATACAGAAAACATACACATTTTTAAAAGCTCAAGCAGGCCCAAGTTTTAAAAGCAAGGCAGAAGATACAAGTCCTAATCCTGCAATTATTAACACGCACAACTCCTATCTACGTGAACAGAAATCCGAATTTGCCATAACTAAGACTGGATACCTAGTCTTGGATTTAAATACATTTAATAGAAGAAGCGAGTCTCATGTCAACAAGAACTTAATTTAACAATCAAGAAGCGGAACAGGAATGAGAAATTTCTTTTCTGCTAATAGAATCTCCCAGAATTATAAGATGTATGGGATGTTCCCCTTTTCTCAACAGTTCTACAGGTGGTTTAATGTAACACAGCCTATGTACTGGTCACACCCCCTTCACTGGTTTGCCCCCAGATGATTCATTCCAAAGCTGTGTCAAAAAGCTTTCAGAATATGATTAGTATTAATAACTTCAATGCTAACCAGACTACTGTCCATATCTTATATCTGGCCTACAAACTGTAAATATAAAATAAATTTAATTACTTGGGTAATAAGCCATACAGAGAGATTAGGACTGTGGGATATGCTGCTAGCAGAAAGGAAGTTATCGGATACGAAACTTCCCATTCTGCAGCCCAGCATCTCCCACACTTCTGAGATGGATGGAAAGAAAGGAGCAGTAAAAATAGAGAGAGATAAAGAAAGACTGAGATAGGAAAAGACTCTCCATGAAATTAAATATCAAAATGACAAGGTATTTCTTTCTGAATCACCTCATGAAGCACTTTACAGCCAAAGGAGGTCTCTATAAAAGACTATAGACTTTCTGTTCTTTGTAGTGTCTATAAAGGTAGGGGATGACCAAATGGCTGCCCTACGGATTTCTCCAGTGGAAGCACAAGTTCCCTTTCTGTCCACAATCTTGCCATAGACCCATGGAGTGTGTCTTGATTCCATCAGGAGCAGGTTCACCTGAAGCCTTAGTTTCCCCAATACTAATTTCTCCTTACTGTTAGTCACACCTTCTTGTCAACTGTCTGTAATGGGCCACTCTCTTACCACTTCAAAAGTTATTTCTCCTCCCTTGGTATCCTGATGTTAATTGATTTAATCTCGTTAGACTGCCCTAACACTTGGTAAAGCAACCCGCATCCTTTCATGTATTTATACCTGATCCTGTATCTTTTACTTCACACATCTGATGAAGTGGATTCTAGTCCACGAAAGCTTATGCCCAAATAAATTTGTTAGTCTCCAAGGTGCCACAAGGACTCCTCGTTTTTATATGACTCTATGATGCTTAAATTGATCCACCCAGCCAAAAATAATTTGGATGTCCCAAGTCCTTGGTACTTTCGGTGAAAGGAGACAAACAAGGAGCCTGACCTTCTTGTTAAGTGTGCCAGATGTATATCTTTAGGCTTTGTCAAGGATCCTTCCCCACTCTGAACTCTAGAGTACAGATGTGGGGACCTGCATGAAAGACCCCCCTAAGCTTATTCTTATCAGCTTAGGTTAAAAACTTCCCCAAGGTACAAACTTTGCCTTGTCCTTGAACCGTACGCTGCCACCACCAAACGTGTTAAACAAAGAACAGGGAAAGAGCCCACTTGGAGACATCTTCCCCTCAAAATATCCCCCCAAGCCCTATACCCCCTTTCCTGGGGAAGGCTTGATAAAAATCCTCACCAATTTGCATAGGTGAACACAGACCCAAACCCTTGGAGCTTAAGCACAATGAAAAAGCAATCAGGTTCTTAAAAGAAGAATTTTAATTAAAGAAAAAGTAAAAGAATCACCTCTGTAAAATCAGGATGGTAAATACCTTACAGGGTAATAAGATTCAAAACATAGAGAATCCCTCTAGGCAAAACCTTAAGTTACAAAAAGACATAAAAACAGGAATATACATTTCATCCAGCACAGCTTATTTTACCAGCCATTAAACAAAAGGAAATCTAACACATTTCTAGCTAGATTACTTACTAACAGAAGTTGTAAGGTTGTATTCCTGGTCTGTTCCCGGCAAAAGCATCACACAGACAGATCAAACCCTTTATTCCCCCGCCTCCAGATTTGAAAGAATTTTGTCCCCTCATTGGCCATTTTGGGTCAGGTGCCAGCAGGGTTACCTTAGCTTCTTAACCCTTTACAGGTGAAAGGGTTTTGCCTCTGGCCAGGAGGGGTTTTATAGCACTGTATACAGAAAGGTGGTTATCCTTCCCTTTGTATGTATGACAGGCTGTATAACAAATTATGCCACAGCTTTTCTGTAGGATGCTGTGGCTTTGGACAGACCTGTGAGGCATTGAAAAAGAAGCTTACTGTTGGTAAGAGATTCTGGAGTCCTAAATACCACCCGTCATCTAATACACAATGCGGTTCCTGCATGAATAAAGCTGCAATCTCAGAGGCTTGTTTTGCAGACATGATAGTGCCCAGAAAGTAGGTTTTAATGGAAAGATGTGACTGATGTTAGGTATTCAAAGAGTTGGGCAGTCAGGGCTTTTAGCACAATGTGAGGTCCCATTTAGGAAAGAACAGTCTGAACTGTGGGTCTAGTCAGTCTGATTGCTCTTGAGAACTTGAGATTTGAAGATCATCTGCTGAAGAATTCAAGGACCCAGTTTTCAAGACACTACTTACGGCTGACACTTGCACACTACGAACTAGACTGAAGATCCTCGTCCACACCAGCCTGCAGAAAATCCAGAATAGCAGGAATTCTGAGGTCCTCAGGGTTAATGTTGTTTTGACGTTATCTGGAAGTGTGCCTCTGGGAGGAAGGCTCTGGCCCTGATGGAATTGAGCACCATACCAATAAACTCTGTCCTCTGAATGGGGATGAACGTTGACTTCTGCTCGTTTATATCAGCAGGCCCACTGCTGTGAAGGTAGCTTGGACCAGACTGATGCTAGCTCTCACCTGGGCCTTGGATTGGCACTTGACCAACCAGTTGTTGAGGTTAGGATAGAACTGCACCATTTGCCTTCCGC
The DNA here is from genome assembly GCF_965152235.1 of Eretmochelys imbricata. NCBI lineage: Eukaryota > Metazoa > Chordata > Testudines > Cheloniidae > Eretmochelys > Eretmochelys imbricata. The sequence continues at coordinate 100,383,786 of NC_135572.1, forward strand.
CAAATGCATTTCATGAATACCTGAGGGGCTGCCGAAAGGCAATGGGTCTGGTTCACAACAAACCTGAGAAATCTTCTGTGGCCCAAAATATGGAGATGTGAAAATAGGTGTCTTAAATTGAGGGTGGTGCACCAATCACCTGGATCCAAGAAGGGAATAATAGAGGCTAGGGAGACCATGCGGGACTTCAATTTCTTGAGATAAGTGTAAGGAAACGCAGGTCTAGGATGGGTCTGAGACCTCCTTTGGCCTTCGGGATTAGGAAATAATGGGAGTAGAACCCTTTTCCTCTCAAGCTCTGAGGTATCTCCTGCATGGCCCCTATCTGGAAGAGGGCTTGCACCTCCTGGGCTAAAACCTGTGAGAAGGGTCCCTGAAAAGGGATGGGGAAGGGAAGGATGGAAATAAACTGGAGAGTGTAATCTTCCTCCACCATAGTTAGCGTCCAGCCGTCCGAGGTGATGAGGGACCATACCAGGCTGAAGCCAGAGAGACAGTCTGAAAACAAACGTGGGGCAGGATCTGGTACAAGAACTGGTATAACTCCCTTGGGCACCTCATCAAAAGTTTTGTTTGGAGCCTCCCGAGTATCTGTGAGGGCCCGGTAGTGAGGCTGAAGCAGGTAGGGGCAGTTGTCTGCATTTATAACCCCTGTTTTGCTTCTTAAACAGCTCCTGATATGAGAAGCAAACTGGTTGTTGAGGCCTGAAGTGTTTTCTCAAAGATGCCGGAGCACAGAGACCCAGGGATTTGAGAATGGCTCTAGAATCCTTCAGGCCGCGAACCTTCGCATCTGTTTGTTCGGAGAAGAGAGAAGTGCCTTCAAACGGAAGATCCTGGATGGACTGTGGAACCTCTGTTGGTAGACCTGAGGACTGGAGCCAAGAGCATCTACGTATGACCACTGCAGAAGCCATGGATTTAGCAACCATATCTGCCGGGATGCCTGTACCGAACCTGTAGGGAGACCCTAGTCACAGACTTTCCTTCCTTCACCAGCGTGGAAAACTTCTGTCTTGACTTCTGGGGAAGAGAGCCCTTGAACTTCATCATTGATTCTCAAACATTAAAATCACATCTCCCCAGCAACATCTGCTGGTTGGAGATGCAGAGCTGTAGACCCTCTGCATAATAATCTTTTCTGCCAAAAAGGTCTACTCTCTTCGCATCCTTTGCTTTGGGGGTCGCTCCTTGCTGATACTGTCTGTCCCCCCTATTGGCCACCAAGAGCACCAGGGACCCTGGAGGGAGGAGGAAGTACTCATAGCCTTGAGTGGGAACAAAGTACTTCTTTTTGGTCCTTTTTGTCGTAGGAGGTAGGAAGGATGGGGCTTGCCACAGGGCTTTCATTTCCCATAATGGCCTCATTAAGAAGGTGGGCCACCTTTGAGGGGCCCACAGCAGTCAAGATATTGACCAGGTTGTGGGAGGATTTTTTGACTACCTCCACTTCCAGCCCCAAATTCAAAACCATTCTCTTCAACAGCTCCTGGTGAGTTGTGAAGTTGTCGTGAGGGGGGATACATGTGCCCCAGACACTGCCTCATCCAGGGAGGAGGAGGAAGAAGCCTGCACCAGCAGGGGGTCCTCTTCCTCTCCTTCTGCACCAACCAGGTCCCATAGATCTAGGTTTTGAGGCTCGGTACCAGAATCCAGGTCGGGCGCTGGCCATAGGGACAGGGGAGCTCTTCTTTCCGAGATTATGGAGTACAGTAGCTGGAAGAGAGCCCTGGCATCAGGGGAAACACCCAGAGGATCCAAAATGGCCACTGCATCTGCACAGACCAGTGCCCACTGTGCCAAGTACTTGGCAGTACCCCTGTGCCCAGATTCGCCAACTGATAGGGCTGCCCAGGTGGAAACGGGAAATGGTTCCTCGAGTGGGAACATGACTCCGCTTCTGAGTCCTATGACAAACTTTCCTCCGAAGATCATGGAGGAGTGGTACCCACTGGTGCTTGGGAATGGTGCTGAGGTGGGAAGACCTGCATCAAGGCAAGCAGGGACCTAGATGGCACTGAGGAGGCTGGTACCAAATGGGAGCCCAGGGCTGCATGCTCCCTTCTACTCCCAGGCGCTGATATTTGTACTGTCAGCAACAAAGCGGTACCAACAGCGCCAGCAGATTCTTGGCCACAACTGGGGTAGACAGCATGGTGATCCTGCTGGTGCTGCATTGCCCCTCCAGTGCCGAAGGATGGTCCGGGACTGGACTTAACGGAGCCTTCCTATGCAGTGGAGTCGACACTGCTGCCCATGGAGCAGTGGCAGAGGACTGGCCAGACTCAGGTCGCACTCCACTGTGCTCCCCATGTTTGATTCTCTTCACAGTTGGGGAACATCCCCTCTTGGCCACTTGCATCTTATGCTTTTTCTTCGGCACTGGTGAAAAAGAATGGTGCTGAGACACTCTCACGGCAGGAGGTGCACTCCACACTGAAGTAGAGGTACTGGGTGCTGAGTTGGACTGGCTTGGCTCCGATGAGGGATGGACTGCTGCCTCCATCAGGAGGGACTTCAGCCTGGCCTCTCTTTCCTTCTTTGTATGGGGCCTGAAGTCCTGACAGATCTGGCAGGGGTTCCTGATATGAGTTCTCTCCCAGGCACTTCCGAACTCCAGTTGTCTGGTCGCTCACAGGCCTGGGTTTGCTGCAGGAGGCACAGGGCTTGAAATCTGGGGACCAAGGCATGCCCCAGCACTGGGGGCAGATGAAACTCTGCCAATAGGGTGAGAAAATGTCAACTAACTATATACAACTAAACTACAACAGTCCAAACTGAGAAAATAAAGAACTGGGATAGAGAAACAAAGGAAAAGGACTACAGTAAGACCACTGAATAAGGTTTGCCAAAGCAGGAGCCGCTGTTCCAGTGACTGTCATGAGCGGTAAGAAGGAAGTGAGAGGGTGTGGAGCTGGCCAGGCCCCTTATACCAGCACATGAGCACAAGGCACCAGGTGGCACTGGAGCCAGCCTGATGGATACCACAGAGGGAAAAAATCTCTGACGACTGGGCATACAGTGCACGCACACCTAACATGGAATAGACATGAGCGAGCATTCAAAGATCATTTTGTGTCACTGAGAACAAACATCCAGAAAGAGCTGAGACACATTCTACCTGCTGATTAGATATCTTCATTTACATTGATCAAAGCATATCTAATTGTTTTTTCCTAACATACTAGAAATACATATTTTCACAACAGAATGGTAGTATCACATAGCATTTTGTTGTGAAAAAAATCAATGACATTTATTTTAAATACATAAATTTTCTGCAAACACTCAAAATTAGAATTATTCAAGCTGGCAGTGCAAATTAGTGCAACTAATTTGGAAACAAAAACTTAAATAGCAGCTGTTGGAAGGCTTCAATTACATTAAGGCTGTAAGCTACTGATAAGTGAGGGGAATTTCTAACTAGAGGGCATGCCTCCTGTAGCTCATGCAGAACATCCCTGCCTTAATATTACATCATGCTATGACAGTTTTACATATGTATTACATAGACAGTCAGAGACCATGGTAACTTATTAATTTTTATGGGCAGCATGGAAAGCTATGAGAACTATTAACACAACCGTTATCTAGCATGGGAAATGCTGAGGGAAAAACAAGCACATTGATTAAGCAGCTAAAATATTTTGCTTTTCATCTGCTACCTCTGAAAGATCCCCATTTTTAACATGAATTCTTGCCATGCTGTCTAGCCACGTCTTCCTGAGTTCAGGTGTGCTGGCATAAGACTTTGCCAAACTGTACTGGAGATCCACAAGCATTTCTGGATCATTCTCATGCTCCTTCATTTGAGCTGTAGCCATTAAGACTGTACGAATCCGCTTTGTCAAATCCTTTACGTCAGAAGAGAATCTAGTATGCTAAAATAAATTTTAAAAAAGTTTAAGAATTGTGTATTTTTTATTCCTTTCATAATCCAAGCGATAGAATATTAGACTTTAAGGAACTATTTTCAAACAAACTCTCTGGAAGCCTTTATGCAGTATGAAAAAGTCAGTACTAACCTTAATAAGTCTGTCATTGTTGGCACAGTTGTTAATTATGGAAAGAGATTGCTGAAATCTAGTTCCTCCAATTCCAACAACATCAGCGATCAGCTGACTTACTGAAATAACCACCTTGACAAGAAAAAAAAATCTAGTAAATGTATGTTTACATCCTGCAAGTATTCCTAAAAGATTTTTAGTTCAGAAGGTAGGTATGTGTTCTTTTTAATTGACAATTTTTTCTAATATGATAACTTAACAGTAAAATGTCAAAAGCTTACAATTAATGACAAATAGACAATTTGAACTTACTGCAAACGTGTCTTCTCATAAAGGAAAGCTACTTACTGTATCGTAACTGCAGTTCTTTGAGATATGTGGTCCCTATCTGTATTCTACTCTGGGTATGCATGTGTTCCATGAGCCAGGAGTTGGAGAATTCTTGCAAGCAGTTTTTGCTGGATGGCACCTAACTCCCTGGTCTCCAAACTGAGGGTATAAGGGGCAGGGTGGATCAACTGCCTTTCCAGTTCCTTCTCTATTTTGAATCCAGATGTGATCCAAAG